>NC_135713.1:84182238-84782238 GCF_964656455.1 Halichoerus grypus | reverse complement strand
ACAGCCACAGTCTAACATAGCTGACATTCTTTTCCTTGCAGCTGGAATTAGAAAGTAGACACTTTTTTAGACTCTCATCCATTCATAGCCCATTTTCTTTGCATACTTTATGGTTTGAGATTTCTGAAATAAATCTTATATGCGATGTTTGATTTTAAAATGTTTTAAGTCAGTGTAATGGGAATTGTTTGCAGCCTTTTCTGTGACTTTTATCAGATGATCGTCATACTTACATTGAATCATACACATTTGGAGACATTCTGGAGTTTGATATGAGATTTACAGATAAAACTTCTAGTTGAGTACAATTTTCAAAGTTTATTCAGAGATTGTGGTTAAATCTGCAATTTGAAGAAAAGCTGTCTTTCTGATTTTACAAAACAATAACTGATTAGAAATTTTTAAAGAGCTCTACTTCTTCAACCATTTAGAATGCAAGTCTATTTATTTATTCTACCCACTGTACCATAAGCTCTCTGAGGGCAGGGACTTGGCCTATGGTTTCATAGCTGTACTCTCAATGCCTAGAGCAGTGCTTTTCTAATTTCAGCATGTCCCCAAATATATATTAAGACATTTCACAAAGTGTTATCATGTGCATGATGCATTCAAATGCCATGGCACCCTGCCTCGTTTCCGCAGTGTAGTGGTCATCACATTCACCTCACAAATGCCATGGCAGATTCTGGGGTCACCATACAAAAGATACACTTTTCGTAATAAGGGAGCTAACGGTCCAGTAAAGAGAGATAAACAGAGAGATGATTACAATATAGGATAAGTATCATTTGATGTAAAGCACAGAGGAGAGACCCTCTACCCTAGAATAAGGGAAGCAGAGAAAATTATCCCACATAAGTGATGTCCCTGCTAAGATTTTTAAGGATTCACAAGAACTGACCAAATCAAGGAGCAACAGACCGATGGCTAGAGAAGTAGGTAAGGAGCTAAATCTTGAAAAGCCATGTGAACTCAATTGAAAAAATAAATAAATAAGGACCATAATTTGAAGGGAACAAAATCACTCAAAGGATGTTTTGGGAACATGGCATAGAAGAGTTGAGGTTCAGAAAGATTGTTAACTACATTATGGAGAATGGGTTGGAAGAACGGTTGAAAACAATTCACTTGAGGCATAATGCAGATCTAAAATAGAGGAACGGCTTGGGAGCTGGAGAGACTTAAATGGATTTGAGAGATAGTTAAGAAGCAGGACAGAAAGAATTGAGACACCTACAGGTTTAGGAATGGGATGAAAGACTTGGTAGAGCTAAGGGGGGATCACCCTAAGCACACCTTAGAAGACAGACTAGATGGTGGTGCCATGCAACAAGACAGAGAAAATGGAAGAAGGAAAAGTTTACAGGAGGTGGGTGCTTGGGAATCATATACTTAATTTAGAGCATGTCGAACTTGAGATGCAGTATCACACAGAAGTGTAAGTGTCCAGTAGAAAGTGAGAAATATATATGTGGTGCTGAACAGAGTGATGTAGGTTGACAGAAGGGCCTTGGAAGTCATCACATACAGATGAAGTGAGGTCATAAGAGAAGATGAGATCATGAGAAGAGAGCTGAAGATGGAACCAAGAAAAAGAAGCAACCTAAATCAGAATTAACAAAAATGTAAGAAAAGAGAACATTTTAAAAGGCAGTGAAAGAAGTGAACTTTAAGGGGAACAGAGCTGCTGTCAAAAAGTGACATTAAAATCAGGTAAGATGAGGACAGAAAAAAAAAGGTATTGAAAATAAAAGTCTATCAGACTTGGCAATTAGGTGGTTATTGGTCAACCACACTGAAACAGAATAGTGTGGTCAGTGGCCTGGAAAATACAGAGGTTAGGAAGTGAAGGACAGACTCCTTTTTATAGACCTGGCTAGAGCATGAAAGAAATCCAGAAGCTTATAAGGCACAGAAGATTTACAGAGCAGCTTTCCAGTTTTAGCCATGATTATCTGTTTACTCATTTGTTCGCTTCAATATTGGATAGAGTTAAGAGGTAATAATGAAAAAAAGAGAGTCTCTGAGTAGGTGTTAAGTCAATGGGATCCAGGCCATAAGGGATGCTATTAGCACCACTGGGGGAGAGGCAACAGTTCTCTGAGATACGAGGGGAGGAATGATGTGTATATGGGTACAGATAAGCTGGTTGGGGGGCACCTCATGGCTTCCATTTGATCTTTGAAGTCAGGCTAATAATGGGGTAAGCTTTAGCAAACTAGTAATGTTTTGTACAGAACTCCTGTACGGAATAGGAGAAAATCTCTCTGGGGTGTATTTTACAATATAGCAGTGTAAGTTTAATCTTGTCCAGCTTTAGGTATTTTTTTCATTTTATGTTTAGTGGTTGTTCATCAACAACTACAATCAATGTGGGGCGCCTGGGTGGCTTAGTCGGTTAAGTGTCTGCCTTTGGCTCAGGTCATGATCCCAGGGTCCTGGATCCCAGAGTCCTGGGATGGAGCCCCGCATTAGACTCCCTGCTCAGCGTGGAGCCTCTTCTCCCTCTTCCTCTGCCCCACCCCAACTCATGCGCACAGGCGCGCTCTCTCTCTCTCTCTCAAATAAGTAAAATCTTTTTTTTTAAATTTTTTTAATTTACTTGACAGAGAGAGACACAGCGAGAGAGGGAACACAAGCAGGGGGAGTGGGAGAGGGAGAAGCAGGCTTCCTGCGGGGCAGGGAGCCCGATGCGGGGCTTGATCCCAGGACCCTGAGATCATGACCTGAGCCGAAGGCAGATGCTTAACGACTGAGCCACCCAGGTGCCCCTCAAATAAATAAATAAAATTTTTAAAAAAATCTACAATCAATGCTAATTTTGTCCAGGTGTACTATCTCTGTTACAGTTCATTCCTGGTGACCACCTGTGCAGCGCCTCTGGGTCGAAGATGGATGAAGAGGTAGTAAGGATCGGGGAAACAAGAGCAGGTTCACATCCAACTGACCTTGGCTTGGACACCTGCTTTTCCATTGTTTGCTGGGTGAATCTGCTCCCACCACTCTGAGCCTAAATTCCTCATCTATAGCACAGAGATGATAATCTCTGATGTACAAGGTTTCACAGGGTGATTAGGAGGGTCAAAAGAGATTGTGAGTTTAAAATTCCTATATAAACACAAGCTATTCTCTTACAGAGTACAGTGTACATCACGACAGGCATCTAGATTCAGGAGATAGTTCAACTATGTCCCATGCAACAGATATTTTCAAATCTACCAGAGCCAAAAAAAAAAAAAAAAAAAAAAAAAAAATATACTCATTTGGATGGATAATCCCGTATTTCTGTGGGGAAAAAAAAAAAAAAACCAGTTTAACTAAGGCTTATTTTTTATTAAAAAGAATACTTTACCAGAATTCTCTAAAGTACAAACTGTTTTGAAGAACATCTAAAATTTGCATCACAACAAGTTCAGGAATGGTAGCCAATTGTCTACAAACCTTTAATTTTATCGTCTTTGATTTACTGCTAGATGCAATACCGTTATTACACCTGATATATCAATAATTACAGTTATGCTTAGAGCTAATTAATTAGTCAGCTGTGTCCAAGCACTGTGCCTAAAAGTGATAAAATAACCTATGAAATTGGGCATTCACCCATTACAGATGAGAAATCTGACATTCAGAGAGATTAAATAAGTTTTCTTCTAATATTATATCTGACTAGATTTGAGCTAAGTTCTTCCTCATCCTGATATTCACTCTCTTAAATATGGCACTCTGTCTCTGAACAGTGCACATCCATGTATCCTGATATAATATGCTCCTGGAAGACAGAGTATATATTTAAAAGACACAAGTGGAGTGAGTGGAGAAAGGCTAGGGATGTGAAAGGGGTAAGGGAAATAGGAAAAAAAAAAAAAATACATGGTACTGGACATCCAGCAATTACTACTACCTGGTGGGAGATACTGAATGTCCATTCAGATGTTGGACTTAAATATATTTACAAATTAATTAAATATAACCACAATCATATGTTGAATATTCTCAAATATATTCATTTCAATTCATGCCTCCTTATTCGACTTCAGGACCACGTATCTAAATACTTCCTGATATCTGTAGGCCCCACAAGAATGTCCCTTCAGCCCAACAAGTCAAAAACTACACTCCTATATACCCTGACCACCTACCTCCTCACACCAAATTCTTCCCTTATAAAACATTTGCAGCAACTGATTTAATATTTAATTTAGATACTGGATATTTGCTAATTATCTCTGGTTTGTTCACCATTATCTAATCAGTAATAAATTTGGATAGTTGTACTTCTTAAAAATCTATTTTTTTCAGCTTTAATAGTACTACTTTCATTGACTCTCATTTTCTTTTACCTAGACCTTTGAAGTTTCAATTTATTCAGTGAATACTTACTGAATACCTATTGTGTATTAGGCACTGCTCTTGATACTAGAGATACAAATAAAAATCTTTGTCTTCCTTGAGTTTACATTTGGTGAGAAAAAAGAGGAAAATAAAAATAAGTATAATAAATAAGTTGTATACATGTTAAGAGATGAAAATTGCTGTCCGATCCCATCATTTTTATCTATCACCTGCCACTTGACTGGATTTAACTTTCTAAAATAAATCTCATTAGATCAGGTACCTACGGTCTCCAAGCTCAGATTTCACAGCCTGGCACTCAAGACTGCAGATGAACGGACTCCCTACTCAAACATCAAGTTTATCCCTTCCCATCTTTTGACATATTCAGTTTCATTTTGAAGAAACTATGTTTAGTTCCACAAGTTCACCACAATGTTTTATGCCTCCCGCCTGTGCTGTTTCCCCCACTTAGATTGCCAATTTCTCGGCCATTTTTTCTGGGTGAACACACTGCAAGATTCAAAGACTCGGCTCATGGCCACTACTCTCTGAAGTCTTTCTGGTACTCACATACAAGGGAGATCTGCGATAGCACTGTCCCCCATGTATCCCAATGCCATCCCACACCTACTTCTACCGTTCCAATTATAATATTGTACTGAATGTTTTGCTGCCAAACTGCTTCCCAATATTACTCCTCAGGCCCTGGGAATGTAGTGACCATCTTCTGGGTTGCCAGTATCTGATGAAGTACTTGTCATCACCTATGTAGATTAATATTTGCTAAATGAGTAAATAAATATATATTAAAGAGTTTAAAATTATTACAACTAGGGTTCTGTGTTATAGCTGATGAAGAAATTAGTCTTTCTAAAAATTATTCAGACTGCCTCATAGACTATAATAGTTATAGTTTATATTCATGATTGCTTTTTATATGACAGGTACTATGCTGAGCACTTCATATGAATTATTCAATTTCATGCCCACAAGAATCATACAAAGTAGGTGTTACTATTATTCTTATTTACAGATGAGGAAACTAAGAGGTTAATCAGTCCTCTACAGTCTGACTTCAGGACCTAAGCTCTATATCCCTACATTGCACCGTCTTCCCTCACATAATTACCCATTATATTTATTCCTGGATATTGCCCCAAATTAAAGAGAATCTGAGAACTATTTAAATAACTGATTTATCTGACTGATGGAGAATGCCATATTGGATGTTGGCTGTTACCTGTCCTCATCTGAGCCTCATTTTAAATTTAACCTTTGAGGGCACCTGGGTGGCTCAGTTGGTTAAGCAACTGCCTTCTGCTCAGGTCATGATCCTGGAGTCCCAGGATCGAGTCCCACACTGGGCTCCTTGCTCAGCAGGAAGTCTGCTTCTCCCTCTGAGCCTCCCCCCTCATGTGCTCTCTCTCTCTCACTCTCTCTCTCTCTCAAATAAATAAATAAAATCTTAAAAAAAAAAAAAATTTAACCTTTGAAGGTTAAAACTGTAATGCCTTCAATTCCATTTATTAAAATTCTTATGTTTATTCATCATTTACATATGGCTTGTCTAGAGCTGTTTATTTTTTTAAATCAGGGTTGGTAAGTATTTTGACATAATTTTATATAACCCCAAATTTTTAAGTATATGTTTCTTATTATAGAGACATTATCTTAGTCATAAAATTATTACTGAATAAGGATATATGCATGTGTTTAAATATGAAAGCGCTTCTCTACATGGTTTCAAATTGGGTTGGGGTTTCAAATTGGGTAATTGGGCAATGGGCATTAAGAAGGGCACTTGATGTAATGAGCGGTGGGTGTTATACAGAACTGATGAATCACTAAATTCTACCCCTGAAACTAATAATACACTATATGTTAACTAAATTGAATTTGAATACAAAATCATATATATATGTATATATATATACATATATATATATAGAGAGAGAGAGAGAACACTCCTCTTTCAATAGAGTTACATGACTGCAAATAAATGCAAACCTATTGTATTCATACTTACAACTGCAGAAGCTGGAAACAGGCCTAATAACTTTTTTGTAAAATCAAAACATCAGGGGCACCTGGGTGGCTCAGTCAGTTAAGCGTCTGCCTTTGGCTCAGGTCGTGATCCCAGGGTCCTATGATCTAGCCCTGCATCGGGCTCCCTGCTCAGTGGGGAAGCCTGCTTCTCCCTCTCCCTCTGCCTGCCATTCCCCCTGCTTGTGCTCTCTCCCTCCCTAATAAATAAATAAAATCTTAAAAGAAATCAAAATAGGGGCGCCTGGGTGGCTCAGTCGTTAAGCGTCTGCCTTCGGCTCAGGTCGTGATCCCAGGGTCCTGGGATCGAACCCCGCATCAGGCTCCCTGCTCGGTGGGAAGCCTGCTTCTCCCTCTCCCGCTCCCCCGCTTGTGTTCCCTCTCTCGCTGTGTCTCTCTTTGTCAAATAAATAAATAGAATCTTTTAAAAAAATCAAAATATCATATTTATGAAAAAATTCACTCAGCTTTTACTTCTGTTAACCCCTGCATGGGCCCCAGCTAGGCACAGTCCTGGACATGAGAAGAAGAGAAAAAAACTACCTTTGCATTCTACTTTTTTCTTACCATGTAAAGCCTTGAACTTGCCTGAAAAAACGTAAAGGCTATCTTTGGTCATCACTAGATTGTTTGTTTCATTCTTTTCTTGGGGAAAGTAGGTAGACTCTACAAGGGGTATTTTAGGCACCAGTAAATTGTTGGTGGACATGATGTGGAAATCAAAGCGGTCTTTGGAAGGACATTGAAAGCTAATCTGAAAACCAAGGCCTTTCATTCAAAAATAAAAATGACATGAGTGAAAGAGAAAGAGGCAGGAAACTCACAGCATATGAACACAGACACAGATGCAAGAGATAGGATCTGCTATATTTCTTCAAATATGGATCCTGGGACAGTCCTGATCATAATAAATTTAGAAGGACATGAAATACATAAAACACATTTTGTTCCCCATAAACTTAAACTCATTGCCTACCATCTTCAGTTGTTCTTATTAGTGAAGATTTTACGGTAAATTATTTTGAACACATTCATGTGTCCCTTTCCGTAAACCATAAAGTCTTGAAACTTGAGGCTGTATCTTACTCATCTGAGTATCCTAATCATATAGCATAGTGTCTCAATTAATGTGTAAATAAAAGAATGAGTGGCTAACCAAATAAGTATCTTTAGCAGTGGGGTCACTGGCTTTGCTATACCCATGTGCTTAGTAATTTTTTGCCCGAGTCCTGACCCTAGTCATATGGATACTGTGGCAGTACCTTTCACATGACGGCTCTGCCACCAGGCTCACTCACCACTTCCATAGGAATGGTCTCCCCAGCAGAATGGAGATGTTCCTCTCAGTGGTTTAACTCATCCTTCCTGAACGTATAATTGGTCTAGTAGTAGGTAGATCTAATAGTCACCTGATTTAACTTGATCCAAACAGATCCTCTCTTCTGGGATGTTTGGTAGATAAAAACCACAGGGTCAAGAGTCACTGGAGTAAATTCTCAACAGGAATAGCATTCGAGAAAGAAAAACCTACAAATTTCTGCTGTTGTAGTTTAGTTTCCTTTTTTCAAATCTTAATTATCTTCTTAAATTTCATAAGCTATTTTTCTGCTCTTCCACTGAGTTTTCTGTTCAACTAGCCAGAGTTTTTATGCTTTATGGACTGCTAAAAATATGAGTGAGGATGAGTCTCAATCCTTTCCTTTTCTCTCCCATCTTCTATAGAGAGCTGCCTGTTGTGCTTCGTATGCTATATTCTGTTTCTGTGAGAAGCTCAGATTTTCAAGTGTCTCAATTTCCAGGCCAAATTGCTAGTCCATGAATGGCCCAGGTGTATTCTTTCTAGAAATTCTAAAATATTGGGAAGGGCGATAAGAGCAAAGATCTAAAAATAGTATCGAGGACTGTCACACACCAAGAGAAATTCTTTGACAAGGAAGCCTCAGTTTTATTGTTATTTCTATGGTTACCATTTTCATCCCAGAGATTAAAAAAAGAGACCAGTTCTTTTGCAAATTTTTTTCACTTTTCCCTCAGGGAGAACAATCTGTTTCCTTCTGATTTTCTGTTACCCTGTTCTTTACCCTTCTCTTATACTGTTCTTTGAAGTTATAAAGTCCTATTTTACTTAAATAAGACCGTTTAGATATAGATAATGTGGTATAGACCTTTAACTTCAAACACCAACACAAGCATAACAAAAAGATGCAGGTCACAGGCAAAAAAAAATTCCAATATTCTGCTTGAATCAGAAAAAAAATTCCTGTGTTAGAAAATTTAAAATAAAGAAAAGCACTTGTTTAACAAAATGGCCAAGAAGTAGCAAATACTACTTACTAGGCTAAGAGACTCAAGATAAGTAAATAGTGCATAATACAAAAATGTTAAATTAATTTTGCATTTTATAATGTTTACTGAAGAAATAAGACATCCAAAAATTCAAAGAGACTCTAAATATATTGAGATATATTAACTAGCCTTTAAATTTCCTGTGAGTTGCACATTTAATTTTGACAGGGAGATAATTAAAAAAAAGAAAAAAACTTGAGTGTTGATACACATTGGTAAGACAGCCAGGACTGTATTTTCCCCAATTTGGTCTATTCACTCACCTTAAAGTACTACAAGCCCTAGACGTTAAAAGAGCAACAGGTAACACGTGTTTTGAAATTAAAATCATATAGAAACCTACTTTTTATAATTAGTGCCACAAAGAGCATCTTGCCTAATTCAAAATCTCAAACTCCAAATGCTGTCTTCCTTTGTCACCCAAAATAGTACAAAGATTTTAGCTAAATCCTCTATTTTTGTTAAAATCAAATATTGGCTGGAAAATTATATATTCAGATCCCTTTTTAAAGTTTATTTTTATTGTGAAATAGTTCAGACAAAAATAAAGACTATCAGACCCTATTTATTAAAATATATGTTTGACTGCATTCTCCCTTTTTCACAACAGAAGATGTGATCAAGCCCATCTTAGATTCTTATGATAACTTAACAAATTACTCAACTGTAAAAATAGGACTGTGATTTCCAAAGTGTTCAAAGCTATTTAAATTTTATGAAGTACTTAACACAAGTACATATAAGCCGCTGAGTTGGTAAAAAACAAAATAAAATAACCTTATTGTTTATTTTTGTTAATATTCTAGCCACTAATAAATGTGATACTCACCTATTCAACCCTGACCACAACATACTCAAAATGCAATGCTGATTATAAATGTAAATGTCTCATGGACCCTGAGCTCTACTCTCACAAAACTTACCCCCTAGCAGGGAAGTCATCATAATATAATACATGGCAATATATGGAAAATACCACAATATACTTGTGCAAACACCATGCTATCGGGAGTTTGAGGAAAGGAAAAATATTTTTAAAATAATATTTTAAGTCTAAATATTTTTAGCAGCTATTAAATTCCTCAGATTTGCTTTGCTATTTAAGTCCCTCGTTTTTCATTAACTTTTGGTTATTTAAAAAGCCAAAAAGAATTCTTCAATTAGTTTATGATCAAATATGAAATCTTGCTCTTCAGTATCTTCATTACCCTCTGTTGGATACTGCAAGAGCACAAACTAATATTCTTTCAATTATTATCTTTGTTTCCATATCTCATTAGCACTTGCTTCGCTAAATACAAAGAAGAGAGTCCAAAGTTAAATGGCTCCTTGAGCCACTGCAAGAGGAAGGTCAGCTCCAGAAGAGTACTGTCGTAATTCAGGATGTGCTCTGAAACACAGTGAGACTTGGGGCATATTTACAGTCTTCCTCCTTCCCACCCCCCACCCAAGGCAAGGAAGGCTTTTAAGACCTATTGATGGAACACTCCCAGAGCTCAAGCTGTTGCCTGGTTGTAACTTTACCAACCCTTGGAAGCTGGCTCTCTCAGACCACTTGGGAACTGCTGTATTTAGGTCACTCACAAGCAGGACTTATAAAATACTACATAATACTCTGATTCAGCTTCCTAGTGTGCCTCATGGACTTCTAAGGTGTAGTTCAGAGACCAGGATCTGATTTTTAAGTTATGTGCCTTTGAATTTACCAATATGTTGTGAAGCCTTTCTTCATTTTCACTTTGCTTTTACTTTTATTAAAATATATATATATATTTTTTTTTTTTTCTATTCCCCTACTTTCATTCAAATAACTGTAACATTTTATAATAATGTTATATAACAACTAACTAGAGTTAGTAAGAGATGAAATGTAGATAAAACATGTAATATTTCAGGAACTACTAACCATCTACAAATGTGTGTTTGTATCATTCTCTGAGTGGCAGGCAGAGTAGTACTCTAAGCCGGTACTTGCTGTATGCTGAATATGTCTTTAGAATACCCCAAGAGAAAGACTGGGCAAATGACATTACATTCACTGATTCACAAAAGGAGCTTTATAAATATTCCCTAAACATATGAAAAATGTCCAGACATGTTGGAATTAAAGTATTTTAGATTAAAGCAAAAGTATTTTTATCTGCCAAACATTTTTTAGTACTCATTGTTGGCAAGGGTACAGGGAAAGAGGCACTCTTGCATATTCCTGATGGGATTGTGAACTAGATCAATTCTGGAAGGCTAGTTGCCATTTGTATCAAGAGCCTTGATAGTCACATGTAAACTGGGGGAAATTGCAAAAAGCATTCCATTCTCTTTTCTTCTCTTTGTACTTGGTCCTATATAGTTCTTACATGCCTTTTGTAGGATCTTACTTTCCATTTAATGGAAGGGTTTCTACCAGAATATTTCAACAAAACTTGAGGACAAATGTCATGGATTGTGAAATCAGAATACTTAGTCCCATGATACATGGATATAGGACTAGAATATGATTTGGGGTCATCTCCCATTAGAGAAATGCTTATGTGTGGAATAGTTGATTATGTTATATAAATTGTATGTTGGAGGAGAAGGGAATTTTGGTCAGCCAAGAATTGGATAGTATGCAAATTAGTTGTTGAATATAACTGATAGTGTTTCTGTTTGTTTATTTTTTTGTCTGACCAGCATCATTTATTTGGAAGAACTGTTTCTCACTCTATGGTATGAAGTTCTGATAATTCTTTCCCCTTATGGAGAGAGTATGACCCAAATTAGGCCAAATATATTCTCTTTTCCCAAGAATTATGGGAATGGAGGCACAAAGGGAAAGAAAACAGTTGGCACTGAGTCCCTTAAGAGCCAACCCTTAAGAAACTCTCCATTTATTTCTGCTGCGGAGGTCCCACAGATTTCTCTTGCTGTCAAGACCAGAGATTACAACCTACTTTTGTTCTGTGAGTTACACAATATTCTTCCAACAAAACTTTTTATTTAAAAAAAGAAGGAAAAAGAAAAGAAGGAAGGAAGGAGGAAGGAAGGGAGGAAAGAAATTACTCATAACTTTGACCTAATAATTTCATTCCTAGGAATTTTCTTAAGAAAATTATGAGATGTCAACCTAAAAATTCACATATAAATTTACAATGGTAAAAAATAATAACTAATGAAAGGAGCATATTGGAATACTATACTATTAAAACAATTATTTTAAATAATATTTTATAACAGTGGGAATGATTATGGTAGTCATAACAAAACAAAGCAACAAGCAAAATATAAACTATATACTATATAATCCCAGTGAAACACACACACATAGACAATCATGTAATGTTAGGAAGAAAATCTACTACATGCTGACGGTGGTTATCTTTGGGGTATAGCATTGTCTGATTTAACAACTTTAATGAAATGTCATTTCAAATGAATTATAACAAAGTCCCCATAATTTTTCTTTTTTCTAACATTCTATCTTAATGAAAAAAGGTGAATGTTATTCAGTTATTAAAAAAAAGAAAAGAACAACTGTGATTTAGGTGTCATAACTTTCATAGTAAGACTGTGAAGTTTTTACACTTCTGTTTCCAATCCATTTCATCCAATTCAAAAATCCAAAGTAATTTTCTCTTCTGTGTAGTTGGGCCAGGGGTAAGGAGGTTGGCAGGGCATGACTATATACTAGAGTTCCAAGCCTTACACTCTGTGTGCCAATCAATTCACTTATTACAAATTAATTTATACCCCTTTCATACTCTATATTGTAGTTCCTTATGACCTCTGACCACTAACTTCCACCTTCTACCTACCTACACACGCTATTACTCATTCTGGCTATGTGACTGTTTTTTGCCTCAAAAATTCAAGAAAGGTAATCATAATATAAAATTGTTGGTTTTTCTGATGTTTAATTTCAATGTCACTACTATAATGTTTTCTTCTATTAACTTTATTTACATGATGCAGTAAAGAGAACTTTTCTGGGGGCACCTGGGTGGCACAGTCGGTTAAACATCTGAATCTTGGTTTCGGCTCAGGTCCTAATCTCAGGGTTGTGAGATCGAGCCCCTCGTCAGGCTCTGTGCTCAGAGTGGAGTCTGTTTAAGACTCTCCCTTTCCCTCTGCCCCTCCCTACCCTATGTTCACTCACTCTCTCTCAAATAAATATATCTTTTTTTTTTTTTTTTTAATTTTTTTTTTTAATTTATTTGACAGAGAGAGAATGAGAGAGAAAGCACATGAGAGGGGGGAGGGTCAGAGGAGAAGCAGACTCCCCGCCGAGCAGGGAGCCCGACGCGGGACTCGATCCAGGGACTCCAGGATCATGACCTGAGCCGAAGGCAGTCGCTTAACCAACTGAGCCACCCAGGCGCCCTCAAATAAATATATCTTTAAAAAAAGAGAGAGAACTTTCCTGAAAACTACTATTTATAATACCAATCCTTTAAAAATGTGTTTTACATTAAATCAATTGAAAAATAATCTTTGGGGAAAAATAAAGATGAAAGCTTTTTATACTCAGCTTATATTGCATTACTTTGCACATTCACTTACATGATTATAAGTGGTCTTATGCTATTTGAGTCTATTATCTCAACTGGACTGTCTATTCTTTAAAGGAAAGAACTATTATTCCATTCTCTGTGTTTCCCCTATGCAGTGCTTTATACAATATCTTATATACATTAGTGGCTTAACATGTTTTCTAATCTACTTTATCATTTTTTATACCATGATTCAGAATTTTATAGTAACTAGTTTTCAAAGAGCCATTAACAACAGTACCTGTGAAAACAGTGAGTACTGAAGCAAACCAGGGGGTAATTTTTACCTGTTCCCAGTCTAAATAACCTACCGACCTTATATATGGGTCATTTTAATTTAGTTTGTCTAATAATGAGTTTATATTGACTTCAAAGTTTGTCTCTATAAAATACAGTATTTTAGCATTTAAAACTAAAAATTGGATCTAAATTAAACCAGGAGAACATGACCTCTAAAATTCCCTTTATTGACCTCTTATTTAGAATGAGTTGCCACTTGAAATGGATCAGCCTAAGATGAAATTGTGTGAACCAATTCATTTCAATGAAAAGAAAATGCTTTTTAAAGAATCCCTGAATTTGTACAATAAAATTCAGCTATTCTACTATTTATCTAAAAAAAAAGAAGTGAAGAATACAACATTCCTCCCATCTACCTCTATCTCTCTACCTATAACTATACACATATACATGCAAACATATGTGTATTATTTGCTTGTCTTAAAAAAATGAAACAGTAGACTTAAAAAAGTTGTTACCTTAAAAAGGAGAGCAACCTCAGAATGAAAAGATAGACACAGAACACAGAACTCCAAGATATACCTAGTTTTACATAGTGGACTTTGAATTCATGTAAATCTTTGAGCATGATTTATAAAACAAAGCCAAATTGATATAAATGCAACCAATACCTAAAAATCAAAAGCAAAATGAAACAAACCAAATGACAGTGTATTGGTGGTACATCACAGGGAAAAACTATTTCAAGTGGCTTTAAACAGTGATTTTTACAGAACTTGGTAGTATGTATCTTAAAGACAAAAAGTATTTGGGAGGAAAAGCAAACTTCAGCAGCTTTACTAATATTGTTTTTTAAACCACTGTGTTGAGGTATGATTGACATATAAAAAGCTGTACATATTTAATGTATACAACCTGATGAGTTTGAGGATAAGTACACATACACCTTTGAAACAATCACTGCCATCAAAGATATAAACGTATCTGTCACCTCCCGAAGTTATGTGTCCTCCTGCCCCCTTTATTATTATTATTTTGTGTATGTGGTAAGAATATGTAACAGAAGATGTCTTCTTAACAAATTTTAAATATACAATACAGTATTGTTAGCTCTATACTGTGTAGTAGATCTCTAGAATTCATTTGTCTTATATAACTGAAACATTATACTCTTTAATCATCACCTCTCCATTTTCCCTCCCTTAGCCAATGGTACCTCCTCCTTCTACAAATTTGACTATCTTATATTCCACATATAAGCAAGATCATACAGCATTTGTCAGTAATCATATTGTTTATGATAATGGAGCCTGTTAAATGTATACGAGGAGATAAAGCAAATAAGTAATTAAATGGTGTCATTTACACCTTGGATTTTTAGTAAGAAGAAAGGAGATACAGATAAAAATAGAAGTTAATTAAAAAAAAAAAAAGTAATCCTGAATTTGAATTGGAAGTACCAAGATGAACCCATGATTTTTTTTTCTTAGCTAAAAAAGCCTAGAAAGAGCCGAGCTAGTATTGTTGGGCATCTCTAACATTTGTATTATGCTCTCTAAATATCACGTCCTCACTTGGAGAAGTGGCTGAGGGGAGGACACTGGACACAGAAGCATCAAGTGATGCCCTTAGAAATCCACTGGGTTTGAAACTCTTCTCGTCTGCCTCCACTGTGTAGCAGCAATCCTAAGCCCACAAGTGTTTTATATATTTTATAAAACAAGTGGCAGTCAGAGCTTCAAGTTCAATGGAACCTGAAGTATGTACCCTAGCAAAAAAAAAAAAAAAATCCTCTGCCCGACACATGAAAAACAGAATCTCAAATTTCATAGAACCTAAGACTGTAGAGCTGAGAATCAAAAATTTCACAACTGAGTCAAAAGGATGATGATGGAAGGGGCCAATCATATACTACAACTTCTTTTTCTAATTCCCACATATTCTACTACCAAAGATATAGCACCTGATAGTGGCCATGAGTTCAGGACATATACCAACTCATAGAAGACAGAGCTAAAATCCTAGAGCTGATGCCTTAAATGAACATTTTCCAATGTTCTATTAAGCCAGCTGCTTCTGGGTAAGGAATATATATGTTAAGACTAGTAAATATCTTGTTCTAGGGCCTATCATAACACCTCCTTTATCATAAAATTGGTTATTTGGGCTGAAGTAACATTGTGTGGGTACCTGTGTTGAGAGATGAGACATCCTGGTAAGCCCTGGTGGTCATGATGGCAGCATTTCAGGAGTGGAAGGCAAATCAATATCAAGTGTATGGTAAGGATCAATCTGGTGAGGATTCATTACTGATCACGTAGGATAGATGGTAATGATGTAACAAAACTGCCACAGAGTGGCTGACTAATCCACCTTGAGAAATGCCACCATCTTGAGTAGTCAGAATCCATTTCTGGTAATGGCAAGTCAAGACCTCAGCAATGGCAGTAGTGTGGTCAGGCTTATTGAGAAGGAACACATACTGTTGGGTCCACACAAAGCCTTCTGTCGTACCATTATGAACACACGCTTCATGGGCCCATTGGACCTGCCCTAGAATGTCCCTGTAGTTTCTGAGAGCTTCTCTGCAATGGAGGCTCACATATGCATTAACATAAAATTCTATTACCCCCAATTCCATCGATTGATCTATACACTTCTCCTTTAGACATCCTTGGACCTGCTCCTCTGATTTTGTCCTTTAATGACCCTAACCAAATCATTTACCACTAGACAGCAATCTGTGTATATCTGCATTTCAGTCCACTTACCCTTGTATAAAAAGCAAATAACTAAGTTTCTGCTCAGAGCTCTAGACACTGAAAGATTACTTTTTACCTCTATTAATCAGAGTGAGCCCAAAATATGACAACCATGCACTTTGGGCTAGTACTGTTCACCTGGGTCTAACACCAACATACTGAATAATTTACAGATTAAATCCTCTAATATTGTCACTTTGCTTTAAAATAATGAGAGAGGGGAAATGATAGCTAGTAACTGGGCAAGGTATAGAAGAAACAAGTTGATAATTCTTAAAGCCTAGCAGTGGCTACAAAAGTGTGCCTTATACCATTTTCTCTACTTTCATATGTGGTTGCAATATTCCCTAATACAACATTAAAATAAAACTCCCACTACTAAGTTCTGGCAAGCATGCAGTGAAACTGCATATGCAATAACATGGGGAAAAATCATCTTAGCAGTTGGTATGATAATGCTTTTGTAGAGAAAGATTTACTCTGTAGAGAAGATAATCATTTCAATAAGATACTATGTGCTTAGTGATATGGCCACTCTTTACAAACTTTAGTAAAGCTACAAAAAAAAAATTCTTGATATATTCAGATTTTCTGGGAAATCCAATTAATGAATTCAGTTTTGAATTAAGGTTAGGGAGGTGCCAAAATACAATCAGCCAGAGCAGGAAAGGATGACAGCTGGCAAATGGTTTACACAACGTGACAGGTAGTCTCTAAAGATGGATATCATCAATTCATTCCCTTTATATATATACTTGCTACTTTGTCATCCACAAGGGAATCTATTTTCCCTCTCCTTGAATCTGGTCTGGCCTTGTGCTTTGCCTTGACCAACAGAATGTGGCGGAAGTGGCACCATGCCAGTTCCAATTTTAGCCTCTAAGAGGTATGGGAGCTTCTGCTATCTCTCTGGGAAGAAATCAACAATATTATAAGAAATGTGAAGGTCCTGAAACCACCATGTTGTGAGGAAGCCCAAGGTAGATACATGGAGTGTCTACATGAAGGAGAAACTAGGAACCAGACACATGACCTGAGTCCCAGACCAACATCTGAGCAACCATCTGAGCAATACCAACAGAGGCTCCAGACTTTATGAGCAGAGATGAAATGTCCCTGCTGTACCATGTCTGAATTCATGACCCACAGAGCCATGATTAAATAAAATAACTGCATTTTAAGCTACTATTTGGGGGGATAGTATACTATGAGAAATAGATAAGTAAATGTCTAACAATAATATACTACATTCACTAGACAGAGATTTATAATTCTTTATGAATGATAGCAGTGAAAACAGCAAATGTTTACAAAGTAATGATGGATGACAAATTGATATACAACATTACATGTGTACTCTGATTAAAATTGAATATAAAAATAATGAAAAGAGATATAGGAATATTATATTAATGACCTAATATTTGTGTTTAGAGTTGATGTTAACTAAATTTACTGAGTATACAATAGAGTTTATTTTTATTTCATGACCATCCCATTCCAAACAGTGTTCACTCAACTTGTTTTATGCCCAGAGATTTATAATTGCTTTGGGACTGTATGGTACCAGGATAATAGAAAAAGAGCTAAGCTTAGAAAATCAGCAGAAAAACGATTACCATTTTCTTTCTGAATCATGCCTGGGGTGTGTAAAATCCTCTATAACAAAATGCCTGGCCTAAGGTACTCTTTAAATAAGTAGTAGTTGACAAGAAGAGAGAAAGAGTGGAAGAAAAAAATGACAAATTTTAGATCTTGATTTTAAGTAGGAGTTACCCCAATATAAAAAAAATGCACCTCAAGAAAGATACTGTAAGACCTAATGCAAAAAAAAAAAAAAAAAGCTAATATGGAATATTCTCCCTTTTTTTTTTTTTTTTTTAAAGATTTTATTTATTTATTTGACAGAGAGACACAGCGAGAGAGGGAATACAAGCGGGGGAGTGGGAGAGAGAGAAGCAGGCTTCCCGCGGAGCAGGGAGCCCGATGCGGGGCTCGATCCCAGGACCCTGGGATCACGACCTGAGCCGAAGGCAGACGCTTAACGACTGAGCCACCCAGGCGCCCCTGGAATATTCTCCCTTTATTACCAGCATTTATTTTAAAATTAGTTGGTTGAGCAGTAGAGCACATTTCCCAAAGAAATGACTGAACACTGGTATTATGCCAGAATGAGGTTTGGCTCTAGAAAGGAGCCATGAGATTTGCTACTGGTTACAAAACTAGAAGAGGGCCAAAGAACCAGCAAATCAAACTAATCACAAAGACTTTAATATATTTTCTGGCTTCATGATGAGATTAGGTTTGGAGACCTGTTGGAGTTATGAAAGTATATAACTCCAGAAACATTTGACATTACCAAGATCTCATAGATTCATAATTTTACTGGTTGACAAATTATAATTGAATAAGACATTTTCTTTATTGATAAACACATGTGCAGGTCTTCCTCTAGAGAGTAACATAGCATTTAACATTTAATTTATACTTGGTCCATCAAAAATATTTCAGCAACATGGCTCTTTAACCTAGAACTATATTCTTATCATATATAAGGAATTATTACAGTTCTCTAATTCATAGTTCTGAAAACAAATATCAGTAAAAATAAACTCAAAATACGTCATTTAAATAAATATATTTCCATATGTAACAACTCTACTACTGTATACAATTCACATTCATTACACATCTCTTTTTAATCATATTAAAGACACACAGCCATCCTAACTTGGGATCACAAGATTTTAGAGATTCTAATGGGGGTTTTTAACTAGGTCCCTACCTCGGATCCATCACTTAAGAGCTATGTGAACTCAGGGAATTTAAATTCTGTCTCAGTTTTCTCATCTTTGATGCACGTATATTATTAACTTCCTCCTAAGTTTGTTAATAAGTTGAAAAAATTCCCTCGTGAGAGTGTTTAGAATAGCACATGGGACTTGCTAAGTACTCAGTAGTAACTTAGTAAGTACTTTAGTAACATCTAACCTGATTTACAGTATAAACTTCCCATGAAGGAAAGTTAAAAGAAGATCATAGTCATTGATGAGGCAGATTGGCCCACTTTCTAAAGAAGGCATACTACGCATGTTAACTTTCACTGTAATTTCCTTCCTCCTGGAGCATTACCTTTCTAATATTCCCAAAGTTCTAGATAACCAACTTGCATATCGAATCTCTGGAGGATAACTTCTAATTGTTTAAAGTACCAAAAGGAAGAAATCTCTTCCTTTATTTTTTATTTTTATTTTTTTTAAAGATTTTATTTATTTGACAGAGAAAGAGAGAGAACAAGTAGGCAGAGTGGCAGGCAGATGGAGAGGGAGAAGCAGGCTCTCCGCTAAGCAGGGAGCCCGACGTGGGGCTCGATCCCAAGACCCCAGGATCATGACCTGAGCCGAAGGCAGCTGCTTAACTGACTGAGCCACCCAGGTGCCCCAGAAATCTCTTCCTTTAAAGCATTTAGAAATCAGTAAGTAAACCCAAATGGAAAATCTGACCTACACAAAGTGTTGCTAACTTGGAATATTATTTTCAAATATATAATATTTAAAATGGGAACAGTTTATGTAAGGATATTTTATCAGTGATGCTATTATTATGTATCAGTCAACTGAAAGAGGGGCACTAGAGAATAAAATATGTACAGTGACTTTCCCAAGGTAATACAGAACCTGGATGATTATTCCTGAGTCCTTAAATCCCTGTATATCTTGACTGGCCATGTGCCCGGGTATTGTATGTTGGCCTACATCAAAAGGCACAGGTGAAAATTGCTTTATGTGATGTGTCTGGCCTGACTTAGAAAATGTCTCAGAGGAGCAAGATGGTGAAGGAGTAAGAGACAGAAATTTCCTCTGGCCCCAGGAATTTGGCTAGATAGTTATCAAACCATTCAGAATACCTACAAACTCAACAGGAGATCAAAGAAAAGAATAGCAGCAACTCTCTGAACAGAAAAGTGACCACTTTCTGGAAGGTAGGACGTGTGGACAAGTGAACCCGAGGCGATATTCAGGAGGATAGACGGCAGGGGAGGGGGCCTCCATCAGCCCCTACTGGCAAGTGATAGAGCAGCAGAGCACAAAATCGGAACTTTTAGAAGTCGGCTCCGCTGAGGGACAGCGCTCCAGTGGCTAAGTAGGGGGTGGAACCCTCCCTGGGACAGTGGGGTCTCAGGACCCTCGGGGTCACAGAAAGACCGGGGATGCCTGAGTGTGGCAGAACTCCCAGGTATCGGAGCGGGGAAGCCAGCTGCAGAGATGGAGCCAAGGAGCGGGCTTTCAGCTCGGGGTTGCCATAAACCGTGATCCGCGGCACAGTCGGGCCACTGCTCCTCCAGCAGGGACCCAACAAGCAGCAGATCTGGGGAGACTCCCCTTCCTCCCTGGGGAGGAGCGGCGCGGAAGTGCACCACAGGGATCTGCTGGGTTTGGAGACTCCACACAGGGTCATGTGCCAGAGATAGAAACACTCAGTCACAGCTGGGTGAGCACGGAGTGCGGCCGGAGACCGGGGAGCCGGGAGTGATTCCTTTTCTCTGGGGGCTCACTGAGGAGCGGGGCCCCGAGTTCTCAGCTCCTCTGGGGTGGAGATTGGGAGGCCGCCACTTTCACTCTCATCCTCCAAAGCTGTAGGGAAAGCTTGCAGGGAACAAAAGCTCCCGAGAGCAAACCCAAGCAGATTACTTAGCCTGGCCTCTGGCAAGGGCAGGGCAATTCCACCTCGGGCAAAGATATTTGAGGACCATGGCAACAGGCCCTTCCTCCAGAAGATCAGCAAGAACAGCCAAGACCAAGTTTACCAATCAATGAGAACCGCAGAACACCAGCACTAGGGGAATACAGCACAGAGAATTCGTGGCTTTTTTCCCCATGGTTCTTTAGTCTTTCAAAGTTAGTTTTTTAAGTTTTCTTTTTCTATTTTTTTAACTGAATTTTTCTTCTTTCTTCTTTCAACCAACATCTTATCAATTCCTTTTTTAAAATTTTTTAACTTTCATCTTTACAGTCATATCCCAACCCTTCATCGTATTTACCCTATATATATTTTTCTTTTGTTAAAATTTTGGGATACAGTTTCTTCTAACAGACCAAAATATACCCTAAATCTAGTGTATGATGTTGTCCTAGTCTCCCGCCTGGTAACATTCTCTCTCTCTCTTTTTTAATTTTTTTCCATTCCTTTTTCAACCAACTTCTTATTTTATTGATTCCTTTTTTAAAATCTTTTTTAATTTTCATGTTTACAGTCATATTCCATCACTTCATCGTATTTACCCTTATTTTTGTATATATATAAGTTTTACTTTCTTTAACATTTTGGGAGGCAGTTTCTTCTAACAGACCAAAATACACCCAAAATCTAGTGTGTGGCTCTGTTCTATTCACCAGCCTGATCATATTCTTTTTTTTTTTCCCCCTTTCTTTTCCCCCTGGTTTCGGGTCTCTTCTGATTTGTTTAGTATATATTTTTCTGGGCTCGTTATTACCCTTTTAGCATTTTGTTCTCTCATTCATCTATTCTCCTCTGGACAAAATGACAAGATGGAAAAACTCACCTCAAATAAAAGAACAGGAGGCAGTACCGATTGCCAGGGACCTAATCAATACAGACATTAGTAATATGTTGGAACTAGAGTTCAGAATAATGTTTAAAAAGATACTAGCTGGGCTTGAAAAACGTATGGAAGACACTAGAGAATCCCTTTCTGGAGAAATAAAAGAACCAAAATCTAACCAAGTCAAAATCAAAAAGGCTATTAATGAGGTGCAATAAAA
The DNA here is from genome assembly GCF_964656455.1 of Halichoerus grypus. Classification (NCBI taxonomy): domain Eukaryota; kingdom Metazoa; phylum Chordata; class Mammalia; order Carnivora; family Phocidae; genus Halichoerus; species Halichoerus grypus. The sequence goes on along the minus strand of NC_135713.1, from coordinate 84,760,203 downwards.
AATGGAGGCTCTGACCGCTAGGATAAATGAGGCAGAAGAGAGAATTAGTAATATAATAAATCAAACAATGGAGAATAAAGAAGCTGAGAAAAAGAGAGATAAACAACTACTGGATCACGAGAGGAGAATTCGAGAGATAAGTGATACAATAAAGCGAAACAACATTAGAATAATTGGGATCCCAGAAGAAGAAGAAACAGAGAGAGGGGTGGAAGGTATATTGGAGCAAATTATAGCAGAGAACTTCCCTAACTTGGGGAAGGAAACAGGCATCAAAACCCAGGAGGCACAGAGAACTCCCTTCAAAATCAATAAAAATAGGTCAACACCCTGACATCTAATAGTAAGACTCACAAGTCTCAGAGACAAAGAGAAAATCCTGAAAGCAGCTTGGGACAAAAGGTCTGTAACTTACAATGGCAGAAACATTAGATTGGCAGAAGACCTATCCACAGAGAACTGGCAGGCCAGAAAGGACTGGCATGATATATTCAGGGCACTAAATGAGAAAAATATGCAGCCAAGAATACTATATCCAGCTAGGCTGTCACTGAAAATAGAAGGAAAGATAAAAAGCTTCCAGGACAAACAAAAACTAGAAGAATTTGTGAACACCAAACCAGCCCTACAAGAAATATTGAAAGGGGTCCTCTAAGAAAAGAAAGAGCCTAAAAGTAACCTAGACCAGAAAGGAAGAGAGACAATATACAGTAACAGTCACCTTACAGGCAATACAATGGCACTAAGTTCATATCTTTCAATAGTTACCCTGAATGTAAATGGGGCAAATGCCCCAATAATCTCAGGAAACAAACTGAGAGTTGCTGGACTGGTGGGGTTGGGAGGGATGGGGTGGCTGGGTGACAGACATTGGGGAGGGTATGTGCTATGGTGAGCACTAATGAAGGGGGGGAAATTGGAAGGGGAGACGAACCATGAGAGACTATGGACTCTGAGAAACAAACTGAGGGTTTTAGAGGGGAGGGAGGTGGGGGGATGGGTTAGCCCGGTGATGGGTATTAAGGAGGGCACGTATTGCGTGGAGCACTGGGTGTTATACGCAAACTATGAATCATGGAACACTACATGAAAAAATAAATTAATTTAAAAAAAAGACACAGGATATCAGATTGGATAAAAAAACAAGACCTATCAATATGCTGTCTACAGGAGACTCATTTTAGACCCAAAGACACCACCAGATTTAAAGTGAGGGGGTGGAAAACAATTTACCATGCTAATGGACATCAAAAGAAAGCTGAGGTGGAAATCCTTATATCAGAAAAATTAGATTTTAAACCAAAGACTATAATAAGAGATGAAGAAGGACACTACATCATACTTAAACAGTCTATCCAACAAGAAGACCTAAAAATTTTAAATATCTCTGCCCCTAACATGGGAGCAGCCAATTATATAAGCCAATTAATAACAAAATCAAAGAAACACATCGACAATAATAGAATAATAGTGGGGACTTTAACACCCCCCTCACTGAAATGGACAGATCATCTAAGCAAAAGATCAACAAGGAAATAAAGGCTTTAAATGGCACACTGGACCAGATGGACTTCAAAGATATATTCAGAACATTCTATCCCAAAGCAACAGAATACACATTCTTCTCTAGCGCCAATAGAACATTCTCCAGAATAGATTACATCCTAGGTCACAAATCAGGTTTCAACCGGTACCAAAAGATTGGGATCATTCCCTGCACATTTTTGGGCCACAATGTTTGAAACTAGAACTCAATCAAAAGAAGAAAGTTGGAAAGAACTCAAATACATGGAGGCTAAAGGGCATCCTACTAAAGAATGAATGGGTCAACCAGGAAATTAAAAGAGAATTTAAAAAATTCATGGAAACAAGTGAAAGTGGAAGCACAACTGTTCAAAATCTTTGGGATGCAGCAAAGGCGGTCCTATGAGGAAAGTATATAGCAATACCAGCCTTCCTCAAGAAACAAGAAAGGCCTCAAATACACAAGCTAACCCTACACCTAAAGGAGCTGGAGAAAGAACAGCAAATAAAGGCTAAACCCAGCAGGAGAAGAGAAGATCAGAGCAGAAATCAATGAAATAGAAACCAAAAGAACAGTAGAACAGATCAATGAAACTAGGAGCTATTTCCTTGAAAACATTAATAAGATTGATCCCCTGGCCAGACTTATCAAAAAGAACATAGAAATGACCCAAATCAACAAAATCATGGATGAAAGAGGAGAGATCACAACCAACACCAAAGAAATACAAACAATTATAAGAACACATTATGAGCAACGATATGCCAGCAAATTAGATAATCTGGGAGAAATGGATGCATTCCTAGAGATGTATAAACTACCAAAACTGAACCAGGAAGAAATAGAAAACCTGAACAGACCCATAACCACTAAGGAATGAAGCAGTAATCAAAAATCTCCCAACAAACAAGAGCCCAAGGCCAGATGGCTTCCCAGGGGAATTCTACCAAACATTTAAAGAAGAATCAATACCTATTCTTTTGAAACTGTTCCAAAAAAATAGAAATGGAAGGAAAACTTCCAAACTCATTTTATGAGGCCAGCATTATCCTGATCCCAAAACCAGACAAAGACCCCATCAAAAAGGAGAATTACAGACCAGTATCCCTGATGAACATGGATGCAAAAATTCTCACCAAAATACTAGCCAATAGGATCCAACAGTACATTAAAAGGATTATTCACCATGACCAAGTGGGATTTATCCCTGGGCTGCAAGGTTGGTTCAACATCTGCAAATCAATCAATGTGATACAATATATTAATAAAAGAAAGAACAAGAACCATATGATCCACTCAATAGATGCAGAAAAAGCATTTGACAAAGTACAACATCTTTTCTTGTTTAAAACTCTTCAGAGTGTAGGGATAGGGGGTACATACCTCAATACCATAAAAGCCATCTATGAAAAACCCACAGCAAATATCATTCAATGGGGAAAAACTGAGAGCTTTTCCCCTAAGGTCAGGAACACGGCAGGGATGTCCACTATCACCGCTGCTATTCAACAAAGTACTAGAAGTCCTAGCCTCAGCAATCAGAAAATGAAAAGAAATAAAATGCATCCGAATCAGCAAAGAAGAAGTCAAACTCTCACTCTTTGCAGATGATATGATACTTTATGTAGAAAACCCAAAAGACTCCAGCCCAAAACTGCTAAAACTCATACAAGAATTCAGTAAAGTGGCAGGATGTAAAATCAATCCATAGAAATCAGTGGCATTTCTATACACCAACAACAAGACAGAAGAAAGAGAAATTAAGGAGTCGATCCCATTTATAATTGCACCCAAAACCATAAGATACCTAGGAATAAATCTAACCAAAGAGGCAAAGGATCTGTACTCAGAAAACTATAGAATACTCATGAAAGAAATTGAAGAAGACACAAAGAAATGGAAAAACGTTCCATGCTCATGGATTGGAAGAACAAATACTCTGAAAATGTCTATGCTATCTAGAGCAATCTACACATTTAATGCAATCCCTATCAAAATACCATCAACTTTTTTCAAAGAAATGGAACAAATAATCCTGAAATTTGTATGGTACCAGAAAAGACCCTGAATAGCCAGAAGACTGTTGAAAAAGAAAAGCAAAGCTGGTGGCATCACAAGTCCAGACTTCAAGCTCTGTTACAAAGCTGTCATCATCAAGACAGTATGGTACTGGCACAAAAACAGACACATAGATCAATGGAACAGAATAGAGAGCCCAGAAATGGACCCTCAATGCTATGGTCTTCAACAAAGCAGGAAAGAATGTCCAATGGAAAAAAAGACAGTCTCTTCAACAAATGGTGTTGAGAAAATTGGACAGCCACATGCAGAAGAATGAAAGTGGGCCATTTCCTTACACCATACACAAAAATAGACTCAAAATGGATGAAAGACCTCAATGTGAGACAGGAATCCATCAAAATCCTAGAGGAAGACACAGGCAGCAACCTCTTCGACCTCAGCTGCAGCAACTTCTTCCTAGAAACATTGCCAAAGGCAAGGGAAGCAAGGGCAAAAATGAACTCTTGGGACTTCATCAAGATAAAAAGCTTTTTTTTTTTTTTTTTTTTTTAAAGATTTTATTTATTTATTTGACAGAGAGAGACATAGTGAGAGCAGGAACACAAGCAGGCGGAGTAGGAGAGGGAGAAGCAGGCTTCCCGCGTAGCAGGGAGCCCGATATGGGACTCGATCCCAGGACCCTGGGATCATGACCTGAGCTGAAGGCAGACGCTTAACGACTGAGCCACCCAGGCGCCCAAGATAAAAAGCTTTTGCACAGCAAAAGAAACAGTCAACAAAACCAAAAGACAACCAACAGAATGGAAGAAGATATTTGCAAATGACATATTAAAGGGCTAGTATCCAAAATCTATAAAGAACTTATCAAACTCAATGCCCAAAGAACAAATAATCCAATCAAGAAATGGGCAGAAGACATGGACAGACATTTCTGCAAAGAAGACATCCAAATGGCCAACAGATGCATGAAAAAGTGCTCAACATCACTAGGCATCAGGAAAAGCCATATCAAAACTTCAATGAGATACCACCTCACACCAGTCAGAATAGCTAAAATTAACAAGTCAGGAAATGACAGATGTTGGCAAGGATGCGCAGAAAGGGGAACCCTCCTACACTGTTGGTGGGAATGCAAGCTGGTGCAGCCACTCTGGAAAACAGTATGGAGGTTCCTCAAAAAGTTGAAAATAGAGCTACCCTATGACCCAGCAATTGCACTACTGGGTATTTACCCCAAAGATACAAATGTAGTGATCTGAACGGGTACATGAACCCCAATGTTTATAAGCAGCAATGTCCACAATAGCCAAACTATGGAAAGAGCCTAGATGTCCATCAACAGATGAATGGATAAAGAAGATGTGGTATACACACACACACACACACACACACACACACACACATACACTGGAATATTATGCAGCCATCAAAAAAATGAAATCTTGCCATTTGCAATGATGTGGATGGAACTAGAGGGTATTATGCTAAGCGAAATAAGTCAATCAGAGAAAGACAAGTATCATATGATCTCACTGATACGAGGAATTTGAGAAACAAGACAGAGGATCATAGGGGAAGGGAGAGAAAAATGAAACAAGACGAAACCAGAGAGGGAGACAAACCATAAGAGACTCTTAATCTCAGGAAACAAACTGAGGGTTGCCGGAGTGGAGGAGGGTGGGAGGGATGGGGTGGCTGGGTGATGGACATTGGGAAGGGTATGTACTATGGTGAGCACTGTGAATTGTGTAAGACTGATGAATCACAGACTTGTACCCCTGAAACAAATAATACATTATATGTTAATAAAAAGAAGGAAATGTCTCAAAAATTTAGATTTTCTGATATGATTGTTGCCTATTCTTGTATTGTTAATAGAAATCAAGCAGTCTAGTTTGTTTTCTGACACTTGTATCTTCAAATACCCATTTCATATGAGATTGTTTTAAAACAAAACAAAACAAAAAAGTGAAAACTGTAGAATTTCTTGAAACCATTTTCAGTAATCCTCTGATTTGGTTGTATCCATGCTGTGTTACAGCCCAATTAGGAGCCTTGCTTCTAGAATTCCTATAAGGCTTTTTTTTTTTTTCTAACAAAAATATGACTTTTGAGGATAAATTCATTTCAACTGAATATTAAATAACCTAGAATGACAAAACTATAAAACTATGTGGTACAGTAGGGCCTCTCTCAGGCTGGGCAAAACAAGAATTGAGATAATGATTTCTTAAATCATTCCTATTTATTCTAAGGGGCTGCTTAAAAACACTGTAGATTCAGTAAGGGTTCATTTATAATCACAGTGATTTCAAACGTTTGCATAATTCTCCATTGATGTTCATACAAATGTGCACATGAACTGTCAACACATGCCTAGCCTTGAAGACTACAGTTTTATGTCCAAAACCACCCACACACGGTGAACCATCTTGGGCTGTTGTGCATCAAAAAGATTATATCTTGTTTCCATGGGAAAAATGACATTCCCAGTTCTTAAAGAAATGATCTTACTGATTCATTTCCAAACGGGTAAAGAAACCCGCCCTGGAATGTTTTTAAAAGCTCACATATTGGGGCGCCTAGGTGGCTCAGTCGTTAAGCGTCTGCCTTCAGCTTGGGTCATGGTCCCAGGGTCCTGGGATCGAGCCCCGCATCAAGCCCCACATCGGGCTCCCTGCTCTGCGGGAGGCCTGCTTCTCCCTCTCCCACTCCCCCTGCTTGTGTTCCCTCTCTTGCTGTGTCTCTCTCTGTCAAATAAATAAATAAAATCTTTAAAAAAAAAAAAAAGCTCACATATTATCAGTTACTTCTGTTTTTCCTGCTCCATTGCTTTGCTACTCCTCTCTTCATGGAATTATGTTCTTCCATGTTTAGTCTATCCCTAGAATGTAGTCTTTCAAATATTCTAAGTAACTGTGGGGAACTCAAGGTTATGGTATGTACAATTAGTTGTTGTGCTGAGAACTTTGATATCACAATCTCATCATTTTGGTAAATTTTTCAGTCTCCTTCCTATTTAACTGAGATCAGGTCACTTTTCCTGAAAATAAAGTTCACAGAACATTTGTGACGAATTTTAATGAAAACAAATGCTGTCAGGAAACACCACATTTTACTATGAGAAGATTGGTATCCTGTGTGGAACCATACCCAGCAAAATAAACTTAAGTATTATTGAATGTTCTGTTTAAACTCCCGAAAAAATTTTATCCATTTACCCACTCGATAACTTACTAAATCATTCAGAAAACATTTTTTGAGGACTTGCTAAATGTTGGTGGTAAAAGGGTTAAGAGGAGGTGGCTGCTTTGATAATTCATCTTAAAAATTTAGGCTTTCTATTCCAATGAATAGTCTGAGTATATTCGGGTATAAGGAAGCATTTTTGTATGTCAGAATCTAAACCGTACAGTTCAAGAACAGCTCTGGTACTAAGTGCAGCTCTGTCATTACAAGCTGCATAACTTCAAGAGAGTTGGATAACCCCCTAAACTCAATTTATTCATTTGTAAAGTGCATACAGTAGTGGTACCCTCAGAAACCACCAACAGAAGCTACTTCTCATGGCTTTCTCATTTATAGATTTCAAATAAATGATAATTTTAGAGTCAATATATAAAAAATATTTCAAGATGTATTAGTTAATGTTTGGCTGCTTCTTCAGATGTAGAAAACAAAAAGGAGTGTTGCTTCCACCCTACCAATAGGAAAAAGACATGTAATTTACAAAATGATAAATTTTCTTGGACTCATCAGATTGGTGAGATTGCAGCACAACCAATTAGCCTGTAATCTAAAGGAAGATGGCTTCTCAGGAGATACGGTTCTTAAGCACTGATTCATCAGGAGCAGATCAGGGGAGGAAGATGGGGTAAGTAAGGGGAATTCAGCAAAAATGTTAATTCATTGCTGAAGTGCAGGCTAACATGAGGTTATAAAGCCCCTAGGAGCCAAAAACACAGGGGAGTCTACAGCCACTCAAAGGTCTTCTCCATGAATCTCCACTCGGTCCCATGGGAAGAATTGGAAATGGAGACCAGAGAAAGACTCCCTCAGAGTGCAAATGAGGGGAGGAGGGGCCCCTGTCAAGACCATTCTGTCCACGGAACAAGAGCCTAAAGTCGTGAGAAAGCCAGGAACCCAGACCACTCAAAGGTACAGACACAGACCTGTGTAGCTGGGGAGGGAAAGGAAAAATTCCATTGGTACTGAGGGATTATTAGTCTCCTACCACTGAGGGAAGGGAAGAATCCCTGAGAAAAGTTCAAGCCAGGGACAAAGAGAATAATGCTATACAAAGACCATAGAGAAGGCCCCTGTCTTTCACCAATAGACTGGCAAGCACAGAGTAACAAGCAACAGCGGTACACTTCTGGGGAAGGGAAAGAGCATGGAGACAGATCCTCCCTGAGTGTAGGCACAGAGAGAAAACCTCATACTAACAGAGAAACATTGGGAAAACCCTCTGGCAAACCAGTTCCACCCCAAGAACAAGGTCATGCTAGAGAAACCTGAAGTCAGTGATACCCTGAATGTAATCAGAGCAATGATGAAAGATAAACCCAGCTAACCTTTCGACCAGATTGACTTATACTCTCACACAAGTAGCCAAGGAAAAGAAAGTACATGGCTGTTTTGAGGCATAAATACTATTTACAAATCATACAAACTGTACGCTCGTCTCATAACAAAATTTAACTAGGAATTAGTGAAAGCATGGGGGGGAAAAAGCAGATGGAAAAAACTCAAATATTTGGAAATTAAGCAATACGCTTCTATATAACTCATGGGATAAAGAGGAAGTCTCAAGGGAATTTAGAAAATAGTTTAAATTGAATGGAAATAAAAACACAGAATACGAAAATTCTTGGAATTCAGCTTACTCAGTACTTTTAAGGAATATACAACATGAAATGTTTTCTTTAGAAAAGACAAAAGCCTGAAATTCTGTGAATAAACTAGAAAAAGAAAAGCAAATAAAAAGAAAAGCAAACAGGAAGAAGAAAATAATAAAGGGCCTAAAATGATATTGAAGACAAAAAACAGAGACAATCATTGTAATAAAAAAAAAAAAAACTGGCTCTTTGAAAAAAAATAAATAAAATGGATAAATCTTTAGTCAGACTTAGCAAGAAAAAAGGGAGGAGAATTACCAAAATCAGGTATGAAAGAAGGACCCCACAGATATTAAAATAGTAACAAAGGAATACTACATACAACTTTAAGCCCATACATTTGACAACAGATGAAATGGACGAATTCCTTGAAAGATACGAACCACCAAAGCTCACTCAAGAAAAACCAACAACTTGGATAGTCTTACATAGTAAAGTAATTGAATTTGTAGTTTAAAAGCTTCCAACAAAGTTCACTAGATGACTAGATAGGTTCACTAGATGACTTCTACCAAACATTTTAGAAAGAAAAAATATCCAATTCAGTGCAAAATATGCCATAAAATGGGAGAGAGTGCCTCCCAACCTCTTTTATGAGGCTGGCATTACCCTGAAAGCAAAATCAAATAGTGCCATTACAGTAAAACAAACCTACAGCCTAGTATCCCTCATGAGCATAGACACAAAAATATTTGAAAAAACTGAATCTAGTAATATATAAAAATGTTAATACATCATGATAAATCAAAGCAATTGTACCATACCAACAGATTAAAGAAGAGTAAAAACATATGATCATCTCAAGCAATGCAGATCATTTGACAAAATACAATACCTGTTCATGATAAAAACTCTCAGCAAGCTAGAAATAGAAGAGAATGTCCTTTATCTACTAAAAAGGCACCTAAATAAACCTTAGAGCCAGCTTCCTACTTAATATTAAAAGACAATTAAGTATGAAAAGAAACATAATGTTGGGCAGCTCATATTACGACTTTAGGAGTTGCTTTAAAGCTACAGCAACGAAATTAATATTATATCAAAGAAAGAAGGGAAACACAAATCAACTGTAAAGAAAAGAGAGTCAGAAATAGATGCACACATATATGGTGAACTGATTTTTTGGCAAAGCTGCAAAGGCTGTGGAGAATAGATGTTCTTTTCAACAAGTGAGGCTGGAATATGGTCATCCATAACCACAATAATTAACTTCAAATTGTATCTTACACCCTAAACAACATTAATAAAAACCAATCATAGACCTAAATGTGAAACCTAAAATTAGAGATCTTCAAGATAAAACATAGGAGAAAAATCCTTGTGAACTTGTTGGGCAAGTGTTCCTTTGTAACACTATAAGCATGAGCCATAAAAAAATATGATAAAATGGACTTCACTGAAATTAAAAAATTCCCCCACACACACAAAAAAAAACCCTTCACTCTTCAAAAGATAATGTTAAGAGAATGAAAAGACAAGGCACAGATGGGAGAATATATTTGTAAAACATTTATCTGATAAAGGACTCGTGTCTAAATGTACAAAGAACTCTCAAAACTCAGTTATAAGAAAACAAACAAACCAATAAAAAAATAGGCAAGATATTCCAAAAGACACTTCAGTGAAGAAATAAAGCTGTCAGTAAGTATGTAACCACATGCTCAACATCACTTGTCATAGGGAAGTGGAAATTAAAACCCAAATAAGCTAGATGGTAGGAAGGCTCTAACATGACCCTCCAATGACCAATGCTCTTGTACATCGGCGTCTCCACGAGTGTTGGCTGGGGCTTGTAACTGTGATGGGATATCAGGCCCATGATTACATTACATTATACAGCAAAAGTGAAAGGGTTTTTTAGTATGATTAAGGTCTCTCATCAGTTGATTTTGGGCTCATCATAAAGCAGATTACGTTGGTGGGCCTTTTCTAATTAGGTAAGCCCTTATAAAAGGGTTTAGTGATCAGAGACAAAGGAAATCAAAGAGACATATTTCTGTTGGCTGCAAAGCAGAATGAAGCTGCCCTGTTGTGAGAGGGCCCATGACTGAGAGACCTTTAGGAGCTGAACGTGACCACAGACCAAGAGCCAGCAAGAAAACAGGGACCTCAGTCTCACAATGCAATAAACTAAACTCTGCCAATGACCTAAATGAGACTGGAAGAAGATCCGGAGCCTCAGATAAAGTTGCAGCCCTACAGATACCTTGCCTGCCGTCTAGTAAGACTGTGCAGAGTGTAGTCAGATGGCCCATGCCCAACTTTCTGACCCATAGGAACTTGAAGATAACAAATTTGGACTGCATTAAGGTGCTAAGTATATGGTACTTTGTCACACAGCAATAGAAACTAATACAGAGTACCATCAAACCTTTATGAGAATGTTCGAACAAAACCAACAACCGATAAGAGCAAGGGCTGTTTGCAATGATACTGAACAACTAGAACTCATACATTACTGATAAGAGTGAAAAATTATACAGCTACTTCACAGAACAATGTGACAGTTTCTTATAAAGCTGCACATACACTCACCATATGACCCAGTGAGCCCATGCCGGGGTATTTACTCAAGAGATGTGAATATGTATGTTCACACACAAACTTGTAGGTGAATGTTTACAGTGGCTTTATTCAAAAATGCCCCAAATTGGAAACAATCCATATACCCACCAACATTTGAAAGGTTAAACTGCGATACACCCATACAATGGAATACTCACCAACAAAGGGGCATGAGCACGTGATACAAGCAGTAACACTGATGGATATCAAACATTCATGCTAAATTACTCAAAAGTCTACATGCTGTATGGTGCCATTAATTTTACATTTCATAAAAGATAAAACTAGAGGGAAATAAAACAGATCAGTGTTTTCCGGGGATGACAGTGATCAGAGATATGGACTAAAAAGGGGGCATGAGTACTTTTTGGGGGGTGAAAGAACAGTTCTATATCTTGATTGTGTGGTAGTGACTACACACCTTTGCCAAAATTCATAAGCTATACACAAAAAGTGTTAATTTTACTGTATGTAATTATGCTTTAGTTAAAATAGCAATAAGAAAACTGAAATACAGCTGCTGGTTTAAAATCCCAGTGACATAATATGTAAAGTTTATCTCTTGCCCAGGAAAGTTCAAAATAAATGTCTGTAATCCATAAGCAGTTTTCCTGCATATGTGATTCAGGGAACCAAGCTCCCTCCATTTTCCTTCTGCCTCTGTATTCATCAATACATGGATCCCAAGTTCTCCTGGCTGGTCTGCCTCAGGCTGGCAAAAAAGAAAGATTGTGGGTTGGCTCCCATGAGAGGGCCGGGCCTGAAAGTGGCATGCATCACATCTGCTCACATCCACTGCCCTCACTGAATCCAGCACAGCTACTGAAGGGAGTAGTCAAATTTAGATAAGTGGTTTATATGGGAAATACAGAAAAAATGTCTTAAGAAAAGATAATCAGTCTATTATCTTATAATAAATGCAAAAACATAGGGACACCTGGGTGGCTCAGTCAGTTAAGCATCTGCCTTTGGCTCAGGTCATAATCCAGGGACCTGGGATGGAGCCCCGCATAGGGCTCCTTGCTCAGCAGGGAGCCTGCTTCTCCCTCTGCCTGCTGTTCCCCCTGCTTGTGCTCTCTCTCTCACTCTCTCACAAATAAACAAATAAAATCTAAAAAAAAAAAACCATAAACTATTTCCCACAGATAATAAAGTCTGGCCTAACAATCAAACAAACAAACAAAAAATAAAACAAAAACAGAACCAAGTAAAACAATACCCACAAGGATGATTGTTAATTTTTGCAGACTATTAAATTCTTGTGGAATATTTCCACTTGAATATTATTTAAAAATGAATTCATAAAAGCATTTTTGCATAAAATGTTCACCTATGACATCATCTTTCAAATTCTTCCAATGAGACCTATCTCCTGCATCGCTGTTCAGATACTTTCCCACAATGCCACTTTGCCTCTACAAATTCAAATTACAGAAGTGTGTACCAGAACAAAGATTCTGTCCTGAAGAAATCTCCACAAATCACTTTTATTTAATATGGATAACTTTAAGTGATGTTTTAGTCTATTTGTTCAGCATTAGCATTCTAATAAGATTTTTCTAAAAAATTACACTTTCCTGATGAAAAACACATAGGGATAAAATAAAACAATTTTGTTCCTGGGTTCAACTTTGGGAAAAACTTGAAAATTGATGGACTCTTCAAAATAATATTTAGTGACCTAGATTGTAAAATCATTTGGAGAATGAAAAATAAACTTAATTTAGCTCATTTTAATATTTTGGTTGCTAGATGATAGAGCATATAATTGCACATACACAAAATGCTATTATCTATTTTTCTCTACATAAATCATTCTTTTAGGGTTAGTGAAGAGCATTGCTACAGTTCACAGTCTACAAAGCAATATTGTTTTTTACTCATATAATTTTAACATGGTTTTCTAAAAGCCATGTTTTTAAACTTGGATTGAATAAGTCCACACATCATCAGCGATAAATGAGAGACGTTTTGTACACTCTAAGAACTAAAGAAAATGATTTTTCCATTCTATGAATATCACCCAACTATTGTTTTAATCAACTTCTGGAAGAAAAAATGTCTTTAAAAAGGGCATGCTGGTCCCCTTTGAAGGATGAGAAAAGCAAAATGTCACAACTGCCTATTGCTTCATATATGTAACAAATCACACATGGCATTATAGATTCTGGTCGTCTGTGTAAGAGTGCAGATATCATTCTTCTGTATACCTAAATTTCATTACTCAAATTGTTTCCTGGTCTATAAATTGATTTTAAGTTGCAATCTTATGAACTTCTTCTATCAGTCATCATCTATGGTTATTATGCAAGGGATGTGGCATGTTTGTGTTAAATTGGCACAGCATGAAGCGTGAATTTTATGATATATTTTAAACTCCATGTTCATGAATTGTTTTCTTCTGAGTGGGTGGATCACAGCTATATAAAGACACGTTATGTTTCAAGGTCTGTCTCAATTTGAAATATATATATTTATTTACAGAGTATAAATAAGAAACAAAATGAGGAAAATTAAATTTGAAGAGCTCAATATTTCAAAAGCTTTGAGCATTATTTTAAAAATTAGTTTTGAGGAGAGGCTAATCAGTGGAACAAAGATTAGAGAAAACTATCAGACTGATTCTAATGAAAAGTATAGTGTCAAGGAAAAGTGTGACCAAGGGAAGAAGAAAACCAAGAAGTGTCAGGGAGATGGTGTGGAGTGGGCCTTCTGTGTTCCCAGGGATGTCAGTTCTTCATAGGTTTCATGCTGCATGATATGCCTGGTTTTAAAAAGATTAGTTACTAATCAATTATTAACCAAGTGACTAATTTGCTGTTTGAATGGATTAATCTAATAATTCATCAAATTTAGTCAAAAGAACCCAGAAATTTATTAATGCTGTATATTAATAATAAATTCTTACTTTGGCATGTATGAAATGTGATACAGCATAAAATTGGGAATAATATATACTACATAGGTTCAGAAAAACACACTTGATGTACATATATGGCAAGCTTTCAAAATTTACTCTCTCCCTTTGGTTTTCATGTCCTTTTCTGTGCTATGGTTATATTAGAGAATCACAAGGTTAGTTCTCTATTGAAGTTCTAGCCTAGTAGTAGCATACTTCATTAAAAATGACAGTTGAGTGCTGTCTAGTTCATTCTGTTCACAAATAGTTACTGTGCACCTACCACTGCCAGGCATTATGACACATTGGTAACAAAAAACATTCCATGGTGCCCACAGGGAAGAGGCTGGAGATGTAAATTCTAATACTCCTACCAAAAGGGCTTGATATTGTGATTAGGATACATGCAATGAAGCAGAATTTTATGGTGAGATGTCAACATATATGAGGAGATCATGAAAAACTTGAGTGAAGAACATCGAAGCGAGCAGCTGTACTCTGAAAGATGAACATGCCTTAATCATCTAGAGTATCCCTAGAAGAGGAAACAGGGCGTGGAAATAGGTTATAGCAAAAAAGAGGGCAGAGAGAGGGAGGGAGTAGTGACCAGACAGAAAGAGCAAGAAGAGTCGGAAGCATCAGGCTGGAGAGGTATGCCCTGACTGGACCTTGCAAGGCCTGGTAGGTACTGAAGAGGTCGCCTATCGTTTATCTGAGATCAACGAGAAGGTCTCAAAGTATTTTGTGTTTGTGTGTTGGCGGTGAGAGTGGGAGGTGGCAGTGCAATGAAAAGATTTGCATTTCAGAAAGATCTTTCTGACTTGCAATGGGGAGAACCGACTCTGGGTCAGGAAGGCCAGTAAGGAAGCCACTCTAGTTGTCTAGGTGAGCCAGCCCAGTGCCCTAAACAGAAAAGATTTTCTAAGATTTTCTACCAAGAAGGAAGATTTCATGGTCTTATTTGTAACCTACTCTTAATTACAGTGATAGTCAAAATCTAGCTGCTTGTAAGAAATCAGAAATCTTCACCAAGCAGTGCTGGCCAAGTCAGAAGTGAAGGACATATCAGTGAGAAGTCAGAAAGAGCTCTTGGAAAAAATGAGGGCAAAAGACTAGATATTAAGTCCATGTAGTGACTGATAAATCCAGTCTCTTCCAACCTGTATTTGTTATCTATTGCTGTTTAACAAATTATCCCAAGAAACAGCGGCTCAAAAAAAAAGCAACATTTATTATCTCACAGTTTCTGTGGATCAAGAGTCTGATTGTTGGCAGATTCAGTTGCTTCTGTGCTATTGGACACAATGCTTCAGTTTCTGGCTGACAGTTGGCTGAAAGCTACCCTCAGTTTATTGCCATATGGGTTGTACAATGGAGCAGTTCTCAACCTGGCAGATCACTTCACCAGAGCAAGCACACAAGACGAGCCACAGAGAATGTGTAAGGTGCTACTGCCATATTCTACTTGTTAGAAGCAAGCCACTAGGTCTAGTCCACACACAAGGGGAGGAGACTGTCCAAGAGTATGACTGACTACCCAGAGGCGAGGATAATTGGAAGCTATTTTAGGAGCGGCCTACCACAAAGGGCAAGCTTTCGAATGCACGACTAACATAAACTGGAAGACAAAATGAAGTCATGATTTAGAAGCTGTCTATTCGAAAGAAAGATAATAAAATACATTCTGGTACATTCCAGGAAACAAGCCTGCAAAATAGAATAGAAAGAGGGGAAAAAAGAATAGATTTAAACCTCTAGAGAAAATGATGACAGGCTCCAGGCAAGCTGGGGATATAGACCATACTCGACAGAACTGCCTGTTCACTCTTCTGCATTTCCCACTAGACTATGAGCTCCGAGAGGACAGGGGATGTGTCATCACTTACCCTTACAACCTCAAAACCTAGTACACTATAAGAACATTTTAGGTTCTCAATAAATATTACATGAAGGACAAAGAACTTTGACCTCTTAACCTTGTTTTAGGAAGCTTTGCCGACGCAAGGGTAAACAGTTATTCCCACAGATCAGATATGAGATGCCAAGGCCTTCTAGTTTAATAATATTTGTTTATGATTATGGTTTAGGAAAAACGGGTTAAGTTTAAAAATCTATTTGCACATTACCAGAGTAAGTTATATTCCCGATCTTTTAAATGGCACACAGTTGTGAGAATTTGGACAAGGGACAGGAGGAAGTGGGAGTAGAATAGCTATAATTCTTAGCAGCTATCTTCTCTGTTCTTCAGTTTATAAGTAGAAAGTCCTGATACATAATGGAATAACCAAAAATTCAAGACAATTTGTAACAAGTATCAACTAAATTATCCCATCTTAAGAGCTATGGATATTTAAAGGAGAGCAAAGTTACCAGAATTAGGATGGTCAGGAAACCTTCGTAGATGGCTTGGGAATTCAAAGAATGGAATTCTGAAAAGAAGAGAGGAAGGGACCGACAGGCTACATAAACAAGAAGATGTAAGAATACTCAGGGAATTGCTACAGTGAAACCATAATGACGGCTGATATTCTTTTGATCAGTGTTGGAACTCACATGTGGCTTGTGGTCAATTTATAGAACTTAAAATAAGAAGTATGGTTTAAAAAAATACTTTGCACCTTGCTTTTAGCTTCAGTTCACCTACCTATCAATTTCCTCATCTGTAAAATTGAGAATCATGGTAGTCCCATGTCCTGGGATTTGTATGAGGATGAAGTGATATCTGTGTTTAGGGGACATTATCATTTGGCAACCATTACTAATCATGTTCTCTCTTATTTCCTCTATCACTCAGGCTGGAGACACAGATTTTCTATTGTCTCAGCCATCTTCCGACCAGAGGAACCCCCTTTCTAAACCTGAGATTTCAGAAAGTTGTCTAGGAAGGGCTTCTCTTTTCATAATTAAAAGATAAAATCTTCTGAACGTCTAACATCTCTCCAAAACTTTAGCTAAGGCTGCAACACACACAGAGATGTTAGGTGGTAGTTCGTCGGTATGGAAAAAATGGAACATAGAGATATCAGCACACTAGGATGATGAAATGATCCATAAAGTGAACTGATAGAGCAGAAGCTTGGAGTTAGCCCTTGTAGGTCCCCTAGAAATTCACAAATTCCCTGGAAACACACTGCATCTTCCACAGACACATCGTAGGGACAGGCTAAGTGGGAGTGCTAGGAGCATAGTAATGGGGACTGTTATTGGAGTTACAGGCATAAATAAAAGAGACTTCTCCTGACTAGTGATCAGACTGCATAGAAATAGCTGTAATACGAAACTCCTTAATGTTTGTGTGACTTATATGAAGTTTCTCATATATTTAATATTATTCAGTAATAGAGTGTATTTATCAATTCTTTAATAACTCTCAACTTCTAAAAATTTGAGGGCTATCTTAATTAGGGTCACATAATTTATGTGGAAATTAGGGGAGGTTTTTGCAGACAACATTTTAGAGAAGAGGATCTGAGAGAAAACCTGGGATGACCAAGTGACTACTTCAGAAAATTGATCAAGGGATGCTGTTTTGTGACCATAGTTCTTATTTTTATTGCAGATATTCCACTGGATGCACATGCACGAGTGCATGCCTTTCAAGAAATTCTTTGCTTAACTGTTTAGCATCTGACACAGGTGGCTACTCCTTTGGTGTCCATGCTATTAGATTTTTCTGATCTTCTTTTGCCTTTCCAGTTTCTTTTTTCCAGTTTCTTTTTTACCCTTTCCAGCTTTCTTCCTCTTTAAACTTTTTTGACAATTAGTAATCCTCAAGGTCTCTCCTGGGCTTGCTCTTCTTTTTCTTCACCCTACATTTCTCTGTCCATCTATGACACACATTTCTGCATCTCTGACCCACACCTCTCCCCTAAGCTTTTCCTGGATCTTCAAGTCAGCAATCCCAAGGCACATCCATCATTACTGTCCCCCTCCAAATCTATACCCTCTCCTAAACTCAATCTGGTGAATGATACTACCAATGTCAGACTTCCAACTAATTACCAAATCCACCTAAACAAATCATGTGTTATCTGTACCTCTCTAGCCAAATCACTACTCCTCTCCGGGCCCTTAATATCACTTACCTGAAGTCATGTCCTAACCAATTACCCTGCTTCTAGTCTCATGACACCACACCTGTCTTCCACATTGTCACCAAAGTCATCTTTCTAAAACGCAAAGCTGTTTATCACTCCTCAGATTAAGAGTTTCTTTAACACATATACAGAAATGTAAATATTAGATAGCATTTAGGGCGTTCAATGATTGTTTCTCCACTGGGCCCATCGTGTTGCCTCACACACTGGGCTTGCCCTCCCAAAATGCTCAGAGGTGTGTTACAGTTCTGTGCCTTTTCTCAGGCTGTTAGCCCACTGAAATACCCCTTTTCTGCCTGTTGACAATCTCTGTAAAGACTTTTTTGATCCCTCATAATTAGAAATTGAATACATATATTTACATGCACACACACACACACATTCATTCCCAGTGTTGGTATATTATTTAAGTATTCAATGACTATGTGTTAAATCAATGTATAAATTAATGCACACATGGTGAAACTAAGAAATATTAGAATGAATGGATATTCTTGGTCCTTTCTCTTATATATACCCATATATATAAGCCACTCTGTTTTCTTTAGCTACCATTTTGTCAGTTCAGATTGCTAGCTTCCACACATTAATGGTTGCGTAAGTCATACAACTTTTAAAATCCATGAACCAATCCTTACTGGCACTGACATTTTCATCCTTTGATCCTTCACCACTTTGCTATTTCAGCATCCAAGAGTTTCAAAGCTTTGAATGAGTGGTGGTTGAACTCAAAGCTAGTCGGTGCCCTCAAGGCCCAACCCTCGCTCCCCATTGCAGAGCATACTCCACATTTAGCTTACAAGAACCCATAATATCCAGTGTAGTCAGTACCACTTTTTTCATTCCTTTGCTTTTATTAGTCATTTTAAAAGACTTTATGGATTGTTTATCACATATGCCTAAAAATAGTGAGACCCATTTTAATCATTTAGTACCAAATATATATAAACTATTCTTTTACAAATGCATTCTAACAGCTATGCCAACTTTTAAATAATTACTATGTGCCAGTTATGTATACAGTTATGCATATTGCCTACACACAGGCATTATAATCTGTAGACAACCATAACACCCATTCTCCCCTTTCCAATTCTTTCTTTCTGCTTGGCTCTGCTCCTTTCCTGAACTCTGATATTTGGCCAACAGCCAATGGATATCCCAAGAGTGTGAATGGGCAGTAACATGGCACTAGTAAGCTCTCTCCCTCCCATTCCCCTCAGAGGAAGTGACGAAGGGCTACTCTGAGAGTATAGTCTGGGACGCTTGAGCAGAGTCCCTCAGGAAGCAAGCCTAGAAAGCAAGGGTACATACTGATTCTTCTCTTTGTGTGATAAATTGGTAACACAGCAGCAATGGGCTCCAAGTCATTAAATCAAGCCACCTTAAATCAAAAATCTCTTTTCTATAGAGTGTGTTGATAGTAATATTGGATGAGTATCTGTGGTGTTAGCTGATCAGTATCTTCATTACAGTAATAACGTATTAATTTTCTTTTGGAGAACCAATTTCACCCTCATTTTTTAAATTTCCGTGTTGTGGTGGCCTGACCTGCATAGTTCAGGGTTGCACATGTGACCCCGAAATGGCCTGTGAGAGTGAAGCCTGGAAATTTGGAGTACAATTGTTAGGGAAAGAGCCTGCCAGAGAACAAAGCCAAAACAGTGTCTAGAGAGAGAAAGAGACAGATTACTTAATGTTATCATGTGAGCTCGTAGATACGTATGTGCCTAAAGCCAATTAATTCCCCGGACTTTTCAGTTAAATGTACTGACATATCAGTAATGTACAGTAAAACAATTTTTGCAAGCCAAAATAGTTATGACTAATAAAAATAATTGATAGCACACATATGCCAAGCAGGTAATGCTCGTTCAAACTGATTATCAACTTGGCTGGATAAACCTTAACTAACACACTTTTCCTAAGTATCTGCTAAGCACGTATTAAGCCTCCTGTATTCATGCATCATAAGGTCATTGGTCTTCCAGTTTTCAGAGGAATGTTATAAAATGACAAATTTCTCATTCGTTTATTATGAATATTGATTACGCATCTACGATGAGCCTGTCACTGTATTTGGCAGGAGGATGTAATAATAAAAATAATAAAACCCATTTTCTGGCTTGAGGCCAAAGACTTGTAGCAAGGTAGACATCAAGTACGTAATCACACAAACAAGTGTACAATCACAACAGTTCAGGGATTGCCACATAGTGATCTGAGGGCCTATAAAAACAATAGAGGCATTTGACCTTTCAGGAAGATTAGGAAAGACTCTCCCAGGTAAATGACCATAGGCCTGTTCCTTTCATGGGCCAGACGTAAGTCCCATGAAGCCCCTGGGAAGCCACCCACCACTTCTGTTTCCATCCCCAGATGACCATCTTCGTGAACAGTTGACACAACCTTCACCTCCTTCTCCCCTTCTGGGAAAGCATACTGGTGCCCTCAGGAGAAGGAACCAGGAAGACAGTCCAGCACAAACCCTGAGGGTGATCTCAGGAATATTTGGGCAGGAAATTTGGGGGTCCTGAGTACCTGAAATGTCATCTAGTTGGGGGGGGTTATGGCCTCCAACCTGGCCTGTCCCCCAGGCCAGCCCGATGGATTCTGTCAACCTTAAGAACGGCACAGTGAGGGGAGGGTTGTAGGGGGGTCCTCCAAAGCACAGGGCTCAGAGCAAGAATCATGTCTGACCATGTGCAAAGCAGAATACAGGACACTTACAGGAGCTCTGAAAGCAAAGCTTGTGAGACAGAAACACAGAGGAGGTAGGTAGGCGCAAGTGAGGAGAAAATGGCATGAGCTATCATTTCAGTGAGAGAACAAACACAGTCTTCATCATTAGAAAGCCTCAAGTTACTTGTTTATGTTTTTTAATGTCTTAAATATGATTATGAACAATGCAAATAATAATAATAGCAAATAGCCACAGAATGTAGGTGGGCTAAAATTGCTGCATAGTGTAATTTTCGCACCAAGCTATTGTCTCAAAATAACCAAACCACACACTTATACGCAGAGAGATGTACAACAAATAAAATACGTTCCCCTTCCCCCTCCAAAAAAAAGTCCTGCTGTGTTTTTGAAAGAAATGATATATTCTGTGTGGCCTGCAGCTACCTAATCACTCTGAGACTAGCTTAGCTGAGTGACAGTCACTGAATGTGTCCATAGCCTTTATAGTGACAAGAGCAATTTACCTGTACTTTTGTTTAATTAAATAGCAATCAGCGAGCGGTAATTTAGACCCCCATATATATGAGTATATAAGAAAGTATGACAGCATGATTTGCGAAACTCTTGAGTGTTAATCATATTTAAGGCACTGGCTAAATTTCTAGGTTTCAGGACACTTAGTTAGGCCTGCTGTTGAACTTGAAAGAATTTATAGCTTTAAGGCACAGATTTATTAAAGGGACACATTAAACCCACAGACATACAACTGATTTAGTACGTAAAATACTTTTTTTCTAAGTACTGGGACATGATCTTTCCACAATATTTTCTATTTTGGCTCTGAATGATACACTAGTGGCAAGTTGGCTATGAAATGGTTTGCCACTCTTAACCAATTTTATCAGTTGTTACTATTATTAAGAATAAACATCTTTCTTTAAAAAAATGATTGAGAGTTCACAGTCTGCAGAACACTTTAAAAATAGCACCTTAAAATAAGTCCTTTTTTTCACTATAAACTAGATAGAGCTTTAACTGGATGAGATTTTATCTGATTTTCTTTAGAAAATGTGTATATTCATCAGACATTATCATAGCATCAAGTTTAGCGAATTTTGTCATTTAAATAATTTCAGTTATAAATTCCAGTTTCCTTCTCTTATGTAAATAGCCTCAAAATTGCTTTGGAGCAGAAGCTCTCCAAATATGGTCTCAGCCTAGAGGTGATTTTTTTTTTTTTTTACAGAAAGTTTTTTTTTTTTTAGTTATATTAACTCTCCAATGTAAAAATCCATGAAACCCAGTGAAAAAAGAATCTGAGAAATTCTTTCACTTTGATAAATCTGAAATGCTGGAACTTTCAAGTTTAAAATTTTCCCTGGGGCACTGTAAGAAAACTGACAGGAGATAAGTTTTAAAAGAATGTTATAACATTTAGAAGTTATAAATAAATTAAACAACATAGGTCATTGCATAAATGAGCATTAACTATTTCTATCAGGCTTGAAATTTTCATGACCTACATTTCTTAGTATCATATTATGAGGTCTATATTCATTCCCAGATAATTTTTTTTTTTTTTTTTGAGAGCCATGAGAGCTGTGTGGAAAAGAGGTGAAGCAAGAGAAGGTTAATGAGGGTGAGGGCGAAGGAGCATGCTCCTGCCACCTCTCATTCATGACCCATTTCACGGAAGGGTCTTCTCCTTCCAGGACTGACAGTCAGGCATCTTGCATCACTCAAAAATGAAGCCACGTTCAATTAAAGCAAGAATGAGACATTTCATATGTGGCAAAGGAGGCCAAAGTCTTTGAGGTGTAAAATATACCTCTCCATCCTAAGTAATGGTAACAGGGATGAGGCAGTTTTCAGCTACCAGCTCACCAAGAACCACACTATTTTCCTTCTCTTTTATATAACCTACTTTAAAAAAAAAAAGCCTCTGCTCTGCAAAATTGTTCCATGGCATTCTCCTTCAGATTGATCCTGAATTGATTTTTGTAAAAATTTCAAATTAAGAGACAGGTAGCATCCAAGTAACTCAAATTGCCATGTGTCTTACACTTAACTAGAACCTTCCAGGGAAAGTGTATCTTTAAGCCAGAAAAGCTATAAAAATAATGATTATATTTATTTTATTCTCCGTGTCCTCCCTTGGGTGGAAAAGGGCTAGAACATTTTGGGTACATATTTGTTGAATGGATAATGGAATAATTGCTGGCTAATTTCAAGGACAGCAACTAATAAATCCTATCGCAAAGAACAAAGCCAAGCCAATGTATGCAAAGTGTAAATGTTCAAAGTTGCAGAATGTCAACTTACTCAAACTTAAGTAAGTCATCTACTAACACTCACAGTCTGTCTTCCCCTCTGTTCCTGACAACTCCCAATTTCATATCATTTGCAAATTCAATTAGCCTGCTCTTTACTCCTGTCACATAACCCATCTGACCTCCTCTGTCTTTCTGCTCCATTTCACCCTTCTATCCCCACAGACTCTCCCAGGAACAGAGGAATACATTTTTTAAGTCCTATCCATGTCTGCTTCCTATTTTCTCTGCTGTGCTCAAAGGAGGAGAATTATGAGAACTAACAGTTATGTACATTTTGGTAACTGAATAGAAAATCTCCGGAACGATTATTCATCCTACTCATTTTTACCTAATCTATGCAATAATTCAATAAGTTCATACATGATTAATAATTTTTATGCAACATTTCTATGTGCATTTATTATATATTATTATCTATGAATGCCCTACCGTTTATAATTGCCAAGTGGAGAATCTGATGTTACATGCCTATGACATCAAATTCATATTGTGTATCACAGCGTGCACAGCAAAGATAAATTTACCTTGGAGACTAAACTAACTGTGTGGTTATAGGCACAAATATTAGCTTTAAACAAAAAAAGTATTTACGTGTCGGCATTGACCTTTTAATTAAATGGAAACGGCCAGAGTCAATCATCTATTGACAGGTATTTACATAGCAAGTAATTATAGGGTAAAGAGATTATTTCGGTTATAAAATCAGAGGGCAAGTCTTACAAACTTTAGAAATAGAGTCGCCAAGTAATCTGTAAGAACATGTAATTGCTATGTTTTTAACTGCCATTTACCAAGCAAAACTAAATTCTTACAGTAAGTAATATTGTGAAGTGACTTGTAATTGGGGGCATTAGTATGATTTTATTTTCTTTGTGATTAGGAGTCTGAAATCTCTAATAATATTTATATTCTTACTAATATGTGAAGGAATTTTAGAGCATCACAGCATGGAATTTTTTGTACAACTACTCTGCTCTATTGTCAGGAAGCCAAGGCATTTCAAAGCTGTCTGGGAGATCATCTCAGTTCATCCTGATTTTTGCCCCAGGAACAGTTCTTCATACCTTTAAATGCCCTAGAAATAATGTTTCTTGAGAAATATTTCTTTTTTAAAAAAATATTTTCTTTATTTATTTGACAGAGAGAGACACAGCGAGAGCAGGAACACAAGCAGGGGGAGTGGGAGAGGGAGAAGCAGGCCTCCTGCCGAGCAGGGAGCCCGATGTGGGACTCGATCCCAGGACCCTGGGACCATGATCTGAGCCGAAGGCAGACGCTTAATGACTGAGCCACCCAGGCGCCACTCCTGAGAAATAGTTCTCTGTCCACTATTGACAAAGGACACGGAGAATCATCAGAACAGAATTTCTGATAATTTGAAGATCTGATGGATATGTTTTTCTTTTGTTTGTTTGTTTGTTTTAATACCATACCTTAACATAAAGGTATCTGGATTCTGGCTCCAGAGATTAGATCAAACCTTGGAGGAGATCACTACCCTTTTTCCCTCCTTCACTTCTTTTCTCCAGATTCACTTTAATGGTTACAAATCACTTCTCAGGGGGCACCCCTGGGTGGCTCAGTCAGCTAAGTGTCTGACTCTGGATTTCAACTCAGGTCATGGTCTCAGGGTTGTGAGACTGAGCCCCGTGTCTGGGCCGGCTCTGTGTTCAGCGTGGAGTCTGCTTGTCCCTCTCCTTCTACTCCTTCCCCTGTTCTGTCTCTCTCTGTCTCTTTCTCTAAAATGAATAAATAATATCTTTTAAAAAAATCACTACTCAGTTTTCCTAGTCTCTAAATTCTGAATCTCTTATGCTATAGAAGGTACAAATTAGGACTATTGTGATGGATATGACAATTAAACATTTTTCACATTACACATTTGCTGAAATTATTTACTCAAGTCACCCCTCAGTTATTTACGTAGTCATGGATGGCTGTTTCCAATGTCCTATTGTCAACTCACAGTATCAGTAGGCTGTGAATTCAGGCTACTGCAAGTCCACAATACAGATGGTTTATATTTCTCAAATGAAGACAAATGCTCCAGATGAACTCGTTGCTCCAGCATAGTAGTTTGTATGTCATTTTGGCTTGGATAGTGCTGTTATTTAAGGGGCAGTATCAGTGGGTCTGGGCATCAAATGAAGAAGTCTCACCCAACTGTATGAGTAGAAAATAAACCAGGAGACTGGACAGATGAGAACAGTAAAATAGAAATAAGAGGAACCTTCAAACTCGAAACATACCTTTTTAAGCTATCACTAAACGAGTGTTAAAGTAAGTGTACATGTAATTGTTAAAGTAACTTTTACTGGTCATAGGGAGAGGGAGAAGAAGAGTCTTTAGTTAACATAAGTAAAACAAATTCAAATAATTTTAGCTCCAGGCAGAAGCATGGGCAATGACAATTCTACGGAGAAAACTTCACTCTGATCAGATTTCCTAAGTCTACTGGCACTTCCCAGGACTAAACAATAACAGGCACGAGAGATGGAACAAATCCTTTGGAGCCCTTGCTATGTGCTAGGCAAATCCAGAGTGCTTAGGATCTATCTGTTAACCCATTAACCACTGTATGCAAATGAGGAAACTAGGGCATGGAGACAGAAGTTGCAGTTCTGGGGACTTTTATCCTTATGCTAAACTTCAGTGTGTTTCTGTTTCTAGCATTACCAGCTTCACAGAGACCAGGGACTTTGGCTCTTGCTGCATCTTTTTCTTTTTTCATTATGTTTACTCTATGAAGCCAATTTGCAGAAAATAAAGTTTGGTATTAATCTGGCTTCATCCACTGAGGAAAGGCAGAGAGAAAATATGCGTTTAGCTATAAAAATATACACACACAATACATTGTTAAAAGTAACAGTGCCCTCCCCTTTTTTTTCCATCTTCTTTGCTTAAACACTCCTCATAAAAAACGGTATTTCTTGGCAAGAGAAACCATTTTTCCTTTATGTCAGAGTCACTGTTAAGTTCACATTTGTGTTTGCAAGTTCTGTTTCCAACTTTCCACTCCAGTTCTATCCCCCACAGCAAGAAGAAAAATCACAAAATTTGCATATTGTGCTTATGAAGTGGAGTAGCTGTCTCAGAGAGGAGCACCAAGGGGTTAGGAATCACAAGTGCTCGCATGTATGTGCGCGCACGCACACACACACACACACACACACACAATGCGCGTGCACGTGCACACACGTTGCCGAAGAATCTTAATCTAACGTATTTGTCCTCTACTTTTATATACTTCTCTGCTTTCAATTAAGACGCCTTATTAAATAGCATTCAAACATGTGAAAGCAAAGACAGAGCCTGACAGAATTTCAACAGGTTCTGTGCATTCATACTGTATGTCACCTCTTAATTAGCAACCAAAATGCAATGAACAGATTGTACAGTTTACCATCCTAGCCCAGCTCCTACACTTGCTATTTGTGCGTCTGCAGCATATTTAAAGAGACCCCCACCCAGTGGGATTTTCATACTTGCTCCATCCCTTGGAACAGAACCACCATCAGCTAAATGCCACTTCATGGATGCCTTAGCCTGCAGCAGCTAGCATTACCAAGCAGTTGAAAGGACATTTTAATCTCCTGTTTAATGCATTTTTCTCCACCTGGGATAAGAAGCCAAAATTGCTGTTAGCAAAAAATGCCTTAGTCATTAACCGAAAGTGCCTTTTTTAAAAGTGTTCCATTACTCCCCTACTGGGAAATTTCAGACTTTATTAGCATTTTTTGAATTTGTATTAGTAGTACCTGAGTGGTAAAATGCTAACGGATGAACACTTAGCTATTTTCCAGCTCTTTTGGGCACTCCCAGTACCAAGAAAGAAAAAAAAAAAAAAAAAAAAAAAGGCGGGAGAAAGAGAAAGGGGTCAATATATTGTACTCCAGCTCTCCAAAAGTGAGGTCCATAGTCAGAGGAATCATATTAATTGTCCATTATTCCATCCCTGCAGAAGCACAAAAGAATGGATTTAGGGACTCTCTCTTACCTAAGGGCAACTAAGAGGATATTAAATGTTCTTTAAATGGAAGTCTGTGTATTTAAACCACACGCATGCTGGGCTGGTATTACCTTGCTTTGGTGATCGCACTGCATTGCATTTAGGCTGGAAGGAAATAGAAATTCTCCCACTGAAACACACACTGCGAGTAAAAGGGCTGCTTGGTCATTTCGGCACAAGAGACCTAAGAATCATCCAAGCAAGGATTTGAATCAAACATAATTTAGATTGAGGTGGTCCTATTTTTAACTGTTTTACCCTGTGTCTGCTAAACAGACACCTCAATTTTAGAAATCTTCTGAAATAGCAGGTAAGCCTGATGCAGTTCTCGTTTGGTTTGGTTTAGTTTCTGTAAGGAGGACATGCGTCGGTTATGGGCTAAAATAAATAAATATCTAAATGTAATATAGCCACTTGGGGGCCAGATTGCAGATACATTGAAATCTTCTATCAAAATACCTGTCTGTCTAGTAAGAACTGAGGAGGAAAAACAGAAGGTCAAAACATTTTTGAAAGTAATGTAGCCAGTATTTAATCCTTCCTTTATTATCATATTCAACCGAGTAATATAATGTCATCTTATATGACTGCCCCACAGACCCTCTTTGTGCCTGAAATTTTACTTCTGCTATTTCCTGGCTTGCTAACAGAGTAAGGAAGCCTCCTCTGATATGCAGAAACTATGGTTTCCTTAAGGTATAAGCGAAATTGCAGTGCGTTTCTAGTAAATGGTGGAGGCATCAGGGATAAAGAAAGACTATGGGTTTTAACAGGGATTAAGGCTAATAAGGCACAAGTCCCCAGGGATGTGTTTTCTGGAAAATTGTGAGACAGTAGGCTACGGGCTCTGAGTTAGAAAATATGTAGGAAATATAATAGGAAGAGAAATGATTAAGCATTTTCTAAAACTGTTCTGAATTATCTGAATACTCAGAAATCATAATTAAAATAACACTGAAAGTCACAAAATAGTGGCCTTCCAGTGGCTTGGCATTCATATTCCATGCCAATTAGCTGTATTTTTATTACATCCAGGCCTCTAAGTCTCACCAAAAATGCAAGCAAAAATGTGGTAAGCAACTGCAAATGGCCAGTTTGCCTGACTTATTAGAACATATAGGTATGCATGTGGGTGGATGGATGGATGGATGGATGGTGGGGGGGGGGGGAGGGACAGAGGGAGGAAGGTAGGTATTCAGATCCCACTGAGGAGGTGATCTTCCCAAAACAGTCTCCTGACTGAATCATTAACAAACTGGACTGCATCTGTTCTGCAATATGGCTTCATTGTGCATTATACAAAAATTTAATAGAGATTTTTAGAGCATCCAATTATTACTTCTCTTTTATAACCTAATTTAAAAGCCTCTATAGTTAGAAGATCATAAACACATCATGGCCTTTGGAGTACAAGTCAATGGAATACTTTTGTATAGAATCCAAATGCACCCTCAGATTCTACACCCAACTACATGGGTGTTTTCCAAGGTTTTAAATCATAAATTCCTTTCCGAGAAGCACATAATTTTGAGGAGCCCTCTTACTATTTTTTAAAATTCCTTTGTAATTTTATGTATATATGGAATGGAATAAAAATATTGTTTTAAGGTTGTTTTTTTTTAAATTTGTATTACCATGTTAGAAAAGATTGCATTATAAAATTGATTTTCATATTCTGATAAATTTTATAGCATGTAAAGACAAAATTCAACATTTCCCACTTAGCAAGTCATTTATATTATTTAATTTACTTTAACTTAAATGTTTATAAAAATCTTGATTTTGAACAAATTTATAAAATGACATACCACATTTGAATTGGGAGACTGAATGTCTATTACCATGCAGACTGAAATAGAACAGTTTTAAACAAAATAGACAAAAATTCTTAGCTCAACTAATATTGTGAATTTTCACATTCTTTCATTAAAAATTTTTAAAATATGATTTTTGTGTTTTCTCCTAGATGATAATTTAAAAAGAGTTCAGGCTATTTACAAGCACATGCACACAAAAGATACATAATGGATATAGACTATCTTCATCTCAATAGATAAAAATACAAATTAGATATATTCATCACTATATATTTTTTCTTTTAACAATGGCTCTTGAGGTAGTAGAGACACATTGATTTGGGTCAAGATGAAAGCAATTTAGGACTGTGATCATATGAAAACAGCTGAAAGCCTTCTTCAGACAATTTTGTAGAATTAAATTCTCCTTTCTCATCTTTATTTCATATGTTTGTTATGTTTTCTGTCTTTTATCAACATTATAGATAAAAATAGTATATGACTGAGAATAAAAATTTGAAATTGCATAATGGTCAATCATCCTAGTTCCTAGGGGTTTTTGCTTGACTGTCGAATTGAATAACTCTGTCGTGACATTACTCACCACTCAGTTGATACACCCTACTATCTGCTCAGACTACTTTTCAAAATAGGAAAATATTGAAATAACAGTATTATCAACTTAAATGGAAACAGATATCATTATCATTACTAAAAATGTGACCCTTTATTTGTATCATGCTAACATTCCTGGAAATTTTGAGATCCTAAGTTCAAAAAACTTAGAATCACCTAAGTGATGATAGAGACCACCATGCTCTACCATCCCTGGGGTCACATTTCAGGCAGAATCCAAGCCCAGGTGAACCACAGAAATGTCTCACAGAAGCACTCTCTAATCCATCGATTCAGCATGTACCTCTTGAGTTCCACTAGTATTAAACTAGTCAGGGAGCTTGGATTTGAGGAGAGGAGAGACAGAAAACAGAATCCTAGTTTTTGAGCAACTCACTAGCTAATCAGGGCATCAAAACCTAAGTAAGAGCATTGCAGTTCTGTTCAGTGCTATAACAGAAGTATAAACTATTGAATGAAAGGGATGGGGGCAAAAGGTATAAAAAAATGATAAATTGTGCAGGGTACAATTAAGGAAATCTTCACAAAAGTTACACTTGGACTATATCTTCAAGTATGAGCAGAAGTTTTTTGGGCAACATCAGATGGGAAAGGACATGTCAGCATAGAGAATGACATATGCAAGGCAGAGCACGACTATTTCAGAAGTGATCTGAGTAAGCCTGTGATTTAAGTTCACCTGTAAGAGTAAGAGTAAGTAAGCTGGAAAAGGTCATGAAGGACGTGGCCTACCAGGCAAAGAATTTAGATTTTATATACAGGTGATGGTAAGATATTGAAGGAATCTCAGCCCCGGAATAAAATGACCAGAGATGCTTTAGAAAGATGATTTCTGACAACCAGGACTCACTTCAACCCTTGTGTCTCTGATCCTCCTGTCTCCAATATGTGGTGAGAGAAGAGGAAAACTATAGCATATTGATAACATTCGATCTAGGTGTGCGGTGATCTGGAGAAAAAAATTTAAATGAATTTGAAGGCACTAGATTTTTTTAACTTCTATGGGTGCTCAGGGACCAGAGTATTGTTGCCGATCTTTTTTGAAATCCTTAGCCAATACTCTTTCTATAATTTTATTTGCTTTTCATCGAATCATAGCTCGCATCTAGCCCCTAAGTCTCAAAGAGAGTTTAACATTTATAATGTTAAGGAATATTTGCCATTTCGAAGTTTCCTAAAAACTTACTGACTTGAAATTACAGCCTAAGAAACAAATTTCTCTTTTATGAAATCACATCATAGATCTAAATTTAGAAATAAAAAGATATAGTGTATACAAGGTTTTCTTCCCTTGGAGTGGCCATTTACTGGGTTATAGCTGTATGTCATGAACACTTAGATGCATTCCATGCAGTATGCCTAAACCTCTCAACTGAGAGGTTTGAGAATATCCATATCCATATTTGAGAATGAAAAAGCTAAGGATCAGGCAAATTATACAACTTTTTCAAGAGTTCTTTCTCCCCTGCAATACCTTCTGGTGAGATCCAGATCTATAATATTTGCCCTGTCTTCTTGTTTGTTACCCCTGATTTTACTGATCTAGATTGCAACCTAACTGTCCTTCTGGGCCCCTGATTTTGACATGACAGCCTGATTGATATTTTACATTCCATTTTGGATCATACAACCTGATTCTCATCTTCTAGATCCTGATCTCTATGTCATCTTTGCTATTAGCAAAGTCTTAATCTCTCTGTTCAGCATAACAGGATAAATTGACTGCAATCTGAATCTCCTCAGTCATAGAAACTGATGCCTTCTGAAGGTCACTAATGTAGTGAAAAGATGTGAGTCTAACATTCAACTTACAGTAGAGACACAATTTTTAGGAAGCCCAATACAGAGATTATTTAACACTGTTTTCAATTAATACATGATTTAAAAATTATAGAAATAAATGGAAATACTTTCAAATTCATTGCACGATTACCTAGAGGAGAACATGGAAGAGAAAGAGACAGAGACAGAGTGGGGCCGGGGCGGGGGGGTGGTGTGGGCAGGGAGAGAGAAAGATGGAGAGAGAAGAGGAGAAGAAGAAAGAGAAGGAAGAGAAAGAGAGTTTTTACAGCAGAGTAAAGAGCATAGGCATGGGCATGGAATGAGGCAAGACTTGATTTGAGTTCTGTTTCTTTCTTAATCACTGTGTGACTTTGGGAAAGTTATCTAACCTCTCAAAGACACAGTTTCCCATAAAACAGGATTAATAACATAAATTCACATGGTTGTTATGAGGGTTAAATGAGCTAATGTGTAAAAAGTTCCTGGCCAAAATAAGAGTCCAGTTAAAGGGCGGGCATAGGGAATATAGTCAATAACATTGTAACAATGGTGTATGGTGACAGATGGCAACTACACGTATTGTGAAAAGAAGTGAGAAATATATAGAAGTGTAAATCGATATGATGTAAACCTGAAACTAATATAACGTATGTCAATTATACTTCAATAATAAGAAAAAGTAAGGACACAGAGGAAGACAAAATAGGTTCTGAAGAATAAAGTAAGCTACTCTTGATTTCATGCTTTAGGTTTTTCATTTTAGAGTAACACTTGTTCTCATCAGTAGAAATTCCAGTAAGTCTGCATCACTGTTCTCAGCTCTTCGTCTACCTTTTAGATTTAAACTTAAAACCTTTTAACAACCATAGACATAAGAGACCACCAAGAAAAAAAAAATATATTCTAATTCAAAGACAATGGCTAGAGCTGTCCAAAAGGAAGGAGCTGATTTCATCTTTGAAACAAGTTTCCTACCAAGCACTGCATGGTAAGTAATAAATCTTTGTTGGAAACAAAGTAAGATACCAGTCTGAAATGTCTGAAAGAACATTAGAGAAATAGCAAAATGATCCCCAAAGTAGCTCTGTAGAATTTTGTTACTGGAATCTGAATGCATAGAAAGCCAAATATTCTAGCAGCAAGACGGGAAAGCAGAGAATTGTTGTGTAGCAGAATTTAAGGTGGCATAGATGCGCTTACTGAACATAGCATGAACGCCATGCAGAATCACTAGGCTCCACTTCCTGTGCCAAAACGTCTACAAAATTAATTCATTTAACTTCGTAAAACCTTGTAGATTAGAACAACCAAGAAATTATTATTCCTTTGTTACAGATAAAGACTCTGACACCCAAGGAACTCGCCTACAGGTATACAGCTAGTACGTGGGGGAGGTCCTGACCCAACTGAGTCTGAACACAAACACGCCATCGAACATCTTGCCTGTGACATTACGGTTCTTCAGCGGATTTGGCCAAGTCACTACCATGCTTTTCTAAGATAAGCTTATTAGAAAAAAGTCTCAAATAAAATTTCCATCAGAAATACGTGATTTGAACATTAAGATAATTTCTGTAGTCTCCTCTTCTTTCTTTGGAAAAATAATCCTTTTCTATCCTATTAGCCTTCCAGCACTGATACGTGTTCATCTACAGACAAATCAGAAATTGTTTCCACTGTAAATTCTCCAAATGAGATTCATCCCAACACCCTATTGCAGCCTGTTGAAATTTAGAGAAACAAAATGTAAGATGTATTTTTAAAAAACAAATAATGATGTCTTTCTCAATAGTAAATTCTGTGAGAAAACACCTAATAAAAACACTTAATATAAAAAATCTTGGTAACAACAATAATCTGTACCAACATTAGCAGATTTCCTGTTCTTTTCCAGGATTTTATGTTCTTGAATGCAGATTTCCAGAATTTATGTTCTTGAATTTCTAATCCTTTGAAAACTTGGATGTTTTCTATTTAATTATTATAACTAGAGATAAATTTAAAAATGAAAAATTGGTTTAAAGTTTTAAATTTCAGTTTACTTATTTAGTTTTATCTACTCAATAAATAAAAAATAAGTAAAATTCTGGTTTGGGAGAAAATAGCTACTGTTGGAGAAACTTCCATATATTCATAAAAGGTTAAAAGGAAATTAAAATTCAAGATCAAAGTCTAATATAAATCACTAAGTAAAACTGTGTAACAGCTACATTCTGGCACTAGAAATCACAGCTACTGTAAATATACAGACTTCAAAAATTTAAAGGGACAAACAAAAATCTTGTTTTTCTTTTACTCTCAGTACAGGGAAAGTTGTTAAATTATACATGAAGCTGTTCCTTCTCATTTGCTATATACTTTTATCACCGCAGAAGCGTTTTGATTCACCATTCTAAATACTGCTTTCAAGGCAATAGTATGATTTGGTAGTTCTCACTAGAGATTGCTTTGTTTTTGAAGAAATCCCCTTTAAAGTTCCAGTCACAGAATTAAAAGGGATGGGAAATAGCCCAGCTAAATGAAGGGTTCAAAACAATGCCCCCATACAGCAGTCGCAGAACCCGTTACCACTACCCAAGATGACAGAGTATTGTAGTAGGTAGAGTGGGGAAGGACAAGCCCTGGCTGTCCTGCCTGTTGACAGAGGAAATAAATCACCCTACACACTGGAGGATACCTTTCCAGACTGCACGCTGGGAACTTCATTACACGAGCTGTGCCACATAATACTATGCATATTGCTGCTGATTGGACATAGACGCATATCCACAGCCTATTTCTGTCATTGTCTTATGGGGGAGGTATCTATTTTTCCTCCACAGACAGACACAGGCTTGAACAGGACATGCAGAAAATGATAATATGTGCCCAAAGATCTCAATCTTTAGCAAAATACGCTCTTGACTAATGATTTGTCTAACTTGCCCTAAGCCTATCTCTTGGTGCATAAAATGTGATATTTACGGTTTCAAATTCACACGATCTCATTTGATCTAAATTTGATTCTTATCAAACATAAGTCTTCTTGCCCCTGGTCTCAGCCTCATTAAGAAGAGGGCAAAGTATTTTCCCATAGAAGAATTATCTGTACCTTGACATTTTTTTTTCTTTTGAATTGGTAATCTTTTTGGTTCATTCATAAAAGACAAACTTTATTTGCTCAGGTTTGTTCATATGCCATGAGTGTAGTTTCATCTGATTTGGACCAGGGTGATAATGAAAAAGATTGCAAAGGAAGACTTATAATCTTCAGGGTGGAAACAATGTCATTTTTGCAGTCAACAACATAAAATTAATGAACCAAAGGAGATAAAATTAATGAACATAACTATTAGCAAGTTTCCTGTAGTTGAGAAAACTAATGTAATTTTAACTACAGATGCCTCATAATTTTGCCTCTTCTTGAGGAATTTTCTATGTCAATAATTCGGCCACTCCTGCTTTGGTTGAGAATATGTTCCACCAAAAAACACATGCAACATGACTGTTGCTATGTGCGACACCTTACGCATTGTAAAAGTATAAGGAAACAGAGATTTCCTTCAAACTTAAGTCAAATCGGTTTCTGAGTAAAATAAAACTTTAGTCTCAATGCTCAAAACCCACCAATGCATATAAGAAAACAAAAACAAGAGCTTGATACATCAATTGTCATTTCTTCAATGTTGCTTGTGGGCAAGAGGTAAATAATTCAGATTCTACATTCCTTTAGTACTAGAATGGCCTAATATGCCATTTTAGATTGTATTTATGGCCTTAAGAGAGATGGTTATCTTTAAACAGTGTTTCCACTTTGACTGACATCAATACCTCACTCATCAAAGAAATGCTTCCAAATCTCTGTGAGACTACCAAGATTAGCTTCTGAGTGGCAGTTGTCATGTGATATATTCCTACAATCAAGAAACTCCTACCAGACTTAATTTTTTGAGTTAGAAACATATTTGTAATTTTTTGAATATCAGCATTATTTTCTGCTGATTGACATTTGGAGTCTGAATTTACTAGTGTTGGTCTGCTTTTAGTAGGTATCAATTTGCCTGAATCCCCATAAATAAGAAAAAAACAATTCAATATGCCCTTCTTATTTTACCACCAATGATTACTACAATAAGGTTAGTTAACACATCTATCATATCACATAATTATGATTTATTTTTGTGGTATGAACATTTAAAATCTACTCTCTTAGCAATTTTCGAGTATATAATAGAATATTGTTAACTATAGTCACCATGCTGAATATTAAATCCCCAGAATTTCTTTATCTTCTAACTGGAAGTTTGAGCTCTTTTGCCATTGAATCTGTAGATGGCTTTTGGTAGTATGGATATTTTAACAATATTAATTCTCCCAATCCATGAACATGAGATATCTTTCCATTTATGTGTGCCTTCTTCAATTTTTTCATCAATATCTTATAGTTTTCAGTGTACAGATCTTTCACCAGCTTGGTTAAATTTATTCCCAAGTATCTTATTGTCTTTATGCTATTGTAAATGGGATTGTTTCCTTTATTTCTCTTTCAGATGTCTTGTTAGTGTACAGAAATATAACTGATTTCCATATGTTGATTTCATATCCTGCAACTTCACTGAAATCGTTTATTAGTTCTAACAGTTCTTTGGGGGGAGGTGAAATCATTAGGGTTTTCTATATATAATATCATGTCACAAACTCCTACCTACATCACAAAAGTTCCCACGAAGGTACTTTTGTCCACAAAATGGATGGATGCCAAATTACTGCTTTTGAGGGGGATTACATGCAAGGGATGTCTTTTTCAGCCTTCTTGCTGATGTTATTCTTTCTCTTACTATCTTTGCTATTTTTTTTGTTTGGGATGTAAATGAGTGTTCTTCAATCACAATTATCATCAAGTCAACACTTTTAAGACACACATACAAATAATGTTATAATGTCTAGAAGCCACGCATTTGAACTCACTTTGTAATCCCCAATGTATTATCCAAAATTGTAATTTAGCTGAAGATGATTTTTTAGAGCTAAGTGTATAGTAACAGAGTAAGAACAGGCTAGAGAGGGTGAGGCAGAACGGAGAGGATATACTGCACAAAGACAAACAATTTGGCCTTTTTGGGCCAGAGCAATATGGCAAGCAGTATAGACTGAGAAGGTTAATCTGACAATACTGTGAAGGATAACTGGTTGATTAAAGAGACTAAAGGTGGATAGATTATTGTTGTGATCCAGAAAAGAAGTATTAGAGACCTGACTAGAGTGGTGCCAATGGGAACAACAATAGTAACAGCAAGAATAATAATAGCTATCATGTGCTGAGGCCTTCCAGAGCAGGGCACTGTGTCAAGCCCCCATGTGTACTATAATATTCCTATTTATAACTTCTTATTGAGATCTATAATATTTTCATCCTCATTTTGCAAATGAGGAACTGACCTAATATCAAACGGCAGAAGGGGGCTTATACATAGATCATTTAGAATACCACAATATATAAGAATGTAAGGAAATATCTCATTTAGAGCTATTATGGTGTCAAAGTGAGATGACTAATGACTTACTGGATATAATGGTTAAGGAAGAAATCAAGAAAATCACTCAAAATTTGAGGATAGGCAACTGAACTAATAGTGAAAAAATAGGAAAATTAAGAAAAGGGCAATATTGACGGGACACCCCACCAAGGAAGTGACATAAAGGATACAATGGAAATGCTATACAATTTGGAAAGAAATAAAAATATCAGCTACAGTGAATCTGACTCGTATCCTGACTAACTTCTGAGAATATGATTAAAGGTTGCCCTAAAGTTTTCTCTATTCTTTGCATCAAATAGCTAGAAAGGGAGAATAGAGTTTCATTAATTTTTCTCAACTACAACTTTAAGTACATTTCTTCAAACAGATATGTTCTTCTATTTTATCTTCTAGGAAGAAGAATTCCATTTTTTTATTAGTAAGTTCACTGCTTTCTGTAACATTCTTTATACTTTACAATAGCAATTATACATTCTAGTCCCCTGCTTACCTTAATTAATGTCTAGTTTGTTAAAGAAAGAAGTGCCTTCAGCTTTACTCTAGGGTAAGGAACAAACTAGCTACAAACTACTGATGATGGATCAGCCTGGGGACTAATCATTAGGTGTGTAATCTCAGCAGTGTGCAAGATTAATTTGTCTTAGATTATTTAAATGAAAATGTTTGTTCTTCTGTCTCTCTTTTAGTTCAAATTCTAAATTTCCCTCATATGCAGTCAAAAAATCATCCAGTCGAGAGTAAAGATGATAGTTACAGATACAGGAAGAGCGTTCAGCTTCAGACTACTGGGGGGCTAATAAGAGCTAACATCTTCAATGTGCCAGGCAATGTTCTAAGTACGTTGTATACTTAATGTCTCTAATCCTTCCATATTTTTGAAGCAAATATTGTTATTGTTTGCATTATATACCTATGGAAAATCTGAAGCACCAGATTATTGCCCAACCAGGAATTGGTGGAGCTAAGTTTCAAATCAGTCATAATGATTGCAAGCCTCATGCTCTTCTACTGTCTCCTAGACTCAGTTCTGTTAAATAGCAGCAACTCACCTTAAAAAATATAAGCTTATTTACACAAAACAGATAGAAAAAAAACTTTAGTTAAGTACCTATAAAATTCAGGCTCAATGAGGAATAAATTCCTGCAGAAGGAAAATTATTATTATGAAAACCTATATACCAACAAATTGGACAACCTATAAGAAATGGACAAATTCCTAGACCCATATAAACTACCAAAACTGAAACAGGAAGAAATGGAAAACTTGAGCAGACCAATAACCAGCAGAGAAATTGAATCAGTAATCAAAAAACTCCCAACAAACAAAAGTCCAGGGCCAGATGGCTTCACAGGGGAATTCTATCAAACATTTAAAGAAAAGTTAATACCTATTCTTCTCAAACTATTCCAAAAAATACAAAAGGAAGAAAACTTCCAAATTCATTCTATGAGGCCAGAATTACCTTCACACCAAAACCAGATAAAGACTCCACTAAAAAAGAGAACTATAAGCCAATGTGCCTGATGAACATAGATGCAAAAATTCTCAACAAAATACTAGCAAATCAAATCCAACACTACATTAAAAAAAAATCATTCACCATGATCAAGTGGTATTTACTCCTGGGCTGCAAGGGTGGTTCAGTATTCGCAAATCTATCAACACAATACACCACATTAATAAAATAAAGGATAAAAACCATATGATCCTCTCAATAGATGCAGAAAAAGCATCTGACAAAGTACAATATCCATTTGTGATAAAAACTATCAACATAGTAGGTTTAGAGCGAACATACCTCAACATAAGAAAGGCCATATATGAAAAACCCACAATTAATCACATCCTCAATGAGGAAAAACTGAGAGCTTTTCCTCTACAGTCAGGAACAAGACAGAGATGTCCACTCTCACCACTGTTACTTAACATAGTACTGATAGTCCTAGCTACAACAATCAGACAACAAAACAGAAATATAAGGCATCCAAATTGGCAAGGAAGAAGTAAAATTGTCACTATTTGCAGAAGACATGATACTATATATAGAAAACCTGAAAGACTCCACCGAAAAACTGCTAGACCTGATCAATGAATTCAGTAAAGTCTCAGGATATAAAATCAATGTACAGAAACCTGTTGCATTTCCATATATCGATACCAACAATATAGGAGCAGAAAGGGAAATTAAGGAATCCATCCCATTTACAATTGCACCAAAACCAATAAGATACCTAGGAATAAACTTAACTAAAGAGGTGAAAGACCTGTACTCTGAAAACTTGAAATGGAAAAAAACAGTCCATGCTCATGGATTGTTAGAACAAATGTTGTTAAAATGCCTATGCTACCCATCTACACACTGAATGCAATCTACACACTGAATGCAGTCCCTATCAAAATACCAACAGCATTTTTCACAGAGCTAGAACAATCCTAAATTTTATAAGACCCCAAATAGCCAAAGCCAACTTGAAAAAGAAAAGCAAAATGGAAGGCATCACAATTCCAGACTTCAAAGTCTATTAAAGCTCTAGTAATCAAGATGGTACGGTACTGGCACAAAAATAGACAGATTAATAGAAGAGAATGGAAAACCCAGAAATGAACCCACATCTACATGGTCAATTAATCTTCAACAAAGGAAGAAAGAATATCCAATGGAAAAAAGACAGTCTCTTCAACAAATGGTGTTGGGAAAACTGGACAGCAACATGCAGATGAATGAACCTGGATCACTTTCTTATACCAAACACAAAAATAAATTCAAAATGGATTAAAGACCTAAATGTGAGACCTGAAACCATAAAAATCCTAGAGAAGAGAGGCAGTAACCTCTTTGACATCAGTCATAGCAACTTCTTTCTAGATATGTCTTCTGACGCAAGGGAAACGAGCAAAAAATAAACTTTTGGGACTTCATCAAAATAAAAAGCTTCTGCACAGTGAAGGAAACAATCAGCAAAACTAAAAGGTAACCTACGGAATGGGAGAAGACATCTGCAAATGACATATCTGATAAAGGGTTAGTGTCCAAAATTTATAAAGAACTTATCAAACAACACGGAGAAAACAAATGATCTGATTAAAAAATGGGCAGAAGACATCAATAGACATTTTTCCAAAGAAGACATAAAGATGCCCAACAGACACATGAAAAGATGCTCAACATCACTTATCATCAGGGAAATACAAATCAAAACTACAATGCGATATCACCTCACACCTGTCAGAATGGCTAAAATCAACAATACAAGAAACAACAGGTGCTGATGAGGATGTGGAGAAAAGGGAACCCTCTAGCATTGGTGGTGGGAATGTAAACCAGGGCAGCCACTCTGGAAAACAGTATGGAGATTCCTCAAAAAGTTAAAAATAGAACTACCCTATGATCCAGCAACTGTACTACGAGGTATTTACCCAAAGGATACAAAAGTACTAATTAAAAGTGATACATGTACTCAGATGTTTAAAGCAGCATTATCTACAATAGCCAAATTATGGGAATAGCCCAAGTGTCCATGGACCGATGAATGGATAAAGAAGATGTGGTATGTATGTATATATATATACAATGGAATATTCCTCAGCCATAAAAAAAAAAATGAAATCTTGCTATTTGCAACAACATGGATAGAGCCAGAGAGCATAAGGCTAAGTGAAATAAGTCAGTCGGACAAAGACAAATAGCATATGGTTTCATTTATATGTGGAACTTAAACAAAACAGACAAAAAGGGGGAAAAAAGAGAGAGGGGAGCAAACCAAGAAACATACTCTTAACTACAGAGAACAAAGTGATGGTTATCAGAGGGGAGGTGAGGGGGGGAATGGGTGAAATAGGTGATGGGGATTAAGGAGCGCACTTGTCATGATGAACACTGGTGATTAAAATAACGTTAAAAAATACAAATTAAAAGACATATATATTTGTTTTCATTCTTGTGATGTGGAAAGTTTGGGTGGCGATTAAGAGCAACCACTAAATCACTAATTTTCAT
This sequence comes from Halichoerus grypus, assembly GCF_964656455.1. Classification (NCBI taxonomy): domain Eukaryota; kingdom Metazoa; phylum Chordata; class Mammalia; order Carnivora; family Phocidae; genus Halichoerus; species Halichoerus grypus. The sequence goes on along the minus strand of NC_135713.1, from coordinate 84,719,442 downwards.
GACATTAACAACATACAACTTTGATCTATAGCCTCGAGAAATTAGTTTTGATAATCCAGTTGTTTTCCTCCCACACTTTTATGCTCTGTGTTGAGCTTGGCTGAAAGGGAGAGGCAGGAGGGATCACATATCAGGAGTCATTCAACATCTCTAGAAACCCACTATGTATTCAAGTGTCCTTGTCTCCTGAGTGGTAAGGTTCTGCCTGTTGAAACCCTAAGACGACCCCTTTCACCAATAGAAGCACATACAAAAGCAGTTGTGAGAAAAAAGAGATATGCTCCTTACCTCTCTCATCCTTCAGGAAGTGTGGTCGGTGTATTTTTGGTTCCAGGGAACTGTATTTCTTCTTTCTCCTATAATCTTCTCTGACTTTCATCTGTCTCATCTTCTTAACTCTGAATAGCTGCACATCAAAGAATGTGTCCTGAGATAAAAAGAAAACAAGGTTGATGCAAACAAATGCACATTTTCAATGAGTCCCAAAGAATTCCAACCTTCTTAAAGTTAGACTGTGATCCCAAAGCGATTAGCCCTTACTGCTCCTCAACCTACCCTCAATGTCATAACCATACCAAAAAATGTTTTGGTAGACTGAAAAATGGACAACTCCAAAAAAGGGCTATCGAAGACTATTTAGCTTATGAATGGCATTTTGCCCTAATTAGGAGGACAAAATATCACTTTATATGGATTAGGGGCTGTTAAAGTAAGGTTCTTGTCCACCTAGGACATAAAGAAACTTAGGAAGTCTTCTTCAAAAGTTTTAAAGTAATTCTTGCAGTGTTCAATCTCTAGACTTTTGACTGATTGTTTTGCCTGAGTCGAAAGCTTGTCTTCTATTTTGATAGCATGCAGTCTGACCTGAACATTATTTCTATTTTGGCTATTAGCTACTCTTTGGACTAGACGAAATTTCACATGGCATAATGTGTATGTTTGTACTTTAATCACTTTCACTTCCTAATTGGGACAGGCATATTAAATCGCCATGTGTTATTAAGTAGATTTTTATCCTTGACTTCCTGTGCTTCAGTAATGGATGAAAGCTTGGAAAGTTGGAGAAGGCTTTGACAATTATTAATTTGACAACGAGAAGAATTGTACTAACAAATAAATTACAATTTCACAAAGACAGCTACTGGTTACTTTTCAGGAGTTTCATAAATAGTACAGATTGGTGTATATATGCTCTGGAATTTTCCAGATATATTATTATACTAATGATACTTCCAAGGTGATTTTTTTGTTCTCAAAAAGGAAGAAAAAGTTCAATATCATTGAAAATGTAATTCAATATATCAAATAGTCATTTCCAGTCATTTTCTTAAAGATCCTCTTAAATGCCTTAAGTATTGCTATGAAATGTAGAACAGAATCTCAAAAGAAGGGGTGCCTGGTGGCTCAGTCGGTTAAGCGTCTGCCTTCAGCTCAGGATTCTGGGATCATGCCCCAAGCCCTGTGTGGGGCTCCCTTCCCAGCAGGGAGTCTGCTTCTCCCCCTCCCTCTGCTCCTCACCCCCCACATATGCTCTCTCCCTCTTACTCGCTCTCTCTCTCTCAAAATAATTAAACAAAATCTTAAAAAAAAAAGAATCTCAAAAGAAAATAAAATCAATTTAACTCTACTTAATTTTACAATAAATATTTGTACAGAGAATTAAGCAATAAAACAGTTGGTAATGGAAATTCCAAGAGATTGAGTAAATTTTTCAAAGTCTGATTTACCCAGATGTTAACTAAGTGTTCTCTTACATCTTCCCATTTTTTGTTTTGCATTCATTATTTAAAAAAAGGTTTTTTTAAGTAATGTCTACGCTCAGCATAGTGTTCGAACTCACAACCCTGAGATCACGAGTTGCATGCTCTACCAACTAAGCTGGCCAGGTTCCCCTGTATTCATTCTTTTTATGAAATGTTGATATTAATGAATACATATGGAAATTAAGTCCATATTACCAACAACTGAAATAAAGGCAAGAGTTATGCTAACAAAAGCAACTAACCATAAGCTGCTGTGATGAGGTGAACTTTGTCCCTCCAAAATTTATGTGTTGAAGCCCATCTCCCAGTACCTCAGAATGGGACTGTATTTAAAGATAGGGCCTTTCAAGAGGTAATTAAGTTAGAATGTGTTCCTTATGGTAAGACCTAACCCAATCTGACCATTGTCCTTATAAGAAAAGGTGATTAGGGCACACACACAGCCAGAGGAAAGGCCACGTGAGGGCACATGGAGAAGGTAGCAAGCCAAGGAGAGAAGCCTCAGAAGAAACCCAACTTGCTGTCACCTCGATCTTGGACTTCAGTCTTCACAGTCTTCAGAACTGTGAGAAAATAAATTTCTGTTGTTTAAATCACGCCACTCTGTGGTATTTTGTTATGGCAGCCCTAGCTTACTAATACAGCCATCAATTAGCAGCACCAAGTCCTTTCAATCTGGAACCATATCCAAAATAACTATATTTTAGATTTCCAGTCAACTGTTACTTTATTTCACTGTGAACTAATCAATTAGCTGGTTTGTAATCTGAATAACGGCTTTATGACAGATATTTTATGTGGTCTCTCACCAAACTCCAACCAAAAATGTCAGCGCACTGGAATGATTCTGTACATGCATCTTTGTCATAAAACATCATTTAATCCAAAACAAGTAACTGAGATTCTAAAATGACCTTTCATAAATGCTGGTGATTCATTCTTATATGTAGACATCATCCCACGAGTTAAAGCAACAATTGCTAGCACCCTTGTAATATCATTGTGAAAATACAACAAAGGTAAACAATATCCAATGAAAATAGACGCTCTTTTTTTTTTCCTTTTGTTAACAAGTATGTTCCTTGTCCCAAAATTTGTTTGCTCAGATTATTAATATGAGAAGAAGAGAAGTTATTGGGGGAAAAAAAACGTTTTGTCACCATTTGCAAGGCACATGGAAAAGTAGGGAGTAGTAGCAATGCCAGCAAATCTCACATTTGTTACAACTAGAAAAGTAGCAGTTAGGAGGTTTACAATAGTCTAAATCATCCTATTTGCATCATCAACATATCAGGGCCTCTTTTACATTGAAATTGCTCTTGCTTAAGCATCCTACACAAGTGAAAGTGTTGAAAGACAACAATGATAAACGCAATCTTATCGATATCTGCCCTTCCTATGACTAGTAATGATTTCTTTTTTATGGAAACTTGTCAAAATAATTGTGTGTTGGATCTTCATCTAGGGAGGCTTAATGCATATATTTCTTGCATTATTATCATTTTCCCTGACATAATTAATTTTGGGGACATTTGCTACCATAGCTCGTTACTTTAGACAGAGTTGCAGAAGTTGTTCTGACTCATATTACAATCGAGCAGGAGGTGGCTCAACCCTTCATGTGAAATCATAATTAGAGGCTTTTATAATAAACAACTTAAACACCCAAATAGATGCACCAAATTTCTAACTGTGAAAAGGTAGAAAACTCCATTTCTCCAGAGGAAGAGTTATGGAGCTATTATTATAAGAGCTGTTATGTTTAATTTTGGCTTGTGCAGCAGCCTTTGCCCCATGCAATTTCTATTTAGCCTATCAGAGATAAATCCTTATTTACAACTCCCTATCTCTGTAAAAGTTCATTTTTTAATGATTTTTTTATTATTATTATGTTATGTTAATCACCATACATTACATCATTAGTTTTGATGTAGTGGGTGTTATACGCAAACAATGAATCATGGAACACTACATTTTTTTAATGATTTTATTTATTTATTTGAGAGAGCACAAGCCGGGTAGGAGGGCAAGGGGGTAGAGAGAGAAGAAGAAGGCTCCCTGCTGAACAGGGAACCCAGTGACTCAGGGCTCAGCTTGGGGCTCGATCCCAGGACCCCAGGATCACAACCTGAGCTGAAGGCAGATACTTAACTGACTGAGTCACGTAGGCAGCTCTGTAAAAGTTTATTCTTTTATATTTGTCTTCTTACCATGTTAAAATAGTAGCCTAAAATCACACTCCTCTACTTGCAATAAAAATAAAATCTTACATTAATAAGCTAAAACTACATGAATTATAAACTGTACATAAAGATGGACTAGTAGATTCATCTTTTAGAGAATGATGCTCAGTCAGTATTAAACGTACCATAGCAAATAGCCCAAACTGATCATCTCATTGTATAAAGCCCCTTTTTTTTTTAAAGATTTTATTTATTTATTTATTTGAGAGAGAGAGAATGAGAGACAGAGAGCATGAAAGGGAAGAGGGTCAGAGGGAGAAGCAGACCCCCAGCTGAGCAGGGAGCCCGATGTGGGACTCGATCCCGGGACTCCAGGATCATGACCGGAGCCGAAGGCAGTTGCTTAACCAACTGAGCCACCCAGGCGCCCCAAAGCCCCTTTTTCTTTTAAGCAATATTTCAAGTATAATTTACCTTTGTATATCAATACAGTATTACCTTTCCAAAAACAGCTATGAAAATAATTATTGATACCACTATTTGTTCTAAATGTGGAAGACACACTGTATCATGCTATTTATTATATATTGTTTTTAAAAATACCTGCAATATTTTCCTGGAAAATATTCTACATACTGACAAGAATAAGCAGCAAATATCTATGTTCAAGGAAAGAAAAAAATTGATGACTGGAATCTATTTGAATGAAGCAAAACTTCTCTTCAAAGTATGAATAATTAATCCATTTGATTACTCCCCAAACACCAGGGAGTTAACATTCCCAAGGCCCAAAGAAGACTATTTGCTTTGAATCTCACTCTTATTCTGCTCATTTATCTGGGCATCCGGCTTAAACATTAAGAAGGATTTCAGGAGTTTAGGAGCAGATCTAATAAAAAGCAAAAGATTCTCAAAATGACACCTTGGAAAAAACTGTGCTCCCTGGCCTTACTTGGTTATGTCTGGCACCCTCGTCTTTTGCATTCCAGAGGCTTTGCATTAGCTCTGTGGGGCACATGTGTGTGCCTCTGTGTGTGTCCATGTCCACGTTTATTAGCATACACTAAAGAAAGGACAAGTAGAGGAAGATAACTTTATACCTGGTGTGTACAGCATCCAGGTCTATGGGTTTGTAACATCACGTATGTCTGTGAAATTGAAATTTTCCACACCTAAGTACACTTTCACTGCATCAAATGTTGGTACGTGAGAGTAAGCTTCGCAGGTTTGCCTTTTGATGTAAGGGAAACGCAAACATTGAATATTCTGGCAGGAGTGAGACAAACCATCCCCTTACTTTGTCTTCAGAGATATTTCTTTAGATCCTCCTTTTATGGTTGAAGGTTTTGTTCAACAATTAACAATTTGGCAGTGCTAGTCTGGGCGTACCCGGACTATCTATTAGCCAAGAGTTAGGCGGAGGCACAGACTTCAGAGACTTGTAGATTTCAGGAACTAGATCCTTCACCTATGTTCTTTTGCCTTTCCATTCTCCAAGTTATTTTTGCTTTTGGATGGCTCTGATGGGTGCATGGAGCCAAAATCATACAAAGGGTAGATAAATGAAAGCATTCTGGTATATAATCTGAGGAGTTCTCTGACCTGTAAAAGAATCTCAACTATCTCCAGAAGAAAATAGAGATGCAAAGCCAAGTTCTTTGGTTAAAAAAGATTTAGTCTAAAAACTACAAAAAGAAAATTATTACTCTATGCTGATACAAGTGTTGCTAATTCATCCCCTTGGCCATATTAGTTTTAGTGACAGATGACTGCTCATCAGCCAATATGACACAGGTGGCTTCAGGCAGGACTGAAGGTGGTGTTGGTAGGAGTGAATGAGCGGGCAAGGCGATTATTGATTGGATAGTGTGGGCTGAGTGGTGGGTAGCCCACAGCATGCTGAGATTCAGTATGGAGTCGGGGTATAGGGCACAGACCTCTCGCTTCCTGTGCATAATCTCTAACCAATATAGCCTCTCTTTTTTTGCCTCTTTTGGACACTGTGGTATTTCTGGACTCTCTCTGTATCTCTCTTGCAAAGTCTCAAGGACACTGAGATCAGGGAGGTCTATATGTCCCTTTACTATTTAGCTGTGTGGGAAGAAAAGTCATGGGCATGTGTTTCACTAGTGAGCACCATTCTTCCTTCTGTAGCTCAGAAGAAGGGCCTGTCCCAGATGTGGTTGAGAGGATGACTGCACTTGCATTCATTCAGAAATACAGTAAAAATGGTGAACAGTCAGTAGTTTCTGGTACCATGAAACCAGAAGAAAAAGCTGTGGCTCTTACCCAGGAAACTGGTTTGGCCAGAGGGAATATTTATTAGTGTTACCACTAAGACAGGGAGTGTCTACTTCTGACTCCCTTTTCCACTTTCATTCCCTTAGGCTTTCCACCATGTGGGTGCCTGTGGGTCTGCCTCCAATACAGGAATAAAAGTCTCTTCTTTTTTCCCCATTTCACTGGAATATTGAGGAGTACTGCACTAAAGGGCTTACTATTTCTGTCCTCCTAATAGTTTCCCTGGTAAGACTTGACCATTTTCCCTGTGGGGATGGAGAGAGGCCATTAACCCAATGTTAGTATACAAAAAAACATTTCAGGTTGGACTGTAGGAATCTCAGACTGAATCCAGCCTTCAGGCTTCCGCAGATTATTTAGGAAACCTATGACCCTTTCGTTATATAACTCCACTACCAAGCAGAATAGAGCCCATCACCCAGGAAAATTCTAGGCCAATCCATTTCCCACTGAATATTAGAATAATACTCTGTGCATATTTCAATCATTGCCTTTGCAATGTTGGATTGTAACTGTCTCTTATCTGTTATTCCTGAAAACAGGAACTGAGACTTGCTTTTTATACCTTTGTAGCTGCATGCACACAGTCAATACTCCTTAGTTGAAAAATTGGAGGTGGAAAGTAGACATTGGCCCAGGGCATTGTTCCACCGGTAATGCAAAATACCTCCTAACTAATGGCTTAAATCATCTGAATAAAGCTTTTATCGACCCTTTATTTCTATTTTGCTCTGAAAAGATCATTCACAAATGATATATTTTAATCATTGAGTTGTATCCCTGCATCTTAGTATCCTTCATTTTTGCTTTCCACATAATTCATAGAAATAATTTTAAAAAAACAGTAATAGCCAATATTTATGCAATACTTGTTATACCCCAGGTGGTGTTTTAAGTGTTTTATACATATAAATTTCTTTAAGTCATACAACACACACTATGGAGTAGATTCATATAGTTCTATTTTATATAATGAAAATTAAGTCTGGTGGGGGGGCTACATTGACAATTTTGGTATTTTTTAACAATACAGTGGCATTAGAGTTGCCTTCAGCTAATTAAACCTTACCTTCCTGATTATAGACCTCTGATCTCCCTTTTCCTAGAAAACTTACAATTGTTAATTCTTTCTCTGTCCCCCTGAGATGGAAATCTTCTACCAGCCTCTTGCCAGTTTTATAACCAAGAGTGTTTTTTTCAAGGACCTGGGATCTATTCTTCTAAAGTGCAATCATCAAGAGAGATAGCACCCCATCTCCAAGTCTCTGTGAGAAGGCAGGGGCCGACCTTCATAAGCAACAATTTGCCAACACAGATGGCCATTGACCAACCTCCCCCTAACATCCTCCAGTACTTTTTCTACTAGCTCACCCCAACCTTTAAAAACTTCCCACCTTTTGTTTCAGCAGAGTTGAGTCCAGTCTCTCTCCCCTATTGCAATAGTCTTGACTCTTAACTGTAATGGTGCTGAATAAAGTCTTCCTTGCCTATTTATCTCTGTACAGTGTAATTTTTCTTTGACACTTTCAAATTTATTTTCAGCTTCCCACAGACATTTTACACAATCTTTCTTTTCCTCTTTGATTCTCATAACCAAGTATTTGCCTTACTGACAGCTATACCTCTCTAGAAATTATATATTCTTACCATCTTCCTTTCTGTCCATTCCAAGAGGGCAATTCTAACAGTCCTTCATTTATTCCTATGTCCCCAGCAGTCTTTTCTGCATCTTCTTTACAAAATCACTTCGACCAACTTCACAGAATGTAATTTTGCTCAATGTACTGTTCTTCGGTCTGCTTTTTTTTTCCTTCTAGAATTTTCCTCCCACCATGACCACTTAATCTTTCCCCACCCTCCATAAATGTATCTCCCATATTCTCAGCCACATGAACCTAGTTTTTGTTCTGAATCATCAAAGTGAAATAGACGAAAGGAACAAAAAAGAAACGATTTCAAAGCAGAAGTTTCCTAAAGCTCTGGATTGCATAAAAATCCAAGCTCTTGACTGCATTTATTTTTACCATTTTGAGAATAATTTTTGAGGATAAAATCTTTAGAAATGTTCACAGAGAAAGGAAATAAAGAGAGTTAATCTGTGTTCAACAAGTGGGAGAGAGGGATGGACGAAGGCTCACGTGACTGCCCTATTGCTCCAGCAGCAGCAGGCTTTCTTTCCTACAACAGGGGGTAGCCAGGCTGCTTACCCTTTTCTCCCGTGATGGATGCATCCTGTAAACACCTTGTATTCCTAAGAGAATTCTTGGTATTCATGACGTTGTTAATAATAATAACAGATGTAAGAAACCGATGAGTCCCCTGCCTCTTCCACATGAGAAGAACAAAGCAGCCCTAATTATCTACCACTAGGAAGTCGGTGCCAGGGTGGATTTATTTCCTTTCCAAACTAGCATATAGCATCACAATTGATTTTCTTTTTCCAATTCTAATTTTCCAGACCTATTAAAATGACTCTAAACCAAACTGCTTTGAAAGAAATAATATTGGCTTTCCCCCATTATTCCTTTCTTTTCTCCCTTGTCTCCTTTTCTACTAAATCAAATTAATCTGCTTTAAAAATAGAAAAGATAAGTGATTATATAATCTTCTAAGGGAGGCAGGAAGCTGTGGGACATAAGGCACAAATGAAATGCTCACACATCAGGCATATTTAGACAATACGCATGTCAATCCAAGCCTTTTGTGGCCCAGTACTGTGGGGATGCGGCAAATGGAGGTGGGGAGACTCTCCCCATCTGAGGCCCTCGGCGATGAAAAGTGCCTTCCGAGGGAAAAGAAATGTTTCCACGAGGCCAGAGAAAAATGCTACGACGCACTCTGAGCTCATGTAGTTCAGAATTACAGCCTGGAGGCAGTAAGAGCCCCTGTGACTTAATCCTGACACAGGAGAGAAAAGGGGAGTTCTTATCAGCCCAGCTCGCACTGTCACTGTGGCTTTAAAAATCTTACTTGGGTCTTGCTTTTAATTTATATGGGGGAAAAAAAAAACACCCCATACACAACTCAATGAGAAAGCAATAGAATCATTTCAGGTTAACAGCGAAGCTTTACTGTAACAGAGACGGAGACCACTCAGCCCCTAACTCCATTCCTGAAAACTCAAGCTACAGTCCTGCCCATCCTGAAAACACCAGACTTTGTCCAAAGAAAAGTCAGCTGAGGCGAAGGACGATATTCTGGGTGAACAGAGTTATTTTAAGAAGCTACCAGCATTTGCATTTCTGAACTATTAGGAGATAAAATGGAGGGAAATTTTTAAAATACATATACATATATATATGTTTTAAAATCTAATTTGGGGTCACAGCTGTAATTGCAAAAGCTTCGGATTGTGTGTCATGCTGGAATAATGTCGTGTTAGTGAGTGTAAAGCATTCAGCATTACTTTATGCCTCATTGCATCCTAAGTGCGATGCTATTTCAATACAACACCTACCACTTTTAGGTCTTTATGCTTAAGTGTGTCTTGCTGGATGAAATCAAGCTACAAATTGGATGAAATTGGGTCCTCCCAGTTGATTCTACTGCTACGAGCTCCAAAACCCAATTGTTTTCTAAGTCCAATTCCATGAATTTAGAATTCAAATTATCGTGATTTCTTGCACTGAAAAATAAATACAAAAGCTCAACTTGCTGCAGAGATGAAAAAGCCGTTTTTTTGGCCATAAAAATAAAGTTGACTTTTGTTCACACAGGCTCAGAAATGGAGCAAGAAATGATAGAGGAAACATAACTCACAGAAATCTGAGACATAGTGTATCCATTGCTTAGGCAAAAGAGGTCTTTCGTTCAATTTCACCCAAAATACTTCACAGAAAAACTGCTCTGTGTTCAGTTTCCTTTCATCCATGCATGATAGATCAAGTCATTTCACTGCCACCCACATTTGTGGTTGCAACAAATTTACCAATTTCTAAAGATCACAATGTCCGTCCACATGGCAGGTAAAGATGCATTTGAGAATATGACCATATCCATTAGGTCTGTCCACTCCACCCTCAGAGGATTTATGTTTCACTAAATCGTACAGAGCATGGTGAAATGGGATACAGATTTTTAATGGAGCAGAGAAAATTAAAATTGAACCTAACTGGAATCGGATCTAGGTTTCAAACGGCAATTATTACTACTGCTGATTTTGAAGATCCTTAAATTAATTCTCACAAATCCTTTTCGTTGTAGAAACAAAAGCATCTTCAAAACAGTAGTATTTTGGCTGGCGATACTTTTCGGGGTAACTCCAATAAGCCAAATTGCTAAAAACAGTCAGACGTTTTTATTCTACACACATATTTTAATTATGCTAAGTGATGGCTATATTTTTGAGAGAAAAAAAATAACTAACTGAAGAAAACTATTGTACTATCCACTGGTGGATATTTTAATAACTTATACAAACTCATGCTTGATCCTAGTTATCAAAAATAATTAAACTTGCCAATAGCTACCTTAAGGGGAGAAAAACAGACTAAAATATGACATTATAAGTGGATGCATTTGTTTTCTTCCTTTTTTTGTTTAAAGATTTTATTTATTTTTTTTTTTTTTTTAAAGATTTTATTTATTTATTTATCTGACAGAGAGAGACAGCGAGAGAGGGAACACAAGCAGGCAGAGTGGGAGAGGGAGAAGCAGGCTTCCCGTGGAGCAGGGAGCCCGATGCGGGGCTCGATCCCAGGACCCTGGGATCATGACCTGAGCCGAAGGCAGACGCTTAACTGACTGAGCCACCCAGGCGCCCTATTTATTTATTTTAGAGAAGAGAGAGGGAGCAGGAGCAGGGGAGGATGGGGAGGAGCAGAGGGGAGGGGAAAAGGGGGAATGAATCTCAAGCAGACTCTGTGTTGAGCTCCACTCGGGGCTCTATCCCACAACCCTGAGATCAAGACATGAGCCAAAACCAAGAGTCAGATACTCAACCGAATAAGACGCCCAGGTGCCCCCATCTGCTTTTTTTTTTTTTTCAATGGAAGAGAAAGTAGATTGATAATGTAGTAGGTAAAGGTATTCTGGTAAATGACAGGAGCATTATGTAGAGATTATCCTGTCTCAGATCACACGTTAGGATTCTCTGACATAGGCCTCATCTGTCTTAAGAGAACTTAATAATTCAGACCATGTGATCTTGGGAAAACTAGACTGACTTAAACTAGACTATAAGAAGACTCAGTGTCATCAACACCAGATAAAGACAACTCATAAACAATAATACCATCCATTGTTCTGAAGCACTGAAGAATTACAATGGTAAGGAAAGCCACAGGCACAAATATTTCTGAGGGCTGGAAGAAGGCACTGATAAGATGCAGTTCTCCCCCAACTCATACACCCAAAAGCTATCCCAGTTGATGTTTGGGATCGTGGGGGGTAGTTTATGATTCTTCCTTTATGCGGTTCTGATTTCTGTTCACAGACTATAACTAGCTGTTCAGCTTTTCTCCTTGATGATCTCTGGTCATAATCTAGGAACTAGTTCCAGGCCTATCTTCCCTGTCTTATACTTACATTATCTCAGTCACTGCTGCCAAGCCCTTGACCTAGAATCCTCCACACCTAAATGGGATAATCTGTCTTGATGACTTCCCTTACTGATTTAATCTACTTGTCCAGACAACTAACATGGTCTGTTGACCTCCCACACCCAACTCTCAAACCACCCCCCCCAAAAAAAATTACTTGGGAAAATTAGAGGTGTGAGAGGGAATCACAATTCTGAGGGGCAGGGGAGAGAGAAATGTATGTATTTCTACATACACTTCATACATACAGTCAGTTCTCATTATTTATTCGTGGACTCCGTATTTGCAAATTTCCCAACTTGTTAAAATTTATTTGTAATCTCCCAAATCAATTCTTGCAGCATGTTCACAGTGATTTGTGGTCATGGGTAGAGCAGTGAATTATGTGAGTACCTGATGGGCTGAAGTCCAACAAGGCAATGCTCTGCCTTCCTGTTTCAGCTCTCATACTGCAAACAAGTGTCCCTTCTGTGGATTTTTTTAGCGTCACCATTTCCATATTTTTGCGCCTCTGTTGGTGATTTCGCTGTTTAATATGGCCACCGAGTGTAGCGCTCAAGTGCTGGCTGTCCAGGGTTCCTAAATGCCGGCAGCCTATGATCTGCCAGACAGAGATAAGCTTTATTCAGTCATGACGTACAGTGCTATTTATAACTAAATGATAATAAAAACAGTGCATGCCAAACTTTGTGAAATGCAACCAAAAGGAAAAAAGAACATTGATTAAAAAGTAGAGCTTTAAATACGTACATCTAGAAATTAGATTGAAACCAGTATTCTGTAACTATAATGAAGGAAACTTTAAAACCAATGACATAAACATGGTCTGAATAAATGGAAAGAAAATTTATTTTTTGAATAGGACAACTTAATATTATAAAAATATAAAATAAAAATTAATATATAAATTAAATGCAAGCCCACTCACTTTCAGCTAGATGGTTTGATAAATATATTTAAATTTACACAGAAAATAAAGACCACGAACCTCTGTTAGATTAAAAAAAAACAAACAAACAATAGAAAGGACACTTTTCCAACCAGATACGGCATTAGCACAAGAACAGACAAATGGATTAAGAGAGAGTACTCAGAGATAAATGTGTATCTGGGAACTTAATATATAATTTAACCCAAAACAGAAAGGACAGTTTGTTCTTAAATGGTGTGGGGGACAGTGGCTCATTTTGTGGAGTACAATAAAACTGGCTCACAACACTGCACACAAAGTTGAACTCTAAATCAATTAAAAACCTATCAATTTAATGGGAAAAATGTAGAAAAATATCACTGTGAATGAGACGGATAAAGAGGTACCTCTTAAACACAATATAAAAATACAAATCAAAAGCCAAATAATTATAAATGGATAAAAATAAGAGACATATGATAGATTGAGGGAAGATATTTGCACGGTTTAAAAAGAGTACATTTTTTTAAATTTCTTTAAGCCAACAAGAAAAAGATAGGAAACTCCAATGGAAGAATATAAAGGAAATGAATAAGCAGTCTAGAGAAGAGGAAATTAAAAGCAAAAACACTGACAAACATAGAAAAATGCTTGAATTCATTAGTAACTAGAAAATGAAAATTAAAACAACAATATAATACCAACAAGCCACTTCTTTAAACTGGTAAAAATTAGAAACCTAGAAAACACCAAATGTTGGTGAGAATGTGAAGGTGTAGTCATTCTGAAGAGCATTCTGGCATAATTTGTCAAATTCAGTATATTCACACCCCCTGGTACAGAAATCTCCAAAATCTTATACAGGGTTGGGGAAGTTCACCACACTGTAATTTGCTATGTCAGGGCTTTGGAGACAGTCAGCATATCCATCACTGGGAGAGCAGACAGGTTAATTTGGATAAATGCACACCCCAAAGTTCTATGTAGCAGTTAGGAGCAACAGACTAAATATCCACCTACCTACATAGATCTTCTAAAAAACAGTACTGAACAAGGGGGAAAAACAAAACAAAACACCGTACACAATACCACACATTATAAATGCATGCAAGACAAAACAATACACACTTGAAAAGACCAACGATGACAAAGTCCTATGACCTGCAGGGCATAATTCATTTGATCCTCTCCAACAGATTTACACATAATTAAGTAATTTAAAAATTATATTAGAAACAATGATATCATGATAGACCTCTATCCTCCGAAGACATGGCATTTTAGTGAGCCAGATAGTTCTTGATAAAAAGAACGTCTGGTCAGAGAAAATCCCTCATTATGTTTCTCACAGATCAGACTTGGATGGAAGTACTTAGTCCAGATCTGAGGCTCTCACTTTATGTAGAACCTTGATGAATGGAAAGCACATCTTGTTTAAAGAGCTTGGTGGCTGAGAGGACTATAAATTACCTAATATGAAGAACAGGGAGGTAAAGCAGAACCATTTTACCTTGAAGTACAGAGCATATATGTATCTCTTTTCAATTAATTTATGAGCTCTCATGTAGAAGAGAGACAAGACATTGCATATCGCTTGAGGATGGGGTGGTCAAAGCAACAGGTGTTCCCCACAGACAAGTAGATTTAAGGGAAGAATAAAAAGGACATTTCTACCAGTGAGAAAAGCCCAAAATGGGCATTGTGACAGAATGAGTTCCTTGCCTGGAGTTTTTCAAGCAAAAGGTATACATCATTTGTCAGGAATGCAGAGAGATCCTTGTCTTTGAAGGGAAGGCAAAGGAGCCTCTAATGCCCCTTCTACCTTTTAAAATTTGGCAAATCTGAAGACCTTAAAAGGCTCAAGTTTGGATCAAGCAATGACTCGCAGCTAAATGAGCTACTGAATTTTTAAAAACAGAGAATAACTGGATGGTTTTCTTTCTCCCTGGACTATTTGTAATGATGGTGTGTCATCCTTCTTCAACAGTTCCCAATGAAGTTAGTAAAGAGACACTTTGAAGGTTCCAAGTATTTACTCATACAGGAATCTATTTTCATACCTCTGATTACAAGGTCTCCAAAGCCGTGATCATGTACCACAGGCATCTGTTTTTCTCCACTGGGTTGGGAAGAACAACCCAAGGTGTGAAATATTCATAGGTGGAAACTCCCCATATCCGCATATGATTCAAGTTTCCATAAAATTAACCACCATGCTTGCAGCATGAGTTCCCTCAGGAACTCTTATCATTGCTCGCATCCCTGGCATTTGAACTATTCCAATGGTAGATTCTCACACTGTGCCTGAAAGACAAGTTTAGCTCATTTTTTTCCTCCTTTCTAAGTCTTATTCCTATTTTCTTTTCCCTTCCCTCAATCAAACTCAAACTGTTCCTTCAGGTATCGAAGGCACAGGTTGAAGCAATTATAACAGGACTGAAATGGCTGAAGTTTAAAATTTGATTTTCTAAATGAAATGAGTAACGGTGAACTTTATGTCTCCATCCTGTATACTCCCTAGAAAGTATACTCATCCATTCTTATTTAGTATTAATGTGATTCCATAGTGAAAACAACTCAAGACCGGAGACATTGTTCTTTCTTCATTTACTGGTCATTCAAAAACACTGCATTACACTTAGGTCTTTTTCACTGCAGGTATAACATTCTTACCCACACAACAGCACTTCCCATTTTCCAAACTTAATGAAAGGATCAGAAACCTATCTGTTAAGGATTTTAAGAAGAAGAAAATAATGATATCACTAAAACCAGATCTATGACATTAGACGCCTAAGCTATGTACACATTCATGAACTCAGAGCTGTTCTAGCAGGTAACCAGCACAAAACTTGGCTGGTTGTCAGGGGTCAGCAAACAATAGATCTCAGGCCAAATCCAACCTATCGCTTATTTTACTAAGTATTATTGGAACATAACCATGCCCCTTTGTTTACATATTGTCTAAGGCTGTTTTTGCACTACAGAGTTGTTGACTAGTTGTGCCTGTGACCATACGGCCTGTAAAGCCTAAAATAGTTACTATCTGGCCCTTGCAGAAAAACATTGTTGACCTCTGTGCCCTAGGTCCTCCAAAGTTCTCGGAAGCAGACTTTGAGATTCCCAGTGAATCCTCAAATAATAAGCCTTAGTAAACTTAGGTAAATAAAAGGTGTCACAGAGCTTGATGGAAAGGAAAGACACCACAGCAGGACAGGGAACTCATCCAGAGGAATAGTCTTAATTAGGATTTTATTAATTCATTTATTAAACATACATGTTTCGAGGGTCTACTATGTGTTAGGCACCTTCCCAGGCCCTGGGGACACAAATGAGAAAACAAGAAGATATAATTCCTATCCTCCTAAAACTTAGTATAGAATTCCCATATTAAATCAACTTTGAAATACATCTAAGACTGCAGACTGTAATGAGTGCTATTACTAACCACAGGGTGTTGTGAGAAATAAAAGCTAACAAGTTTAAGGTGGACGTCTGCTTTATTTTTTCCTGAATTTATTTCTCCCTTCTGGTAACAGTAATCCTCTTTCTTTAGGGAACTATGTCTCCCCAGTCTAAAGCGGGATTTCTGGAGAGGCTTGCAAGACCACCCTTGCTCTACCTGCAGGGTTGGAAACAGGATACCAGCTTGGTTAAATGGAGTAGCCCATGTTTGCAGTTACAGTGATTGGTGCGGGAATAGTTCCATGACTCAAGTCTAGCCAATCACAGCCCTCCTCGGTATTTATTTATAGCAGAGAAGGGAAGTTATCATTCTTCTTTCCTCTTTGGTCATAAAGCAATAAAGATGTCAGCCCAAAGCTGCCAGAGGTCTTATCCGCCTTCATGTGAACTTGTAGAAAGACATGGACAGACAGAATAAATACACACACACACACACACACACACACACACACACACACACACACACACACATATTAGAGAGACAGAGACAGAGAGACAGACAGAGGGTAAACTCATAGCATTTGAGATCCGGGATTCAATTGTCCCTGGAGCCAAAGATAAACCACAAATTATCAGAAAAGTGGGATTTCCATGTAAGATCTCAGGATAAACTTCCCCAGATGCTCATAAAAAGGAAAGAGTTGTTCTGAGATTGATGATATTTTGAAAGCAGAAAAAGGACAAAGAGCTGCTGATGGTATTTGCCAAGTGTGATTAAAAATAAGGACAGTGCATATGTGTTTGTGTGTGTGGTGGGGGGTAAGTATCAGGGGAGAGGTATATAAGAAAAGGAGAAGGGAAGTGAAATGTAATAAAAATTCAAATAGTAGGTAAGTGTACCTGTCTTTTGACAGGACAATGTCAGATATCACTTAGAAATTAAAGACTATATGCATACAAATGTAAACACGGGCATTTCTATTGCTGTGCACCTTTGGATTCTGGGACTCCTCACTGTTCTTGTTTTCCTTAAACTTTTTCAATACATTTCCCATCTTCTTTGTAAGACTAAGTCTCTGTATGCAGCTACTTAATGTCAGAGTTCCTCAGACTGGGTCCCAAGTCCACTTGCTCCCATTCAGTAATCTTGCCCCTATCCACAATGTTAATTACATTCAGTATATGGAGAACTCCAAAATTCCCATCGTTACTTCAGAGTACTCTTCCAAATTCCAGGCACATATATCCATCACCCTATTGACATTTTCTCTTGTGGGTCTTGAACGAACTTCAAACTCATCAGATAAATCAAGGACTCACAAATGCCTCCTCTAAAATTTCAGTTCCTTCTAACCTAGTAAAGGACACCAACATGGTTCAAGCCCGAAATCTAGAAATCATTTTTTTTTTTAAACTACTTTCTCCTTCATTCCCAACATTCAATCTACTAGAAATCCTATGAATTTAAAATAGTGTTTCTTGAAGTGTAATCCCCTGGACAGTAACATAAACACCACCTGGAAACTTGTCAGAAATGTAAATTCTCAGTGTTCACTCTAGACCTTCTACATCAGAAACTGACTTTAAGGCCCAGCAATATGCAAGTCATGCTGCAGTTTGAGAATTCCTGAATTAACCTTTTAAACAACTCTGGAATTCGTTAATTTTTCTCAATGTCACTGTCATCTACCTAGTCAAAATGTCACTATCCCTAGTCGGGACTTCAGAGTAGAATCCTAACTGATGTCTATAAATAGAAACATTACCTCCACTGTATTTTATTTTTCACAGAGAAAATTATCTCTGCTACCTCCATTTTAATTAATGACCAGATCCATCCTCTGTCACCTGGCATATGTGAAGATCCATTCAGAAATGCTGTGCCCTACTCTTGAAGACAGCCTGAAGCTCTCCAATGTTCGAAATCCCTCCAAACACTGGCACAAGTTTCTCAGGAGGATTCTCTGGCTTGCTTGGTCTGTTTTAGCTGCTACTGGTTAGGTTAGCAGCCAGCACAACATGCATTCATTCATTCATTAACAAATATTTAGCACCTACTACATGGCACACATGATGTTCAGTTCTTGGAGTCCAGAGGTAACACAGATATGAGACTTGCCTACACCAAGTTTCTAGTCTCACTGAAGGAGATGGTAAACTGGTGCTAAGAGCTAAGTGGATAAGTGATATGTGAATAAGTCTTCTGAGGGAAACAAACCCATCTACAGTATCATAGGGGGTGCATCATTACATAGAGCAATGCGAAAGGCCTCAAAAAGATGGGACCAGCTATGTGAACCGCAAGGGAAGAAAGGTAGGAAAATAGGTGCAAATGTCCTGAGGCACTTTAAAACCTGATGCAATGAACCACTAAAGGCCAGGGAGGCCGGTAAGAAGCAAAGCAGGAGAAAGAGATGAGATGATGCTGGAGAGCATGGTAGGGCCAGATCACGAGGGCCTCCTAAATCAGTGTAGGCAGTTTAGATTTTATTCGAAAAGCAATAGCTACATTGCACTAAGTGCTCTTCAAGAGAACAGGCATGAAGGAGGCAAGGGTGGTAACAGATAACCCAACTGAATTCCCAGGTCAGAAGTCAGAAAACACAGTTTTGTTTTATCGGGTCAGTACATCAGTTCAGGCATATTAACAATCTAGGAGGGTTTTGTGGGCTAACCTATTAAAGTTATCATAGTTTCTAATCTTCTTTCTATAGTAAAACACATTCCAGAATTTAAAAAATTAAGAAAAAACTTTAGAAACACAATGTATAAAGTTGGGGAGCATCCCGGCAATTCTAAGCATATTTACAAATTACTTGATATCAATACTGTTACCTCTGAAGTTAAAAGTTAAACATTTCTTTAAGTGTTTTTTAAGCCTGTGATCTTCTATCATTCGAAGAATCAATTACCAATGGTTTTTAATCCCACTGTTGGTTCCGGCATGTCAACCACATATTGTTTTTATTTCTATTTTATTTTAAGCTTTATTTAGCTTTTCCCTTGTTCTCGTTCTTTAAATGTGAATATGCTCAGTGGGCAGGTGGTTGTATTTGTCAAGCCTCCCCCTGGTTTGCTAGAAATAAATAAATAAAATAGCTCTTATGTGATGGAAAAATAAATTGTATAAATTAATTAATGCAGTATTTTCTTCCTATGAAATGTCCTTTCCCAGATTTTCTGCCTACTTGTTGGGTACATTTTTTGCTGCCTGGAAGGGGAACCGAGAGGTGTAAGTGATATGCACACCCGGTGACTGGTGCAATTTACAGGTCACTAGGTTAACTGCAGCACCCGGTCCCATTTCCTGTTTCCCTGTATGCGCTGAAGGAACCAGATTAGATGCTCACGATCTATCCGCACACGGGCAGATCTCTGGCTTCAACGTGCTGCAAGTCACTGGCAAGGCCATGACAGAGTCCCAAATTCCACAAAGAAGCATGTTCAATAGGCATTTTCTAACTCACTCGCAGCTATTTCAGCTGTACCATTGTTTCCAATTCAGGAAATGTTTTCCAATGCAAGAGAAGAAAAAAAAAAGTTATTTTTAACAACTCTGCAGAGAGAAACCTTGCTTTTAAACTTTGTTCTGCTCCTGATGTCAAAGCAGATTGCCCAACTAATTAGGGCCCTAACTTCTCAGTTCAGAGCCCTAAGCTTTCCTGGAGACTTTGCCTTGACCTTGTTTACAATCAGCTCAATCTATGAAGATATTCTAATTATCAACTAGGATAATTCTCAGCTAAATTTCTTCACTCTGACCCAAATGGTCGGTCTCTCTTTAAAATCATATGTAATCAACAAACCATGGAGGTTAAGATTTGGGTCTCTGTGGGTCATGCACAGGGTTTGAAACCTGGCTTCTGTGTCATTTTAGATAAGTTACTTAGCCTCTCTGGGCTGCATTGCCAGATAAAATACAGCATGTCCAGTTAAGTGAATTTCAAATCAACAACTAATACTGTTGTCTGAGAATATCCTATGCCACATGTGGCAAACCTCAAGGTAGCAACCCTACTTTGGGCCTCAGTTTTCCCAAGTGTACAATTCATATAATAATGGAGGAGTTGTGATTACATAAATTAATCCAGTTAAAGCATTTATTATGGTTCCTGGCACACGGTAGGTCCTCACTAATCCCTTAGCTGCTGTGTTGTTGTTGTTATCTTGTTCTCTAGGAAATAAACTAAAGCAACACAATAATGTCTAAATAGAATTTCCTATATTCTGGGCAAAGAGGGACCTAAATATGAGGAGGATACAAACTCACCCAACAGAGACCTTATTAGATGCAAACATGGGCCAGGGATTACGTGTTCTCATTTAGCGATATAATCTCATATGCTCTAGCTGTTTCCAGACCCATTTACAGAGAAAGAAACTGGACTCTGAGAAATCCCATAACTTGTGATCAGATATATGTGTAGTAGCTAGACTTGGTTTTGTGAGACTCTAACACACAGGCTCTCTTCTCTCGTGACCATTGTCCCAGAATAAAATAAAAATGTTATTACTCAAAATAAAAAAAAAAAAAGACTTAAAGAAATCTTTGAATTTAAATCTAAAAAATCAGACCAATTCCTATTTAGCGAACATCATTATGAGAAAGGTAACCAGAAATAAGTACGTAACTCTTTAAAAGGTACAATGCACCATCACATATTTGTGACCTATCTCACAATGACCTCTTGAGGTGGGACTTTGGAGTTACCTTCTTTTCACAAATGAGGCAGTGAAATTCAGAAGCAGACGTCTCCCCTGTCAGTGTTAAAATCAGGACTAAAACCCAGGTCTACCAGGGTGGCCATAACAACATACCAGACTAGAGGCTTCAACAAAAGAAACTTATTTTCTCACTGTTCTCAAGACTAAAACTCCAAGATCAAGGTGACAGCTCATTAGGTTTCTTCTGAGGCCTCTACTCGGGGTGCGGGTGGCTGCCATTTAGCTGTGTTCTCACAGCTTTTCTCTGTGTACAGCCCTAGTGTCTCTTCCTCTTCTTATAAGGACCTCAGTCATATTCGATTCAGGCCTCCCCCTTGTGACCTAATTTAACCTATATCACTTCTTTGAAGACCCCATTTCCAAATACACTCACAGTGTGGATATGATTTCCACATATGAATTCAGTTCACTGATACTAGGCTTTCTCATTTTGGTCCTATTGGTATTCAGTCATGCTGCTTTTCTGGGAGTACTTTAACAATTCTGTTATTTTTGATGGTGGAAGAAATATGCAAAGTGTGATAAGAGATACATTGAAAAAGATCAATAACAAATCTTTGAATAAGTGTAAGAATTTTTACAATTCAGTAACTTACACATAGACACTTGGGATTTGGTCTACTATAATACTGTAACAGGATTGTGGACTCAGCAAAAACCCGTCTGAGAGGAAAGTCTGATCACAGCTGATGTAATAACTAGCCTCAAGTGTTAGTAAGTATCAGGAATTGAAAATCCCTTCTATATGTGTACAAGGAAGAGACAATGATAGGGGTACTCTCTTATCCTAATACTTTTAATTTGAAACTTTCGAAAGCGTAGGCAGTACTCTATGGGTCAAAGCAACCTCCACATGTACCTACAAATACCAGGTTAGGTAATAGCTGCTTATGTTGAATGAGTCAATGGATGATTCACTGGACTACCGCTTACTCCTGGTATCAGGTGGATTCTGTGACAGTCTGATTTGTTTGCATTTAGCAACAGTGTGAACCAAGTAAAGGAAGCTATTATGGTAGCAGCTGGAGAAAAAATCTGTAGAAAAGACGCAAAAAAAATCTTTCAACACTTAGTGAACGTAGGTAGAGAGCATTTAATATGGACATCACTATAAATGATTTGAGCTTCAATATTGGTTTTTAAAAACACAGTCTGCACAGTGGTATTTTTATAGTCGGTGTCAAGCACAGTCGTTTTTAGTTACAGCTTGCATAACAGTTCGAGATAAATCAAAGTGAACTGTTCTGAAGAAAAAAAAAATAGCACAGATTTGCTAATACTGTAATCATTGCTCTGGCCAAAGGCTACTTTGCACTGTGTCTACATAACACTCATTCAACAAATATTTATTAAGTGTTGATTATTTGCCAAATACTGTCCTAGGTGCTGGGAATATATCAACGAATAAAACACAGTCCCGACATGCAATATGCCTATAGCATCTCCTAGGGAGGAAAGCAATGTTTTGGAGAAGGAATGGAGAAAAGGGTGTTAAGTGCTCCGTGACATCAGAACTGCAGGCTCCGTGTTCTGGAGGAGAGGGCAGCATCTACACTCATCTTGGCTAGGGGATTAAGGGTAAGTTTCCCAGAGGAGGGTATGCCTAAAGCTCAGATCAAGGGCCAAGAAAGACACAAGCAGTTGGCAGAGGGAGCCTTCCGAGACAAGGGCTAAGTGTGTTCAGTGTACTGAAGGTCAAAGGAAGCAGGCAGCATGGGAAGCCATTTAGCATGACTGGAAAAAAAAAAAAAAGTGGAAAGCAGGGAGTGTTGAGAGATGAAGCTGAAAAAAAATCTCAAGAGGATGCGTGCACAATGAAGAGGAGTTTGGATTTCACTCCAATTCACTCTGGGTGTACTATGCAAAAATGGATGTAGTGGGAAGACCAGATGGGGCTGATGCAGTAATGGAAACATAAGACTATGGGAGCCTGAACAAAAATATAAAGTGGACCAATTTCATGTGCTTGGAAGAAGTAATACTGACAAAACCAGTGACTGGATGTGGAAAGTGAGGGAGATAGAGAACTAAATATGTTCCCAGGTGTCTAGATTAGGCAATTTGAGAATCACAGTGTCATTAACTAAGAGCAAGGAACAAGTGGGGAGACAAATGGTCAGTAGTGCGTAGGAAATATTCTTTCCCTTTGTTTATCCAAACAATCTTTACTGGACGCCTACTCTGTGCTTGGCATTGTGGTAACGCTGGATGTAGTGGTAAACAATACAAGTGAGTCCCTGTAGCTCATGTTCTAGTAATTTCCATAACTAGGTGGAAAGATCTAGAAGGCAAGTGGCTCACTACAGAGGTTTGGTGGGTTTTAGTACATGGGTGGTATCCATAAAAGAGGACAGAGCACCCACAGAAAATGTTGAGCAAAAGAAAAGAGGTTCAAAATTTTTGAGGGACACCACATGTGATGGACAAATAGAGGATATGCAGCCTTGAGCAAAAACTGAGAAGTGGTCAGGGATGTATGAAGAAGAACAGAACAGAATATTGGCTATATGGCAAACTAGTCTTTACCTGATCTCTTTAAAGAGATCAGGTAAAGACTATGGTTACCATGGTACAAAAGAATATTGTGTCTCTCCAAATTATTTGATGCTTATCCTCTTTGAATTGAGCTTCCTAAGTAAGGCTACTTTTTAATATTATGAGGCAGGGACAGAGATATGGACAAATAATGCAACAGAGACACAGAGAAACCTGAAAGGAATGATTCCTTACGCCTCTTACGGTATAAGAAAGAGAATGCTTTTTTCCCCCAGAAGGAAACTAAATTCTAGTCCTAAATGTGATAACTGAATAACTGAATAATTGCAAAAATAAATCCACCGAACTAATAATTCCTTTAAAATTTTATTATATTTTAAGGTTTTTCCTTTTGTTTCGGCCTCAAGTGTTTCTGAATAGAAAATTTTCACCTACTTATAATATTTATGAGACAAAATTTTATTAGTGCTGTGTGTCAGACAGTAAGTGCCCCACATGCGTTTATTTAATTCAATCATCACAACAATCCTTTGAGATTAGAGTTTGAGAAACTAAGGTCTGGAAAAGTGGAGTAACTTGCCTAAGGTCCTATGACAATTATATTAGTGGCAGCTGGGTCTGAACCAAGATACGCCTGACTCCGAATATGTATTACAAGTGGATCTGTTCTGTGGCAATACCTTCATGGAGATAAAAAAGCTTTGGGGTTTGCCTTTCAATGGGAAAGAGCTGTATTATGTTCAGAATCAATTTTAATCTTGTTATAAAACCAAAGAATATATTATTACATTTCATTCATTAAAATTACATAATGCCCTCATCCTGATAAACAGATAAACTCCAGAAATGTGGAAACAACTTCATACGGTATTTTTCTCCTATGAATTTTTTAAAGAGCTAATTTATTCATGAGCAAAAATGAATAAAAGCACCTCCTCACCAGCAAGGTCGTGTTGTTAACATGAATCATTGTTTGCCTGACGGAACTAGATAGTATCCACTGGGATTATGTTTTATTTCATACGCAAATGCCAATCAGGAAAAGTTTTCAATCAGGAAAAGTTACATGTTTAAAAAAATGGTCATTGATCACTCAGTGTCAGTTCTATTTAGGAGCAATACCAGGACTTTCTATGCTTCCCTTAAATCATTTAGATTTCTCCCTCAGAGTCTTTATTATCCTATTCTCCTCTGTATAACAAGGAGCCCTAATAAAGCTTCCTTCTAGAGGTATCTGTGTCTCTCCCCGTCCAACCCTCCCGCCCCCCATCAAAAATGTTATGAAGTCCTAATCCTACTACCTCAAAATGTGACCTTACTTGGAAACAAGGTAATTGCAGGTGTAAAGAGTGAAGTTAAAACGAGGTCATACTGGAGACGGGTAGGCTCCTAATCCAGTATGACTGGTGTCCTTACAAGACAGCCATGTAAGAAGGCATGTGGAACTATGCAGCTGTAAGCCAAGCAACGCCGAAGATTGCCAGCCAACTGCCCGAAGCTGAGAGAAAGGCGTGGACCTGCTTCTTCCCTAGAGCCTTTAGAGGTAGCATCGTCACAGTGGCACCATGATTTCAGAATTTTATCCTACAGAATTGTGAGATAATACATTTCCACGGTTTTAACCCACCTAATTTGTGGTACTTTGTTACAACTGTTCCAGGAAACCAAAACATCATTTTTTCCCCAGTGTGTTTGGCAACTTTGCCGCATGGAATACTCTTGCAACATCTACAATTAATCGATTCATAAAAAAACAAAAAAACAAAACAAAACAAAACAAAAACAAAACACTGCTGAGAGGTTGAAGGGGAGCTTCAGGTCATGTAGTCCAATCTGCCGTACCTGAAGCATTCCTTTTGGAAGCCTTCCTGACAGATGATTATGCAGCCCCTGCTTAAATTACTGGTAACCCAATATGCCAGGATAGGCACAATAAGAGATATAGGAGATATAAACCATTCCCCATACATAGAATTCATAGTTTATACTGGAGAATATATTTGTAAGCAAATACTTATTAGAACATCCAAATAGATAGCAGTAGGATTTGGGGGTATGTATGTATCAGAAAACCCAGGGCTAACTGGTTTAAGCAAAAGGGAAAGTAATTAACTCACATAACATGAGTCCACCAACGGGGTCAATTTTGGAAGTAGCTAGATAGAGAAATCAAAATATATTACTAAAATGCATCTCTCATCTCTCCTTCCTCAATGTGGGCTCTGACTATCATGGGCTTCATCTTCTCATGGCAGAACACACAGATGAAGCAATGTCAGGCATTATGGCACCAACCAAGTAAGAAAAAAAAAAAAAATTTTGCTTTGGCAAAATATATGAACTTAATGAATAGATTTCCTTGGCTTACACACTCACTTTTTAAATAATCACGGTGATTTCAAGGAACAAAAAGCCCACTCCTGGAGCACATGAAAGTGTTAATGCCCCTAAACTGAGAAAAGAGGTAGAACTTGCAAGAAAAATCTGGGTGCTCTTGACACGGTAAGGGGGACATCATTGGGAAGGTAGCCAACCGATATCCACTAGATAAAGTCAATCAAACAATGATGTAAGAGGACAAGATTTATTCCTCCTGGGCTACTTGAGAAAGTTTCTTTGGCACATTTTTTCCTAGGTCTGAAATGACAGAGAAGGTAGAAAGAATCTATACAGCTATACAAAATGACTGGGGTATCATAAGTAAGTGTAAAGAAACCTAAATGAGTGATAGTTTTAGGGTACAGTAAGTAGGAATTCGTAGGAAGCAAGGATGGAAAGAGAGGTAGGCACCACGTTGGAAAGGGCCAGAAATGCCACTGGAAGGAAGCAATGCTGCCTTTACACTGAGAGCCATTAAGGATCAAACCAAGACAGGCTAAGATTGGTTCTCTAAGAGCGACTTGAGGAATCAACTGAAGAAGAAACCAACTGCAGAGCACAACAATCATTTAAAGTAAAATATAAAGACCTGGATCAGGACTAAGGTTGTGCCAATAGAGCATCAGCTTGGCACTCTGCAGGATTGTTGGCAGGTGAGGGAGAAGAATAGGGAGAAGTACCTCTGAAATCTCTTGAAAAATCAATGGGATAGGACAGTGCCTTTAACTAAAGGAAGAGCTGATTTAAAGAACAAGGAAACAGAGAGATAATGAGTTCAATTTTGGATACACTGATTTTATGGTATTTAAATATATCATGTATAAGATATAAAAAAAAATGCAGTTATAGAAATATAGGTCTGAAATTCCTGAGAAATCAAGAGATTCAAATGTTGGAGTTCTTTCCCAGGCCAGCGCGTAACTTGTAGTGAGAGCAGTCCAAAGGCAAGCTATATGGATCTTTAATTCCTCCTTTGCCACAAACCATAAAAATCCTTCACTGAATTTGTTTCACTGAAAATTTCCCCCAACTCAGGGTGTTCTACATTTTTGTCTTTTTTGTCATTCTTTGTTTTTAGACCCCCAAGCTCCTTGGGGTAAGGACTTTGTCATTAATTTAGCACAGCTGAATATATTACATGGTGCCATGTGTATTTATAGAAGTTTGCTAAGTAATGATGATTCAGATTTGGTAATCAGCACTTGAGATGATCATATGGTTATGCAGATCAACACTTACTATGCAAAAATCATTTCCTATAGGGGCAGATGTGCTGGTCTCCCTCTTGGTAAATTTTTAGATCTGTAAATTTCTTGCACTCTGAAAGTCAATTTAGGATTATGCCTTTGATTGTCTTCTTGTTGCCTAAGGGAACCAAGAACGCAGTATCTTTCTATGATGCTAAGCTGCCGAAGGTAAATAATGCTGATGGGCTTAGCAGCAATTAATTCTAATAATTTAAATGATATAAAATGCCTTTATTGATCTAACAGCAGTGATTTCACTTCTCCAAGTCAAAGAAAGCAGTTGAAACACTTTAAAATATTTAGTATATAGCCGTACACATGCAGTTCCTATGTTAAGGCATATTGCGATTCCATTCGGAATTGGAAAAAAAGAATTTTTGTTACATTTTTTTGGAAGATGACAAATGCTTCCAGATTTCAGATTTTAACTTCTCTCTAAAAATAAGAGGGGGAGTGTTTCATAATCTCTTTGATTTCTTTTAAAATTCCAGAAACATCTGAACTGTTACTTTTAAAATATTGGTAAAGACTATGCATTAATTTACTCATACTCTATGAAGCAGTGATTCTATCAACCTAAGATAGGTGGATACCAATCCAAATTAGTAAAAATGCAACAATGCAATATGGTAGTAAAGGGAGGGGGGAAAGGAAAGAAGGGAGAGAGAGAGAGAAGTTTGGAGAATTGGAATTTTTATTCTGTAATATCGGAATGCAACTGTGACAAAGTGTATTAGAAGGAAGCCTCATGTTGTAAGGCAACTGTCATGCTTAAATCTTTCAATATGCTCTGAAGTGAAATTCTGCTGCAACTTCCTACCTGACCCCTCAGTTCCTCACCATCCCTCCTTGTTCATCATAATCATCAGCACCTGCTGACTGAAATCTTAGTGATAGCTACTGATTTGAAGTTGATAGACAACTCGAAGCCAGATTTTTAAAATCTAGCAATTACATGAAATTATATCACTCATCCCCAAAACAACCTCAATAATAACACAAATATGTTCAAGTATCCAATTATATTCTGGGGTGAACATAAAATAAACACAACAGAGAGTGAACAGCAGTGAGGATGGTTCATGGC
The DNA here is from genome assembly GCF_964656455.1 of Halichoerus grypus. NCBI lineage: Eukaryota > Metazoa > Chordata > Mammalia > Carnivora > Phocidae > Halichoerus > Halichoerus grypus. The sequence continues at coordinate 84,691,406 of NC_135713.1, read as the reverse complement.
AACAGCTGCCACAGGCACCAAACATGATGAAATCTGGCCTTTAATGGGTGTCCTCCTGCTCCAACATGGCAAATGGCTGGTGGGGAGGAAGGCAGTAAACATATTTTTTTTTGCTTGTGTATGCATGTATTTAAATTTCTCTTTTTAATGTTTATCTTTGGAATCAATTAGAGTAAAAACTGTAAAAAAAAAAAATCCTTCAATACTAGGGTCGTTTTCTTCTTTCCTTTGTTGTTGTTGATATTGTTTTATACAGATTCATGTGAAGGAACAGCTTGCTATTTACATGGTTTTGGAGAGCTTAGTTGAAAAATGTGGGTCTACATCATTCTTGATGGGGATAAGTGACTAAAAAGCAATGTGAAAATTCAGAGTACCTGCTCCCGTGTACCAATGTGATAGAGAGCATAAAGAGATATACTCAGAAAATGAGGTCTGTGGGCACTCAATGCCTTTCTTCTCAACTTCCCCCAAATTGATCAGATGAAAGATTATAAAAAAGGGACACATTCAAGATCAAAAGACAAAACCAAACAACTTGTGGGTGGTCCCACAGAGTAAAGTGAAATAGTAGAGCTAGACCACACAACACCAGAACAGCTAGAATATGACGCCGGAGTGAAGGGAAGAGATCTGGCAACTTTCTGATTCTCTCTCCTGAGTATTCCATTCTGTTCATGAGACATTTCTACAGTACGGGTGAAGGGGGAGTAGGACACATTTCTCATGTTTGTGTACTTTTCTGAAGACAACTATGTAGGCAGCATCCATTGTGTCTGAGAGCATTTATGTGTGTCAATGCATGCAACACTGGTTTTTTTAATTTCAAAAGCATTATACAAATAAAAGCAGGAAAGTCCAATCTATTCCTTTTAGTGGCTAGAATGTTGGCATGCGAAAGAAGACCTCACAGGACTTCAGAAGTAAAAATTCTGAAACACAGTGAGAAAGCATTAATGACTTATTCAAGCTCTTAGATGAACAGTTTTAGGGAATTGTTGAAAAGTCTTACAATGATAGTTGTAAATTTACACACACCAAGGTCATTCATTACCTGCCTTGTTTAAAAAGATATGATCCATGACTCTGTAACAGGCTTACTTTGGAACACTCAAAATTAATATTATATGAAAATGTACTTATTTTGTCAGAGTCTCAGAAATCGAACCTGCAATAGTCATTTGTACCAGTTTGCCTGCTGGGAATTAGACGATCCAGGATTTTATACATCATATTCTTTACTTGTTATCATAGAGAAGAGGCGATAAGAGGTGAAACTGTTCTAATTCAAAAATATCTTTGTATTTATTCTGGTCCCCACCCCCAAGTTCCACTCATGAGTTACAATTGTTGGGTAAAATGCCCTTGAATTCCTAAGCACACTAAAGCCAGATCTGACTGTTTATTAGCAACTTGCCTTCTATGCTATAGGTTTCATTAAATAAACACGTCTCATCCTTCCTTTTCAACTGTGAAGCTAAATAATTAATAATGAATAAGTAGAGAATCATGTCCACTTATATAATCTCTCCTTATAATTATCTGCTTATTCATTTATTATTATTATCCCACATATATATGGGAGGGGTAAGAAATGAGGCCAACTGTAAGGGAGATTCTGTCTCTAAAGGGGCCACCTAACCTGCACCCCTCAGTAATTGTTGCTATTCCTCCATGCAGGCTCAGGATTGCCAGGTGTCTCGACTTTCAGAGGAGTCATTTTTTGTTTATTTTGATTAACTCGCAGAGTGTCTCAGCAAAATACATATCTGGGACGAACTTCCTGTTGTTATCTCTTGTACACAGGTTCATCAGCAAACAGCAGCTTGTCAAGTTTACAAACCTGGACTGAAGGATCACACCTGAATTCCATGTCAGGAAAAGAGGGTTCTCTTTATGTATTACAGAACTGGTCCTCTTTGGCTCTTGATCCATCTATTTTCACCGTATAACTTCTTCGCTCCCTTTCTCTCCCCATACCTTTCCTTCTGCCTTTTTTGGTTTCTCTACCTATCAAACTTTCTCCTTTCGATTTCTGACATCCCTTTCTTTCTTACAAATACAGACCACACCTCTATTCTCTTACAACTTTTTTCATCAATTACTCCCTCTTTTTCCTGCATTCTTGGTATTTTCCTAATGACTCCTGTTTTTCCAAAAATATGTGCCTCTACATTGTAAGAATCTTCCTTCTACCTCTACTTTTCCTTTGAATTCTGATTCTCTCTCATCACCAAAGTTCTTGAAAGGAGAGTCATGTTCATTGCTTTTATATGCACGTTATTCATACACTTACCCTTAAATGAAACAAATGCAGCCTTTCAGCTTCCTCTCCCAAGAGTGTGTCTCTTTTCTCTAAGTTCTTTGACTTTTATTTTGCATATGATAGCTTAGTGTTCCCAATTTTCCTTCAATCAGTTTCCTGCCTTCAATTTCTGTGACATACCACTATCCTTGTACATATATTTAAATTTAATTTTGAAAAGTGTTTGGCATAATTTTTATGATACTTAGTGTTTTCAATCACAAAACTAATACATGTTAATTAAAAGCTGAAGAATGTGTGAAATCTCAACAAATGGTGCTGAGATAGCTGGGAATCCACCTGCAAAAGAGTAAGGGTGGACCCCTTTATCATACCACATATAAAAATTAAGTCAAAATTGACAACAGGCTTAAAAGTAAGAGCTAAAACTACATAAATTTTAGAAGAAAGCATAGATGTAAATCTCCATGATCTTGGATGAGACAATGGTTTCTGGAATATGACACCAAAAACAAAAGCAAAAAAATAGATAAATTATCTTCATTAAATAAAAACTTTTTTTTGATGCAAAGGACCCCCTCAAAAAGTAAAAAGGAACAGGGGCACCTGGGTGGCTCAGTTGGCTAAACTTTTGCCTTTGGCTCAGGTCATGATCTCAGGTCCTGGGATCAAGCCCCGTGCTGGGCTCCACACTCAGTGGGGAGTCTGCTTCTCCCTCTGCTTCTCTCTCTCTCTCTCAAATAAATAAGTAAATACTCTTAAAAAAAGTAAAAAAACAAACAAAAACACAACAACAAAAAACAAACAAAAATCCCACAGAATCTGAGAAAATATTTTCAAATCATGTATCTGATAAGGGACTTATATCCAGAATGTATAAACAACACTTACAAATCAACAATAGATACATAACCCAAATTTAAAACCGGCAATGAATATGAATAGATATTTCTCCAAAGAAGATATACAAACGGCCAATAAAAAAATGAAAAGATACTCAACATCATTAGTCATTAGGGAAATGCAAATAAAAAACACAATGAGATACCACTATGCACCCACAAGGATGGCTAAAATAAAGATGACAAAAACAAGTGTTGACAAGAACATAGAGAAATGGAATCCTCATACATTGCTGGTAGGATTATAAAATGGTGCAGCCACTTTGAAAAACAGTTTGGCAATTATTTTAAATGTTAAAGACAGAGTCACCATGCAATCAAGCAATTCCACTCCTAGGTGTATATACCCAAGAGAACCAAAGTATATGTTCATACAAAAACTGGTACACAAATGTTCATAGCAACATTATTCTTAAGCTAAAAAGTACAAACGACCCAACTGATTAATGGATAAACAAAATGTGATATATCCATACAACAGAATATTATTATTCATCAATAAAAAAATGGAGTACTGATATATGCCACACCATATATAATCCCTGAAAATGTTACACTAAGTTAAAGAAGCCAGTTACAAAAGACCACATACTCTATAATCGCATTTATATAAAATGTCCACAATGGGTAAATTCATCACTGTTCCACTATTAATAGGACTGAGAATTAGTAGTTCCTAGGTGATAAGAGGACTAGAAAATAGGAAGTCACTGTTAATGGGATTTTTTTGGATTACTGAAAATGCTCTAAAATTAGATAATGGTGATGGCTGTACATCTTCATGAATATACTAAAAACCATTAAAATGTCTATTAAAAATGTCTGTTTTTAAAGTGTGAATGTGTTGTTATGTGAATTGTATCTCAATAAAGCTATTAGGAAAAACATGCACAAGAACGCAAAGAAGAAAATAAAATCCCCATAAACTCAGTATCCAGAGATGATTGCTCTGAAGTTAGAGAAACAGGACAGACTTTAGAGTTACCCAGACTTGCATTCAAATCCTGTCCTTTTCATTTACAAATGTATTTGTAGCTAAGTGATTTAACTTCTCTGAATTAATTTTTTTAAATCTGTAAATGGATGCATTAGTAAGGACAGGATAAACTTGTCACAAGTAAACTGTGAAATTTAATAAACGTAACATTTTTTTCTGGGCTCACATAGTGGTCTAACAAGTTTGGATTCAGGCTAATGGCAGCTCTTTTCAGTGCTCTGGGGACCCAGACTCCTTCTACGGTTCGACTACTATCTTCTAGGGCAGGGGTTGACAAACTTTTTCTGTAAAGGGCCAGATAAATATTTTAGCTTTTGCAAGCCATAACATCTCTGTTTAAACTCAACTCCACTGTTGTAGCACAGAGCAATTACAGGCAATATATAAGTGAATTGGCATACTGCATTCCAAAAAAAACCTCTTTATAAAATACCTAGGAGGGCAGACTTGGTCAATGGGCCATAGTTTGCCAACCCCAGCTCCAGAGTCTTCTATCCAGCTAGCAAAACAAGAAAGGTTTGGAGGAATCTGCCTCTTCAATGCTCAGTCTTTAAGTTATACACATTAGTCTGCCCATACTCTCTCAGTGAAAAGAAGTCAAAACCATAAAAGATCATACGTACCTGCAAGAGGGTCTAGAAAATGCTTATGATTAAGTATTCACTTTCTAGCTTCAACTCTTACTATGAAAGGGAGATGGATCTGGTGGAGAGTTACTCATCTTTAACACACCTTACGGTGCCATTGTGAGTAATAGTAATAGCATCTATAAAGTAACTTGGATGTAAGAATATTCAAAACATACTACAGTTTTTATCATTCTGGTCATGTACATTTTTAACAAAATTCTAATCTCCTTTGGGCACAATTTCTCTGTCTTAATTGTGTTTTAATTATTATTCTCTTTCCTTAAAATGTGTTCTACTTCTATTATCCACACAGATCCTTTCTCCACTCTGTTCTTCACTCCATTCTAAAATTCTCTCAACTCCCAGTTTGCAAAGACAGCACCAGTTTCTATATTCTATGGCCTCCCAAGTTCAAGGCTTCTGAATCATTTTTGGCTCACCTTTGCACACATATTGACTTCCTGCATACATTTCCTCCATTTTTTTCCATGTAACTTGTACGGCTTTCTCTCTATTCTTGTTTGCATTTTCTATTGTAATGTGTATTCATTTCTTAAGGGCTTCTGTAACAAAGTACCACAAACTGTGTGGCTTAAACTAACAGAAATGTATGTATCACAGTTCTGGAGGCTGGGGGTCCAAAATCAGCGTGTTGGCAGGGCCACACTCAGGCGGAAGCCTGCAGGAAAATCCTTCCTTGACTCTTCCTAGCTTCTGGTAGTTTGCGGACAATCTTTAGGATTCCTTGGCTAACCTCTGCCTCGGTTGCCCCATGGTGTTCTCCCTGCAGGTTACTGTTCACATGACCATCTTCTTATAAGGAGATCACTCATATTGGATTAGGGGCCTACTGCACTCCAGTATGACCTCATTTTAATCAATTACATCTGCAGTGACTGTATTTCCTACAAATAAGGCCGCATCTTGAGGTACTGGGGATTAGAGCTTCAATATTTATCTTTTTGGAGGGGACACAATTCAACTCATAATACCATGGCTTAAGCCTGCATTACCTATTTGCTAGACCACTACTGTAGCCTTTTACTTGTTTTGTTTTCTTCTTAATACTCCATCATTTTCTTATTTCAATATACCTTTCAAGGTCAGAAAACCTTTTTTTTTTTTTTTTTAGGATTTATTTATTTGAGAGGAAGAGAGAGAGCACGGGCGTGCATGAGGGGAGAGGCAGAGGGACAGAACCGTCAAGGAGACTCCGCACTGAGCGCAGAGCCTGATGTGGGGCTCCATCTCATGACCCATGAGATCATGACCTGAGCCAAAATCAAGAGTTGGACGCCACCCAGGTGCCCCTAGAAAACCTTTTCTAACATGGCATGAGTATGATGTACTAGGTTTTGAATTAGAAGTTCAGTAGCTTTTGGTAAATAACATAATTCCTTAAATCTCAGCTATTTCTTCTGTTAAACTAAAATAATAGTACTTACTTCATAGCATTGTCAAGAGGATTACCTAAGGTCATGCACGGCACCATACCTACTATACATAGTGCCTGACAGTCAAGGGCTTCCTCAATAAATAGTGTGCCCGAAGTTATGATCTTAAATATATTATTCTGTTACTCAAAAATGTTAACATCATGGACTTGTTTTATTTCTTTAAATGTCCCATGTAGATTAGCATTGCCTTGCCCCTAAGAGACACTCAATAATCACTTACCTTATGAATTTTTGAAGGCAAGCCCTTGAATAAGAAGCTTCTAGTCTTCAAAATAACAACTCTAAGCAAGAGAAAAATGTGTGAGGAAATTAGGTCAAAGACAGAAATAAGAAAGTAAGTATATAGGGCAAGGTTGAATTCATTAGGATTCTTCTTTATGAGTCATACCAACAATGTTTAGCTTATATTAGAAATATGTACAGTATTTCAAAGTTGGCTGTTGAAGGTAAAAAATCTGTTTTGTATTTTAAAGTAAGCAAAAAGTTCCTTTAAATAACAACATGGCATTGAGGAATCTCAGCGTTTTCTTGTTTTTACCCCAACAACAATCTGCTTTCATGCATACTCCACACACAGTACCAACTCCTCAACATTCTTGTCTCTGAAAAACCACATGGAAGGTTAAGTAGTATTAGTCTCCTATCTTTTATCTTCTAATGTATGATAATCTGAAATCAAATTATTATTTTTTAAAGATTTTATTTATTTATTTGAGAGAGAATGAGATAGAGAGAGAGCATGAGAGGGGGTAGGGTCAGAGGGAGAAGCAGACTCCCGGCTGAGCAGGGAGCCCAATGTGGGACTCGATCCTGGGACTCCAGGATCATGACCTGAGCCGAAGGCAGTCGCTTAACCAACTGAGCCACCCAGGCGCCCCTGAAATCAAATTATTAAGTTTCAGAGCTGAAAGAAGACTTAGTGATCATTCAATATCCTTTTATAGATAACAAAATATTACCTGGAATAATTATGTGATTGAGATCATGCTGCTATTTAGTGCCCAGAGATTAGAAACCAGGATGCCTGTCAAGTGCTCATTCTTCTTTCCCATACATCCTTGCAGTCAAACTGAAGATAGTGAAGAGGAAATCCATGGACGATCCCTGGGAATGAGAACTCTGTACGGAAGCCCTTTTACTCTGACACACTGGCTGTGGAGTGCCTATCTTGGCAGAGTCATCCTGCACAAAGAACAATAATACTGATTGCAAAATAAATAAGAAATCTGTGCATATATTAAGGCTGACATTAAAGACTTACAGCCAGTCAATTCAGGAAAAAAGTTGGGAAAAGAATGATTAAAATCTTTCTTTCCTTCATACTCTGCATGCAGTGTTTCTCAAGCTTCACCATATATATAAATCACCTGGAGATTTGTTAACAAAGACTGTGATTGAGTAGATCCATGACAAGGCCTGAGAGTGTGCATTTCTAACAAGCTCCTAAATGATGCTATTGTCTATGATCCATGGACTTATTTGGAATAGTAAACCCAAGAATGCTAGTAGATTATAATCTTTTTGGTGTGTGGGTAGTGCCAGCTTGGTCTGTAGGAACCACATTGACTGTAGTGCTTGCTATCTCTTGCCCTGCTTTGGTCTTTAGCTCTATTCTACTTTAATACTATATCTAGTTTTTTTTTTTTTTTTTTCTACACAACTAGAAAAAACTTTCTATAGGAAGGTATCATGACTCCTATTTCTTTGACTCTCCAGTGCCTACTAAATGTTGGCCACTTCGAAATGTTTATGATTGATTATAATGTTAAAGAAAAAGAATGTTTGGAGGAAAATGTATTCTGAAAGAAGGAAGTCCTTTTTGAACACTATTTCTTGGCCATAATGGAATCATTTTGTAAGCTAGCCATACTATATGTGCTACGACATTAGAATCAACATCACATTGTAAAATATGTGATTTGTCTTATCATATGCATTAATCTATGGTATAATAGTGTTTTACTTATTTTGAAAGAAATATTTAGTAATTCCATTTATAATTTCATTTCTACTGAAACTGGAAATAGTAAATCATGACTGATTATATGCAAAAAGTGTTTTTCATATGATAATTGTTACAGAAAAAAATACCAACTAAAATTCAATCCATTTCAAATAATTAACAATATTTTGGAAATTTATATTTAAAGATAAAAACAAATTTTTAAATAATTTATCCATTCAATCATTAATAACTTAGTATTCACTGATAATATGTACTAATTTTGGAATAAACAAGGAGTTCTTTTTTGGAAGGAGGCAAATTTTTCCAGTGAAATTCTTTAAGGCAGATAGAACACTTTGATATTTCTCTGACCCAGCCTGATCATAAAATGATATATACTTGAAAAAAATATTCTAGTAATCTATCAAGTTTCCCACGTCCTCTCTTGATTTTTCTGGTATCTCGACATTCTCTTTTGGATGCATAAATTATCCTCATATTTTGCAACTGGTAACTGGTCTCACTCTTCAATATACCCAATGGTCAGTGTTTTTGGCTTGTCATTCCAAGATTCTTCCCTGTAACTTTCAATGTATGACATTATAGAATTTTGCTTAAAATACCTGACATTCCCGACTCAAGAATCTATTAATTTCAAGGAAATGTTTTCAGTTAAGTTTTCTCTTTCCAATATAGTCAACATACATTATTGGTGTACAATAGTGATTCAAGAGTTCTATACATTACTTAGTGCTTATCATGATAAGTGTATTCTTTTCCAAAGAAATTTATTAGTACACATAACTGGAGCTAGAGTGTGCTCAATGACACTATCAAAACCTCATGTTTGTTTTCTCAACCTACCTTCCATATCCTAAGCCTCATCCAAAGGCTGGTTCCCTTGTAGTAGCACGATGGGAGCCCGAGGTATCTGAGTGTTATTTATTGACTTCCATTTGAAGAGAACATGTGAAAGCTAAAACTCCGTTCCTCTCAAAATCTACGACAAAGGTCATTTTCATCTACTGAATAGACAGCTTGAGTCAGAGGCTTATCCCGGTTCAATGATAGTTAAGAGGGAGATGCCAGGCATTTGAATAGTCTAATTAGAATTCCCTTTGGAAATGAGGATTTGTGTAGGTCCCTGGAGGGGGGAAAAAAAAAAATCAGAGCTCAGTTTGGAAGGAAGAAGACAATGTGGGATTATTGCAAGACACACTGATTTCATAAGTCTATCTTCTTTTACAAGATTCAGGTTTATGTAGCAATACATTTGTCCTGCCTTTTATTTGCACTGTCTTCTGACAATCAGGTGAATGTGGTCAATAAAAACCTAATGAAAAGCGAACAGGTGCCAAGAGTGGACGCTAGGGACTAGTTTTCCAAGTCATCGTTCCATTAACACATATATTTGTGTTATAAGAATTTTGCTATCTTACCAATCTTCTGATACAGGAAAAGAAGACTTACATATCAAAGACCCCTATATTTCACATATGCTGCATGTTTGACTTCTTAGTTCCAAAGGAAAATATACAAGCAATATTGTGTATCAACAAAGAAGAATGAAGAAATTGACAGTCTAAGGTGACTATTTACATTTGAGTTATAGAGAAGACGACAAAAAGGACCCCAATTTTTTCATACTCAAGAATGGAATGAATTAGAGGTATTCTCTAGAATACTGGGGCATCTGAGTGTCAACAAAGGATGCAAGGTCACTGGGGAAAAAAGCTCTGTCCTTGTCGTTTTTCTCTGGCACAGGAAAAACATGCATAATGACATTGGGGGACAGAATTATACTCAGTTTACACAGGAACTATATACTGTCTCTTACTTGGGTGACTTGAACAATTTTTTTTAGTTCTGATGTGCTATGCAGCACTTGTTAACCCATGTAAGAATGAGTCACATTCTAACAGATTTCTTTTGTATCTTGTGGTTAGAGAGCTGTGCTGAACTGACGGTCAAAGATTGTGGAGAACGATGGGCTTTTTGTTCATATACATTGAGGACTGAATCTGTGAAAGAAGATGACCCTCAAAAATGATACATTGTTTTTCAAGAGTGACAGTCAGAAAGGTGAATGTCAGTGGTGACAGGAACACGGCAGGGACATCAGCCAGCAGCATCAATGCTTTTGTCCTTGATCATAAAGTAACGAGCAGTAGGTAAGGACTAAGGAATGCTGGCTCCTGACAACTAACTTTACATATAACTAAAAAGACTGTAAGATAAAGGTCAAAATGTTGTATCAAAAGAAAAGAATCTCTATAGACTGGGGACTAAGGCAACAAGTACTGAAGTTCAGAATAAAAGATGTCTGGAAATATTCCCCAAGCATGCCTAGCAACATGCTCTGCCTTCATTTTGACTGTTTTGTTGTTTGCTTTCTCCCTTAGCTTTCTAAGAGCAGCAGAGCCACGCAGGGTGTATGTATGGCCTTCAGTAAGGGAGAGAGTGGTGGGGGGTGGGGGCATGGGGCAACTATGAGTTAGTGAAAATGCTAACCTTGTCCCTTGGTCCCAGGAGTCAAACTGAACTGTGGAGAAACAAGAGAAGTCGACTGTATCTTAGACTCTTGTGATGCTACAGGCAGAATAAAAATCCTCCTCTGTTGTCTCCCACAAGATTAACTTTTCTCCCTTGAGTATTATCAAGAGAGATTGAGCACAAGATAGAAAAGCCAATAGGGTGTATGTCCTTATTCTTATCTGAGCATCTTTTCTTAGTAGTCTCAATTGGAGTAACAGTCTCCCCAGCATAATTTTAAGGAAAACACACACACGCACACACACACACACGCACACGTGTGTGTATCCAGATAAAGAGAATGAAACTAAGGTACAGAAGGTTGGAGGAACCGAAGCAAAAATTAAGAGGGAAACTAAAAATAGCTAATTCTGTCTATTTGGGGGCAATTTCCATAGAACAGATAAAGTGGAAAATGATTTAGGGAGCACCTCTCTAGTAAACTGCTTTGGAACCTATTTTTCTCCTAATTCTTTGGCACTAGGTAGCTTTCCGCAGAATCAGCTACACATTCTTGCTCCTCTCAGCCACTGCCATGCCATCTTCCTGAAAAAAGTTCACTCGATAATGCACCAAGTTTAATACATAATAAAAAGAGCAGCTGATTTTGTTATAAGCTTGTTGTTTGCCAGAGATTTTTACAAGTGTTTTTATATTATTAACCCATTTGATCTTCACAATGACATTTTGGAAATGGTAGTTCCATTTTACAGATGAGAAAACCATGGCACAGAAAGATTAAGAAACATACTTAACAAAGGAGAGAGAGAGAGAGAGAGAGAGAGAGAGAGAGAGAGAGAGACAACCAAGAAACAGAATCTTAACTATAGGGAACGGACTGACAGTTACCAGAGGGGAGGTAGATGGTGGGATGGGTGAAACAGGGATAGGGATTAAGGAGAGCACTTGTGATGAGCACCAGGTGATATATGGAAGTGTTGAATCACTATACTGTACACCTGAAACTAATATTACACTGTATGTTCACTAACTGGAATTAGAAAAAAAATTTAAAAAAAAGAAACAGGCTTACACTGTACAGTTCTAAATGACAGAGCTAAGATTCCATCCCAGATAGACTGGTTTTAAAGCCTATCCTAGTAGCCACCATAATTTATAACCCACGACCATTTGTGTATAATATTCATTGGTAAAACGTTTCCTATTTTGAAGTGTTCTGGGTTTTTTTTTTTTTTTTGTCCTATTTGCTTCTTCTAAATAAAACAGAATTTTACTTTATCCTATTTTTCATTTTGGGATTTCTGCATGATTCTCAAAAATAAGACAACCCATTTCTTAATTTCTTCCAGATTCTAGATTGATAAATACAATTATTGCACAGATAATTATCAATTTCAATTTAAGAAGTTCTTGTACTTTCCACAAATATTAGTTTATTAGATTATTTACACTCTAGTGCATTGGAAAAATGCAAAACGCCAATCTAAATTGAGGAAAAAAAGAGATCCCTGGTGGCCTTATTCCAAGTGTATGTTCTTGGGTAAACCATGAGGGCTTTAGTTCCACCTTTTATAAACGGGATAAGAGGAGCTAAAATATTTAAAGAAGCTTCCAGAACTAAAATTTGATGAGTTTGTACATTATTGGGTTTGTACATTACTGGACCTTTTCCCAATTTTTTGGTAGAAAGGACTTCCTTATTTAGGACATTTAAAACCAGACTGTACAACATATAGCAGAAAACTTTTCTGCCTAACCTTTATTCTAACCTCTATTAAGTTGTTTCAAAACATGCCCTCATTTCTAAGGCTACTATATAATATTCGCTTATGTCTTTGGAAAGTGAACCACTTCTCTGAGAGATCCTGATTTCTCGATACTCTGCTAAATATTTTTAAAAGCAAATTATTATTTGAAGGAAAATAAATAACAACTTTTTCCAGCAGGCCAAAGAAGCCACAATCACGCTAGGGTTTATGATGACATAAACTTTTCCTAGACACTAAAGCAAGACATTGCTCCTAGCACTCTACCATCTGCTGCAGATATTTTAAAATTCTAAAGCACTAACAATGATGCAATTTGCTACATTTTGAGCTGCATTTTACAACTCTCTCTTTGCTGAATTACTATTGATGACATTAAAACCCTTTACAAATCAAGACAACACATTTGCTTGCTAGTGCCACCAAAGAGCTGTCAGCTATTCTCTTTCTAGGAGTCTACCTGCCACCTCCTTTGGGGTCAGCAATGTTTAAACCCTCTTAGAGAATGAGAAGGAGACCCATCATTTTCTACGTTACTTATCGCTCATGGGAGAAAATGCCCAGGGAGAAGACAACATTAACTTGAAGAAGGAGTAACTGGGAAGCAAAGTGAGCAATTTATTATAATTTTTTCATCTTCTCATAGATAAGGAGTAATATTCTCCAGATTTCTGGAAACAAAAGACTAAAAGTTACTAAAATAAGTTATACAACATAGGAGGGTCAAGGAGCCAAAACACTTTTTCATGAGTGCAGATGTAAAACTTAGAGAATCAGAGAACCTGAAGGAAGAAAAAAACTGGCAAGAGTTAAGATTTGAATGTTTGATAAAGATTTAAAAGGTGTTTTTTTTTTTTTCTCCTGAAAGTTGAGCAAGTGGGATAGCTTCGTAGATACGTAGGTTTTAAAAAACTCCAATTTCAAATTATTTTCAGTCAGTAATAGTGTGTTATTGGCTCTCTGCAAAAAAGTTCACTTAGAGGGACAGGAAGAATATACATCGCTAACAATTATGAAAGAAGTTTCAGCTCAACTCCACACCTGATGGACTGTGGTTATCAGTTTCAAACTTCAGAGATTATTAGCAGCTGTTACTTTCTAAAAGTACCTAAGATATTCAAACATTTGCCCTGGAAAAATGACACCTGTCAGAAAAAGTAACAGGATGAAATATGTCTTCATTCATTTTAAAGGATGTAGTTTATAAGAGATTTTCATCTAACTGAAAAAATCATTGCTGGCATTTGTAGTTACCTTCCTAGCCCCTTTCTTTCCCTTTATATTAGATTCTTTTTAAAAGATCTTAAATTCAAATTCTTCACATTTTTATTATGTTTCATTGCTGAAATAATTTTAACTGTTGTTACTCCTGTTCTAAGATCTATATCTACAAAAGGCCTGGAGCAGTCGATATATGCTTATTTATTAGACAGAAAATATACTTGAATTTTGATGTTAATGATAATTTCTGGATACTTGTCGAATTCCCCTTTCATTTTTTTGTAACAAAACATTATTTCACAGAAAAGACAGGACGTGTTGAGAAATATTTTCTTTTTTTAAGCTTCAGGGTAAGAAAAAATAAAGTTTACATTCTCCAACATCCTTAATTCTGAAGGTTCTGCTGCACAAGCGAGGGGAAAGTAGGTGACTTAACAGGCAGAGCTGAGGCCTGAGTCACCACGCTTGGAAGTTGCAAACTGTCACCTTATTTTTATTACTGAACACTTAATGAAAGAGTGGTGAGGTTACAAGCAGGTGGCCAGGCAAGATGCGAATGAATCACTTGGAGAAAAGACATAAACAGAGTTTGCCACAAGAGCAAGATACTTGAAAAAGATCAGCTATCCCATGACCCCCACACCAGTCCTCACCCAGACAGTCTCCTTTCGCCAGAGACCTTGCCCCCACACACCAACAGTAGGAATGATAATAGCAAGAATGTCCTCCGTGCACGTATTAAACACTAGTTCCCAAGAGAGACACTTTACATGTATTATTGCTAAACACTAAACTACTCCTACAAAGTGAACGTTACCACTTTTGCTCGTAAATGAGAAAGGGGAAGCTCAAACAAGCAGGGCTGTCTATGATCCTAAAACTAAAAAGTATTGACCTCAGGAGTGCCTAATGTCAAAGCCCATACTCTAGTCAACACACTTCGCTGCTCCATCTGTGATTGTATACAAAGCTGTTTCTGGGAAGAATGGACTAATAAAAGGGGATCTAATATTTAAATTTGAGTCTTTAAAACTCAGTTATTTATTCATCTACCCAGGAAAGAAAGTGGAAAACAAATATAACTGGCATATGAAACATAAACAATACACAAGCAGATTCACTAAATCAGAAATTTTGATGTCGTATTATATCCTGCAGCACTTACTTTAAATGTATCACCTAAGATACTGGATAGTCTTAATGAATCAAACGAATCCCCACCCTCTCTTTTACTTCCTTACTTTGTAAATGCGGAAGCAGGCAGAAAATGAACTTATTCTAGTTTTGATCGGGATTTTGGTTAGAACCAAACCATCCACAGTCCTGAGGGTAAGAACAAAGTTCAGATGAAGGGAATGAAACAAGGCAGGCCTTTCCCTCCCCCATAGAACCTGTAATTGCATTTTATTAGCCCCAACCTGTGTCGGACCAAATAGGAGAAGCTAGTCTCTGGCTCCTGGGACCCTTCTTCCCTAGTCCTGATGCCCAAAGGAAATGCTTCTGGCTTTGCAGAACTTGCCATATGTAATGCATTAGTAATAATAACCATGCAATCACTGCTAGTTCAAAATGTGGTCCTGAACATTTTCATCAATACGCAACTGTAATTTTAAATGATTCTAAAAGTTTTATTGAGGTAGGATTTCTAGCTTATAATCAAAGGTGGCCAAATATGGACTTCAAGAAATATTCCAATTACTTGGAAAATTCATGAACTCCCTAGAAACATTATTATAGAGTGACAATCTGAGGGAGAATCCTACAACTTCATAGAATAAAGGGTCCATAATTATAAACAGAAAGACCCCCCTTGCAGGGTACGCTGAGAAGGCGGCAGCTTTCTCTGCTCATAAGTGCTTTCCAGGAAAGGGATATTTGAAGTTGAACAATCCTTTATCTTTCATTCTGTTTTATTTTACCCTTGTTTTTCTTTGTAATTACTCCATAAACAGCTCATTGCAGAAATCTGTTAATATGCTGCAGAGGGTGAGGGGATCATACAGTGCTTTATTCTTCAGCATCTTGGTCACTTACCTCATCAAAATGGGTCCCGGTGTTACATTCAAGAAGAGGTATTTATTTTCTAATGACTTTCCTATTGTTCACACGAAAAAAGTATCATCCCTCAGAACCAAACAACAGAAACCCAACACCTGGGTTCTCTTTTTGACTCCCCTTGAAATTGTATTTGACTGTACAAAACATATTTACTTTTAAAGTATTTAAAAATGTTAAAAAAAGACAGTTTTTTAGAAAATCGTATAAAGCTTAATAAATTAGCATTTACAAAATAATTTGAACATCTCGAAGTTCCACATAGCTTCTCAATATTAATATATCATTTCAGTATCTACTTCTTAATCTTTTGGTTTTATTTAAAATTAATGTTCTTCCCCCAAAATATTAGTAAAAAGCTATCAGAGTAAGCTGAGTAACAGATTTCAGCATTATCAGTAAGGCAGTTTTTGTATGCCTTGCCAATATCTTTGTAGGTCTCCTTGTTAATCATTTTACTTTATTATTTATTCCATATATATTTCCATGAAGAGTTCTTAACTTGATGAAAATCTGATTTCTTGATCCACAATCAAATCTTACTATGGCCAGCTGCTATGTCTTCATAACTGTGAAAATATTATATCTCTTTGCAAGTTGGCTCTAATACAAGGAAGGTTACTAAACTAACCCAATTAAATTGAGCATATCTGCAAGTTTAGATGATTATTGCTGTTGTCTGGGAGGGCTGGGATCCAAAGTGATGGATTGCTGGCTACCCTAGTGAATTCTAAAGGGGAAAAATATCCCATTCTGGATTAGCTTGAATTGGCTTACATAAAGGTTTTATGATGCAAATTGGAGATATTGGACTTAGTAACAACCTACACTATCTGTTATATTCTCCTGTCTCATAGTCACAGGAAGCTTTCTTGAGTATGACGCTCCATCCTCATTAATAAGCTCTGTGTTGTACATCTTTGTCTGATATGAAGCTGCCATACCTTGTCACCAATTATAGACTCTGAAAAGACCCATCTCATTATAGTACTTAAATTGCTTGTTCCTGAAGGTGATGCTTGGTGTGTCTCTTCTGCCTCTTGCCAACAGGAAAATCACCCTTGAAGTGAATAGATGTCAGTCAAAAGCTACAAAAGAAAAGCAAAAAGAATTAATAAAAAAAAAAAAACCTGGCTAGAATATTTATCAGCTTATGGCACAGAAAAAAATATAGATCAGACAAATAAAATGCAAGGCTAAAAGAGACACTTTTAAACATTTTAATCACATGAAACGTATCTGTCCACGAATTTGGGACCAAGCGAATATTTTGAATGCAAATCACACATGTGGACCAAAGCAGACTATTTACCATTCTGTCATTGTCACACTAAGGGAAGGATGCAATGTTGGAAAACACTTTTTCTCTGTTTCTCATTGCATCCCTAGGTGATAGGAAACTGAGCCTCATTCAAGAGAATTCTCATCCTTGGATGGCATCACTCTGTATTGCAAACCTGGTCCACCAGGGGTTTTAGATAAATTGTGATTGATCAGTAAATTGAGATGTCAATTAATATCAATTGCTAGGTCAGCTGAGCAAGACAAGGTGTAGCAGAAAACTCTTCTGCTAAAGGAAAGCTACCATATTAGTCTTGAGCAAATGCAAAACACATCTGAAATGCATTCAAAGGACGTTCATCCCCAGGTACAATAAAAATCTATTCCATTTCAAAAGAAGAAAGTATCTTCACAAATTCCCCTTATTAACAATCAACCTCATTATAATCATGTGTAGGGAAAAATGTTTATACTTTTATTTTTGCCTCTTTGCTTTTGGAATGTACAAGTTTATTCACAAGTTAAGCCAGTAAAGACTCTTTTAATGGTGGGGACTCTCCAAAGGCAATCTAGTTCATATATCTGTCCCACAACATCCCCAGAATTGAGTCAGCCAAGGGCAAAATGAAAAGGCTCACAAAAATCCTCAGAAGCTAGCATGCAGTCCCTAGCTCAGCCCGTGGAACACAAATATACCCTAGTCTTTACAATATGTATCAAAAGTGTTTGTAGGTCTTACGGTGTCATTCAAAACGTAAGCCTCATTTGGAAAGAAAATGTTCAATATTAACACCATCAGTCTTCCCTTTCACAAGAAGGTCAATAAATTATGCCCATTTGTTTAAGAAGTCCCCTTAGTCTAGTTAACTATATGTTCAAATGTAATGAGAACACGTTTTCATTCAGTATCAGTCTCTGTGTACGTATGTACCCATACACAAGCTTTCAGAAGAAATAGAGAAAAAAAATAATCACATCAAATAGAGAACATGTATGTTGAAAAAAATACTTGGTACAGCACACCTGTACAAGATATAACACGTATTTCTAGTTCCAGATGCGCCATTACCACCGCCATTCCTTCCCGGCAGTTTGCAGAATCTCGTAATACATGATCTGAATCTGCGAGAGAGAGAGAGAACTCCTCTGCTCACTCCTGGACAAAAGGGTAACGGGATTCTGGCATATTCACTGAATTCAAAAGAACCTTCCATTAATTGCTGTTTAGGAGCCTTTGGCCTTTTTCAGCACATCTGAGAACTGAGAATATTATTACTATTATCACTATCTTTTTACTATTCCACTACAAAGTTTATTGTAAACTGTAAATAATCAAACATTTCTAAGTTCTTATTACTAACCCAGCTCCTCAAAGAGAAGTTAAGATACATAGAAAGACATTTTGACATTTTGAATATTCTTTTTCTGCTCTGTTATTTAGGTATTTTTAAAGGAAACTGATTGAAGTATAAATCCACAACACATTTTGGATTGAAGTTGAAGTCACATTTCCCCAGGTATCAAATAAACATAAAAATGTAAGTGGTAAACATGATAAAAGCAAAAAGTTAAGCACACTTTATTTACTGCAAAATATTTAAGCTCTTTCTTTGAAAAAGGTTACCTTCTTTACCAGATACCAATGACGGAGGGATTTTTTAAGTATGGGTACACGGAAAGGATTTCTTCTTGAACATATCTTTTTAATCTGTGATGGTGGTAGCAATATACTGCTAGGTGAAGACCATTTGAGTCACTATTATTTTTTCTCTATGTAAATCAGTTTTGAGACCATAAGCAAAAAAAAAAAAAAAAAAGTTGTCCCTTTCTGAAAAAAATGCCAACTCAAAAATGAAAACAAGAAATTGCATTAGGCACAATTTTTTTTAGAGAAGGAAAACTGAGTAATAGGAGGAACTGAGTTGATTTCACTGCACATGACTTAGGTGCCTACACATACTATACTTGAGTTTGTAAAAGAAACAACCTGTGATAATATTTTTCTCATCCTGTGTGGCTCTTGATAAACTCTGGTTTAATGTGAAGACTCTCATTTCCTTTGCTTCTCTTAAAAGCACTTAGCTCTATCCTCCCCTTTAGGTTCCCAGGTTGTCCTTGGTCCTCCCTTAACAGAAGATATGCTATTACAGTCACTGTTTCACTAGTCCCTCATATTCCACTACGTGCTGCCTTCTGTCCCTAGCACTTTTCAGAAATGTATATGGGGAATTCAACTTCTTCATTATAAAAAGATTCAGCTACTGATGTTTGCAAATCTTAATAACGAAATGAGCCAGTATTAGATACCTAATATCATAAAATACCCAGAATCTAATGTCATTCAGGTTGGTTTCATTTTCTGCTTAGGTCTTGAAACTGGAATCACCTTATTTTCAAAACATAGGAACAAATTTTTAAATAGTTTGGTAGAGTTCAGTAATTTTATAAAAGATAGCTCATTATAACACTAATACTTTTTAGAGCTGTCATGTTTGATTGGCACTTTGGCATTAAACTATCTTAGGGGACAGGGGTGCCTGGATGGCTCAGTCAGTAAGCATCTGAATCTTGATTTTGGCTCAAGTCATGATCTCAGGGCTATGAGATCGAGGCCTGCATCAGGCTCTGTGCTGGGGGAGGAGCCTGCCTGAGATTCTCTCTCTCCCTCTCCTCCCACCCCCCAGCTCACGCTCTCTCTAAAAACCAGAAACAAAAAACAAACAACAGCAATAAAAACAAACTATCTTAGGTGACCCTATTCAGATAGACAAGGTGAATCATCCCCTATGTTCCTGCAGGAAACAAATGGCACTACTGTGGGTTGGCAGCCCTGGGTTGCAGGATGGATAAAATGCAAGAGGGCTTGAACCTCTAATCTCCAAAATGGAGGGCTCTCAACATCTTTAATAACATGGTTACTAGTATCCATGGGAGTAACAACTGATATTTTTAGAGTGCTGATTATTATGTTTTAATATTAAAGAGAACTGCAAACATAAGCCCATGGGTGTCTCCTGAAAACAGTGCACATTCATAAAGAACAATTACTAAACAGCTCTGTTTGCCCCAATCTGGCAGTCTTGATCTGTTTCAAACAGTGAGTCACATCAGATAAATAAAAACAGAAGATATCTTTACTCTCCTCACACAGGTAAAAACCAACCTGTATTGAAAATGTTAATAAATGTTTTTACTCTGAGGACTTTCATGAATACAATCTTCCTCTCTCACTGCATGTGTAAAGCACAATCTATCTGATCAATCAGGTATACTCGCTCCAAGACCAGTTTGGGCCTTTGACTCTTTGATTATGTAACTGGTAGTGAGTATTCAAATATTACATGTAAAGTAAAAAACAGAACACCGTATTTGAGAAACAATTTTTCTCTTATTCTTTAATATTACTAAACAATTCAAACTAATTTCCCATCACTTTAGTTTCTGTTATTATATGCTTCTAATGGGCAAAACATAAATGAAGTGAACTAGCAGCTTTTAAGTCCCTATTCAGAACCATTTTTAATTGAGATGGTGCCTCCTTGCTGAGAATACAAAACCATTTTCCTTTTTTAAAAGAAAAAAAAAGTAATTTTCTCTCAAAGCGATATCTGCTTCTGAATGCTTTCATAATTCTGTGTAGATTTTTTTGTTATGGCTCACTCATATTTACTTAAAAAGCAATAAGTAAAAACAAATTGTTTATTTTTATTTCCCTCAAAAATATACAAAGGGATTTAATTTCAAAATATAATTTAATACTTATTAATGACTGAAAAATTTTTAAATCCTACAAAGTAGACCAGAGCTTAAAGTTAAAGCTTTTTCCTTTACTAGGTAAGTAGATGAATCTTCAAAATTATCTTACTATTCACATAGCATTCAACTTAACATTTGCTGGAGTACAATAAGAATTATTTAGCCGATGCATAAAATATTATGCAAATGTTCTTAACGAGGCAAGTTATAAGAAATCAAGTACATGGGGGTGAATACTTCACTCATATTTTTGCTTTTAGGGAAGAGATTATCTTTGGTTTCTGTCAAGAATAGCCTTAAGAAAACTTCTGGTTCTTAAGGTTAGTTCTTATATTAATTCTGCCTTTCCTTTCATTTCTAAAGCCCCCCAGTTTTGAATCAACATAACTAAAAAGACACTCATAATTTTCTGAAGTATGGCAGCAACCCATTTCCACAATCTCAATTATATCCAGATTCAGGTTCCAACCTCACAGGAAATAAATAAGAATGCCTTTGGATGAATGAAGAAAAATGTTGTCATAAAGCCCATGAGCTTAGCAGAGGAGGCATGTCCAACCCTCAAAAAACAATCAAATGGCTTGGCAATTCATGCAGAGTTAACTGTATTCACTTAACAAACTTTTCCATCTGGTTCCTTCGGAAACCTTGATTTCTTACCAAATGACACTTGTTAAGAAACATAAGAAGGATTAGCAGCTGATCTACTGTGAAGTGACACTTTACAAAGAGGGAAAAAAAAAAAAAAAAAGGTGTATAATGGGCTTCAGAACCACAATTGACCTATCATCATTACTTTAGGAGCAAACCTAACCTCAATAGCCCTTGGATCAATACTGTGTTAGAATTACTACAGAACTACTGGACGTAATTATCAGCCCAGTTAGTTGAGAAAATATTAAATGTTACTCTTACAATTTACTTAATAAGGGAAAAAATGGTCATAAAATTTCAGATAAGCATCTATGAAAAAAGTAAATAATTTTGAATATTAGCTTTTAAATGGATGTTTTAGGTTTAGAAATATTCTTATTTGTTGAAAATTTCAATCTCCCAAAATACTAAATATGAGCCAACTTTATTTTATACACAGCTTAATTAAAGAATTGTATGAAGTAAATCCTGCAAATGAGAACTCATTAACTAGGAAACTATTCTTCTCTTTTGATATTAAAAGCAGTTTTTAATATCTTGACTATTTCAGGTGACCAGACTGAGAATAAAATATATATTATGACAAAAGAGCCAAGAATATGCAGTGGGGGAGGAGACAGCCTCTTTAATAAATGCTGCTGAGAAAATTGGACAGCTTATTGCAAAAGACTGAAACAGGACCACTCTTTCACCATACACAAAAATTAAGTCAAAATAGATTACATACTTGAATGTAGGACCTGAAATCACAGAACTCCTAGAAGAAAACATAGGTAACAAGTTGCCTGACATAGATCTTGGTGATAATTTTTTTAATCTGTTACCAAAAGCAAAAACAACAAAAGCAAATAAAGAAGTGGGACTACATCTAACTAAAAAGTTTCTGCATAGCAAAAAAAGAAACAAACCAGGGCGCCTGGGTGGCTCAGTTGGTTAAGTGACTGCCTTCGGCTCAGGTCATGATCCTGGAGTCCCAGGATCAAGTCCCGCATGGGGAGTCTGCTTCACCCTCTGACCATCTCCCCTCTCATGCTCTTTCTCACTCTCTCTCTCTCTAAAATAAATAAAATCTTTAAAAACAAACAAAAGAAAAACCAACAGAAAACCCAAACAAAAAAACATCAACAGAATGAAAAGGCAACCTACTGAATGGAAGAAAACATTTGTAAATTACGTATCTGATAAGTGACTAATATCCAAAACACATAAAGAACACATACGATGCAACAGCAGAAAATCATGTGATTACAAAGTAGGCCGACGGCTCTAAAGTAGTATACAGATAGCCAACAGGTACATGAAAAGATACTCTACACATCATTAGTCAGCAGGGAAATCAAATCAAAAGCTCACAATGGGATATCACCACACAGAATGGTTATTATCAAAAAGACTGGAAATAACAAGTGTTGGCAAGAATGTAGATAAAAGGGAACTCTTGAGCCCTGTTGGTGGAAATATAAATTGGAACAGCCACTATGGAAGAAAGTATGGAGGTTCCTCAAAAAATTAAAAATAAAACTACAATATAATCCAGCAGTCCCTTTGGGGCACCTGGGTGGCTCAGTTGGTTAAGCGGCTGCCTTCGGCTCAGGTCATGATCCCAGTGTTCTGGGATCGAGACCCGCTTCAGGCTCCCTGCTCAGTGGAGAGCCTGTTTCTCCCTCTGCCCCTCCCCGCTGCTTGTGCTCTCTCTGTCAAATAAATAAATAAAATCTTAAAAAAAAAAAAAAATCCAGGAGTCCCACTTCTGGGTATTTATCTAAAGAAAATGAAAACATTAATTTGAAAAGACATATGCACCCCTATGTTCACTGCAGCATTATTTATAATACCCAAGATATGGAAACAACCCAAGGGTCCATCAATGAATGAATAAAAAAAAATTGTGTGTATATACACATAATATTATTTAGCCACAAAAGAGAATGAAATCTTGCCATTTGAGAAAATATGGATGGACATTGTTGGCATTATGTAAAGTAAAATAATAATATAGGTAATGTTAATAATTATATATAATTAAATATATAATAAGAATTATATATTTTATGTATATTAATAAATATATTTTTATATATAAAATAAGCTCATAGATGAAAAGAACAGGTGGGTGGTTGCCAGAGGTGAGGGATGGGGAGTGGAAGAAATGGGTGAATTGGGTTTTTAGTTTAAATAAGTTGAATTTAAAAAATAAGTGAGAAAATATTATGTAAATATATATATATGAAATTTATGTATATACGGTAGAGTTAAACAAAAGGTAGTCTTGATTCCTTTTGTATTAAATGAAATCAGTATGTAAAGCAAGGTGTGGCCCTGTGTAATGCTGTCTTCTATGCTGTAAGTAGTTTCTGCTTCTGTGAGAACAAAACACCTGCTCAAGCCTTTTTTTTAATGACGCTAGCTCCTGTTGACAAAGTAATCTCGGATGCTTTTTGCCTATTTGCTCCAAACTCACTCTTTCACATTTTCACTCAGTTGTCCTTTTTTCCCCCACACTTAAATTCTACTGATCTTGTATTATTTGTGTTTCTGTCACCTCTAGTCTCTTTGTGAATTGTCAAGCCCCAGGCAATAGGAAATCATCTTCAGTTAAAAATGGGAAATATCATCTGAATACACTTAGCAGACTGGTACTATAGGACTCTTTTTTTGTGTGTGTGTGTTATGGGACTCTTAAGGGAAAAATTTTCATTCTTGACCAAAACAACTAAAATAGATTGATGCAGAGATAGAGAAAACAAATGGTTGATTCCAAACACTGGTAATATTCGATAGCAGTGTCATCCAGTAGAACTTCCTGCTACAATAGAAGTGCTCTATCCGTGAAGCACTATAATATAGTTGCTAGCCGCACACGGCTATTGAACATTTGAAATGTGGCTAATAGGACTGAGAAACTGAATTTGAATTGTAATTTGTTTTTAATTAAAGTTAAAATAGTTTCATCTGGCCATTGGCTATCATTTTGGACAATGCTGTTCTATAATATTAACCATGATATCATGGTTAATTTTGTTTGATTTCAAAGTCTAGAATGTTCACTACAAGAAATCGAACAGAATGAGGAAGATGCTTACATAAACATGTAAAATACATAGTTTTATACTCTACATTTCCCAAGAGATTACTGAAGGTTATTTATAATGTTCCTTAGCTAGATTTATGTAAATATAGTTCTATAAATTAAGAATTTCTAAATATCTGGTATAAGATTTTTAAAAACTTCCCCACATTTACTACCTAATTCAAAGTGGTTTAAAACATCTATTCTACTTAAAGCAGAAAATGATAGAATATACTCATTTTTAACTTTTTGTTACAGAAAATGTCATATCTATTTTTTTAAAAAACAGTCTAATGAACCACCCTATGCTCTTGTATATTGATACCTCCACCCATTTCTTTTTTTTAAGATTTTATTATTTGAGAGGGGGAGCATGCACATAAACTGGGGGGGGAGGGGCAGAGGGAGAAGGAGAAGCAGACTCCCCACTGTGCAAGGAGCCCGATGCAGGGCTCGATCCCAGGACCCTGAGATCATGATCTGAGCAGATGCTTAACCAAGTGATCCACCCAGGCACCCCTCCACTCATTTCTCTCAAAGCCCAGATTATTTTAAAACACATCTTAGACGTCTGACTTCAGAGGCCAACCTCTTAACAGCTACACTATGCTATAGTAAGAAACTGAATTGTGTATATGTCTGAGGAGGGAAGACACAAATGCAAATTGTTTTCTAAATAAAATGACTGATCTGTGAAGAATAATGAAAATTGTCTTAAATAATACAAAGGTGGGGGGCTTGGGTGGCTCAGTCAGTTGGGCATCCCTCTCTTGGTTTCGGCTCAGGTCATGATCTCAGGGTTGTGGGATCAAGGCCAACAGCAGGCTTTGTGCTCAGCGAGGAATCTTCTTGAAGATGCTCTCCCTCTGCCCCTCCCCCCACTTGCTTGCCCTCTCATTCTAAGATAAATAAATAAATCTTAAAAAGAATACATAGCCAAAGAGTAATATGAGTATACATCATTGTCTCATGACAACAAATATCCACAGCCTGAAACATGAAATAAGCATCTAAGAGTTATGGTTCCATGCTAAATTATGAGTGAAAGAATTCACTCATGGAAAAGAAACACATACACTATTGATAACCAATGTGACAAAACTTCGCCAAGGCAGAAGAAATTTAGAAAGTAGAAAAATAATAATAACAGTACAATTTGAAAGTCTCCTTTTAGAGCTCTCCTTCCATTCCTCTACTTTTCTAGGTCAAAAAGTATAGCCTCCTCAGAATCAGAGCATTCTCTGTGAATAGAATGTCTGTAGCTTCTTGAAGCATGGATAGTGACTTTTCTGGCACAGAATGTCTGATGGAGGTGGACTGCACCTTTTTAAATCAGTGTCTGGCAAAAAGAACTGTCAAGGTGTTTGACACCATGCAGTATTTAGCATCATTCCTCAATGTCCTCAACAATCTTTATTTCCCAAGGTTCACTTTACAAAGGTTTTGTTTTTGTTTTTGTTTTTTGCAGTTGATTCTTGTTTTTACTTCATGAGTTATCCTCAGTTTTCAATTTCCAAACATCTTTCTTCCTACTTACGTATCTTCAAGAACATGTTATATTATCAGTAAGCTTAATTACCATGACTATGTCTCAACCTATAAAATGAAACTAAATACTTTTATGCCAACAGAGGTGAGGAATTACTGTATAAATTATGATTATTGAAGTTAAGTTCCTAGGGTACTGTTTATACTGAATAATAGTGCCTGGACATTATAAAGTCTTCTATTTTTGGAGAAGTGCTACCCCACAATACCTTACAGCAAAGCTTGTAATGGTTGTTAAGAATGAGAGAACAACTAATGTGTTCAGAACATCTCATCTCTTTTTAAATATAACTGGCTGAAAGGCAATATACAGGAAAAATAAAATATAATCTTAAACTATGGTTTATTCTTGCAGTAGAATACTAGTCATCATTTTAAATGAATTAACTGAAAAAGGAACTATACTAGATTGTCAGCCAGGTCATATGTCAATATACATAATGTTGAGTAAAGCCAAGGAAAGTACCAAATTACATAGGGTTAATAATGTCACATATGTAAATATTAAGATACCCAGAAAATAATATACATATATATTATATATAAATAAATTATAAAATTATATAAATAATATATAAGTATTTATATAGAGATTATTTAAATATATTATTTATATATGTCATAATATATTTTTATATATATATATATATATATATATAAGTTTAAAATACATAGAAGTCAGAATGGGAGATATTTTTGCAAATCATATATTGATAAGTAACTCATATCCAGAATACATAAAGAACATTTATAACTCAGCAATAAACAAAAACCCAATTTTAAAACATATAATGGATTTGGTAGACATTTCTCCAAACACATCAAAGAATGCTTAACATCATTAGTCACTAGAGAAATGCAAATTAAAACCACAAGACATAACACTTCACACTGACTAGGATGAGGAGAAATTGGAACCCTCATACATTGTTGGTGGGAATAAAAAGTGGCAGAGCCATTTTGGAAAACAAGTAATTCCTCAAAATAGTAAACAAAGAGTTATGATATGATAACCACAATTCCATTCCTAGGAATATACACAAGAGAAGCACAAAACATATGTTCAACAAAAACACGCATACATATGCTCAGAAAATTTTTCATTAATAGCCACAAAAGTGGAAATGACCCAAATTTCCATGATGTAATAAATGGCTAAATAAAAAATAGTCTATCCATACAGTGTGATATTATCTGAAAATAAAAAGAAACAGTACTACAACACAAATAAGTATTTGAAAGTATTATACTAAATAAATATAGCCAATCACAAAAGACCATAAAATGTATTATTTCACTTATATAAAATGTTCAGGATGAGCAAATCTATGGAGACACAAAATAGATTATCAGTTGCTTAGGGCTGATGAGGTTGCGGGGAAATGGAGAGTGACCACTAATGGATCCAGGTTTCTTTTTGGGGGACCAAACAGGTTTTAAATTTAGATTGCAATAATGGTTGTATATCTTCTGAGCAGACTAAAAAACATTGAATTGTACACTTTAAACAGATAGATCATGTGACAGGTGAATCGTACATCAATAAAACTGTTAAAATATATAATATGAAACAATTTTGGAGTCATACCTTGGTTAAATAAAAAGTAGAAAGGGATGCAGGTGTTTTGATTCACCTGTGCTACTTTTTTTTATGCACAATGTTAAGATTTCTTAAATGTAATTATCTGTATCTGTTAACATGTTTTTGTTCTTTAAGTTGTAAATGGTTCACACTAAAATTAAATATTTAAAACATTTTAAAAATAGGTATAGGTGCTTTCACATGAATATTACTTATTCTTCATAATTCTCTAAGTTATGTCCACTTTGCATACAATGAAATGGAGACTTGGGAGCTGAGTTCAGCGAAGTTGCCAAGTTAATAGAAAGTAATACCAAGATTTGAACCCAGAGCCATCAGTTACACAGCATCTGACCCCACACCATACCGCCTAGCCATCTATCTAATAAAGGAATTTGAAAAATAAATAACATTAAGGGGCGCCTGGGTGGCTCAGATGGTTAAGCGTCTGCCTTCGGCTCAGGTCATGATCCCAGGGTCCTGGAATCGAGTCCCGCATCGGGCTCTCTGCTCCTTGGGAGCCCGCTTCTCCCTCTGCATCTCTCTCTCTCTGTCTCTCATGAATAAATAAATAAAATCTTTAAATAAATAAATAAATAAATAAATAAATAACATTAAGGAAAATTTGGCCAGATTTCTACTAACATTTAATTTTAAAA
The DNA here is from genome assembly GCF_964656455.1 of Halichoerus grypus. Taxonomy (NCBI): domain Eukaryota; kingdom Metazoa; phylum Chordata; class Mammalia; order Carnivora; family Phocidae; genus Halichoerus; species Halichoerus grypus. The sequence continues at coordinate 84,663,125 of NC_135713.1, read as the reverse complement.
GTATTTAATGTCACTCTGAAATAATACTCAATAGTTTATACTCAAGTCCTTCCAGACAGTTTATCTTCAACCTTCAAAATAGTTTGGCATCAAAACATCTCTGGCTGTTTAGCCTGGCAGGATCTTAATTATCTCTAGCTTTCTCAGGGGTAGTTGTTAAATTTCCCACTTCTCCTATTTAAAGTCTGATGGCTTGTCAACCTCTGCTTCCATCTTAATGCTGAAATGCTCCAGCACACACAACTCATCGTTTTTCTTCCGTGTCCATGGTTTCCTAATGCCAACACACTTTCATAGCATAACGCAGACAACTGGCATCTCCTCCCACTTGGTTAGTTTCTAACCTCACAGTTGCCAACCTCAACTCACATTAGAGTCACCTACAGAATTTTAAATACATTAGTTCCCCAGGAAAAAAATTTTTTTTAGTCTTGCACCTTCTTAAATTTTTTATATTATTTTTCAGTTTTCTTTAATCTAGAGTTTTCTCCTCCAACCCATTATTTCCTTAGACTCGATCTGTTAAAGACCCAGTCCACTTCACCTACTGAGTTTTCCACAGTTTAGATCTTGCATGCTGCCAGTATAGGGTATAGTTAAGCACGTGTCTCTGTACTCTGCATTTCCTGTAAATTGGAAACTGGATATAGAAGCTTTGTTGGACTCGAATTTGGTCTTTTTGGCAATCTTGTCAGGAGTACTGCATTCTTAGACCAGGAGGCATATCATGTTTGTCTTCCTCTCTGTGATGTTAGAATCCACTGATACTCAGTACATAGACCTCTAATTCATTGAGGCTTGCAAAATGGTGATATTCGAATTCTATCATTTTTTTGATCTGTTAATTGGAACATATCTTATAAAGAAATACTTCTCCTTATCTACCACTTGGAAAAATACATGTTTGGTTATTTTTCTCTATTTACCTATTTTTAAGATAATGGTTTCTTATCTTTTGAAATAACCAATTATTCATTTTAAAAATTAAATACATATATTTAAACATATTTTACATGCTTCAATCTATTGCTGTTAATTTTTAGAGTTAAAATGTCCCATCTTTGGCCAGTGGAAGCCTCTTCACAACTAACAGCTCCTGTGTTCCTCTGATAGGGCTAGTAGTCTTTGATAGTTTTCATTCTTCCCAGTATGAAAGGTGATCCAGATTAATCTCGCATATTTCCTACCAGAGACATGGAATCATCCATTTCTCCAAGACATCTTGATTTCTCTTAGTAGAATACTACCAGATCACAATCTGAGGATGAGAGACGCTACTGAATTTGTTATTATTTCTAGGCTTTTTTAGTAGTAAAGAGATACAGTAGCAAGAGATATTTAAGTGTTTAAGTAGATAATTTAGAGATATTTTAGTAGCAAGAGATTTATAAACAGATGTAAATAATTTATTTAAAATATAATATTACATAAGTTTATATTGATTCTTTTAATTCAAATACAGAACAATGGGGATTTAACGTCCTATTACTACAATATTTGCTTTCATACACAAAGGATGATACAATTAGACTATTCCATAATTACTCATTGGCTTTATCTAACCAAACAAGTCCAAAAGCGCCAGTGAAATACTACTAATGCTATCACTCCAATATAATCATGGGAAATAGCTAAATTTTTTTGCACTTGCAATCTACATTTTCAATAAATATGCTATATTGTAATTAATGGAGCATATAGTTATTAAATGCCAAATATATCCCTTCTAACTTTTATTTCATCTTAGTTCTACAACTATGTATTTTTTTGCTCACAACTGGTCCTATGTATGAACATACATAGTCTTCACGGTTTTGTTTTGTTTGTTTTTAAGATTTTATTTACTTATTTTAGAGAGAGAGAGCGTGCGAGTCGGGGCAGGGGCAGAGGGAGAGAGAAAGAATCTCAAACAGACTCCATGCTCAGTGTGGAGTCCAATGTGCGGCTTGATCTCACGACCCACGATCATGACCCAAGCCAAAATCAAGAGTTGGACACTTAACTGACTGAGCCACCCAGGCACCCCTTCATAGTCTTTTATGAAGGAGTATTTTTGTTCAGAAAACAAAAGCAAAAACACTTGTAAAAACATTAAGTATTAATTTAAAGATTAAATCTGTAAACTTCACACTTGATATTCCCTGGATTTTCATGGAGATTTTGTTTCAAAAACATAGGTTGTATCTCAATATATGAAAGAATAGATGCTATTATAAAGAGTGTTATACCCACCATCTAAACCCTCTAATTTCATAATCTATCTGTGGAAAATCCTGTGCTGTTTGCCTTTGTCTTTTAGAAATCTTAAGATCCCATTTATAAAAAAAAACGCCCGGAACAATTCAGTGTTCACTCCCCTAGGTCGTATTCTCTCTCGTTCTAGGAGTGAGCTAAATACCAAAAACCGCGCCGGACAGAATACATCTCGATGGTCTCATCCTGTCCCTTTCAGAGTCTGCGGGCCCGAGATTCTCTGCAGTCTGCCTAGTGTCTGACACGCCCTACCTACACTCTGCGGCGGCTAGCGCCTTCCAAAGGGCAGGCGGCACTCTGCTAGCGTATACGGGCTCTGGTGCCGGCTCCAAGTCTCGGCCTGCTTGAATTTTAATAAAGATTCATAGGCAGTTGTTATGAAGCAAACACCATAATGACACCCGGACAGGCTGTAGAATTATTTTTGGGTGGATGATGTGTGTGGCCCATGCCTCAGGCCCACCAAATGATAATGATAGTAACACTATGCAGTAAGCAAAGAGAATATTTTTCATAAAAATTGCATAAATCAAAATGTTTCCTGCCATCCTTCCATCAGGAGCTGCAGGGCTTAGTATCGACTACCTTGCAGAATCCAATAACAATCTAAAGAAAAATGAATCCATAATTTTGTTTCAGTGTTCATTAGAGAAAAACCAGGAATGGCCTTACACATGTACAATGGAAATGCCAAGCATTACGTGGCTTGAAAAAAAAACTAAAACCAGACCTGTTTGCCTTTTTAAACAGGGTCAGAAACGACTTCTTCCATATCTGACATCTCTCTTCATATATGTAAGTTAATACACAATAGTGGCATGGGACCCAAATTAATGCACTTCAGAAAAGAGCTGTCACGTTGAAAACGCTTAGAGGGAAAGGACCACTCTTGGAAATTTAAGAAATGTTGCTCTCCTAAGGAGAATAAAGAAGTCCTTTATGAAGAATGCTATGTTTGGCTATTGATAAATTTAAATTGCCAACGCTGTTTCCAAATCTTAGAAGTCAGAGAGCCCAAATTTCGGTTTCATCTAGTAGTTAAAGAAGCGAATTTTTTTTTCTTAAGCTCCCTATTTGCTCTTCCGTGTACTGTTGAGAACTGCAAGATTGGCTAAATATGGAAACCATTTAAAGGAATCTTATTAAAAATCCAACTTCCTAAAATTGAACCTTAAGTGAACTCCGGCATCAAAGGAAACCAGCAAAGGGAGACGAATATGTAGCAAAGTGCAAGACAGAATCTAGAGGAGGTTATAGTATGAAGATCCGAGATAAGAAACATTTTAAATCTGTACATTTAATTTGCTACATTTTTGTAAAAACAACAACAACATCTCAGAGGGGACAGGTGGTGTGACAGACTCGGATACATCTGGGTCAAAGTCCTGGCTCAGCCCCTTGTGGATGCCTCACCTTGGGCAATTTTTCTTTTTCTCCCCGTTCGCTAGCTATGAAAAATAGCAAGCAAGTAAGAAGCAAAACAGCGAGGTTTTTCCTAACTAGAAACTAGGAGAGAAAAACAAAGAAGGGAGCTATAATAAAACTATTTCAGCTGAGACTTTGTTTCTTTAAAAAGATTGCATTGATGTCAATTTTTCTGTTTCATATATTTAATTTTGTTTTCTTCCATCTCATCTCAATTTTTGACTCCTAAGTATTCCTATTTTTTATCCTTGCTTGAATTTTTTGTATTTTTCTGGGATTTCTTATTTTATGCCTATCTCTAAGTATTTCATTTCCTATCCATGCCCAGTTACTCTCACTTGTACTTAATAATAAAAAAGAACAATATCAGATCTCCCCTCTCTCTGTATCACCTGAAGGCTCATACTGTCCTAACTTAAAATTATCTCTCGAAAAGCATAAACGGGTGATATCCTGAGAAGCACATACATTGTAAGCTTTGTCAGACCCATCAGAGGAATGGAGAAAGTGAGTACCTATGCTACATCCTTTTCCTAAGTCCAGCTGCTGATCCATGCTTCCCCAAACCTTTAGGGTTACTACAGCTTATTGTGGTCCAGACCATCTTCACTCCTACACCTTAGAAGGCTGAGATCTCTGCCAATTACTCCACTGGGTCCTAAAGCAACTTCTCTAATGTTAAACCATTATGTTAAAGCTTTGAAACGGGGGAAATAGCCTCAACATTAGAGGAATGACAAGTCAGCATCGATGATCTCTAAACATCTGAAATTCACTCTATAAAAAGTCCCTACCAGCAGGAAGGGAAAAATGAAGGGGGGGGGAAATCGGAGGGGGAGACGAACCATGAGAGACTATGGACTCTGAGAAACAAACTGAGGGCTTTCAGATGGGAGGGGGGTGGGGGGTTGGGTTAGCCTGATGATGGGTATTAAAGAGGGCACGTTCTGCATGGAGCACTGGGTGTTATACGCAAACAAGGAATCATGGAACACTATATCTAAAACTAATGATGTAATGTATGGGGATTAACATAACAATAAAAAATTTAAAAAAAAAAGTCCATACGAACACCTGTGTCCCAACACATGTTACTGTATTCTGAGAGATCCCTTGCTGGTACAAGCCTTTCTTCTAATTCCAGGACAAGACAACCCTTCTGAGTTCAGTGGTGTTCTCTACTTTTTTGATATTCAAGTCAAAGGCCGAACAATTCCCTATGCTAAGCTTTAAAAATATATATAAACTCATGAGAGACTATGGACTCTGAGAAACAACCTGAGGGTTCTAGAGGGGAGGGGGGTGGGGAGATGGGTTAGCCTGGTGATGGTATTAAAGAGGGCACATACTGAATGGAGCACTGGGTGTTATAAGCAAACAATCATGGAACACTACATCAAAAACTGATGATGTAATGTATGGTGACTAACATAACATAATAAAATTTTTAAAAAGGCAAAGTAAAAAATATATATATATATATATATACACTCTAAATAGAAACAAAAAAAGTAAACTGAGCAATAAAAAATTGTCAACAAATTAAAAATAATTAATAGCCAAGACAAAATCCCTGGCTAGTAACTAGTTTCAATTAAGTCAGTAAAGATAGAAATTCTCTTGCCAACCAATGCCCACGAGGTTCTTGTTTGGCTGCTCTGTTTCATTTGAAGGTGCACCTGTTTAATATTTTTAACAGCTCTGAGTATACTGTATTTTGGTTTTTGATGCTCTTTTAAGTCTTCCTCAGTAGACTTTGAGGCTTTTGAGAAAAGAGGTGATGTTTTCTTTGTTTCTGTGTCTCTGAGCACCTAGTCTAGTGACTAGAAAGTAGTAGGAATAACAGGGTAAATGTAATAATAACTAACACTTTTGGGGAACCTATAATGTGACATATATTTTATAGATATTTTATATATTATATCACTTGTATGAGTGCCCCATTTTTTATATAAAAATAATCTCATGGAACTTAACTAGCCTCCCCATGTTTCACATAGCTTATAAGGTGATATTTTAAGTCCAGATTTATCACTAAATAATGAGTAGTGATTTTTTACCAAATGAATGAATAAATGTATAAATACATGAACATAGGGATGCATCCAGATAAATACGCTCATATATATGTCATTTTATTCTCTTTTTCCTTTATATATAATTTTCAGACACGTATAAAGAGGTTTGGGGTACCTGGGTGGCTCAGTCGTTAAGCATCTGCCTTCGGCTCAGGTCATGATCCCAGGGTCCTGGGATCGAGCCCCGCATCAGGCTCCCTGCTCCGCAGGAGGTCTGCTTCTCCCTCCCCCACTCCCCCTGCTTGTGTTCCCTCTCTTGCTGTGCCTCTCTCTGTCAAATAAATAAATAAAATCTTTAAAAAAAAAAAAAAGAGGTTTAAGTTGGAGGCAAGGAGAAATTGGATATCAACTTATCTTTTTTTTTTTTTTTAATTATGTGCTTGGTGAAAATGAAAACCTACCATGGTGTACAGGTAGTTATGACTCGTTGCAAAAGAGAAGACATGATTACCTTAGCCCATATTCTATCCATAAAGGCTCCAGGTAAGGAGAAGAAATTATGATCACTGAATTTAGACATAATTTGGGAAGGAGGACAATTTTCAGATTCAAACTCAAAGGCACACCATCAGAGTGGGTGTTCTTGCTGCTTCTGGAGAGAGGAGGAGAGGACACTGACTAACATGGGAAGTGCATCATCAGACAAATCTTTTCCTGTTATAATAAAATCCCAATCATAAGACTAAGGCTCATGGAGGCAACAATTCATTTTAGGAGATGAAATAAATTGTCTTAACCTAAAATACTATAATCTCTCTGGTGAAAAGTAGTGACAGTATTGCCTAAGACATCTGAAAAATGCTTCCTCCTATCCTGGACACTTTCATTCAAGGAAATGCTTGTCAAATCATGGTTCCATGTCTGTTTTCTGTCCCATTAAAAAAAAAAAAAAAAAAAAAGCACATCTAGCAGTTTTAGAAAGATAACACTCATATGCCTTCTGGCCATGTTCTTCCTTCTTAGACATCTAAAAACCCCAAAAAACCTGCATTAGGAAAAAAAGAGAGAGTAGAAGTAATTTCAAAGAATGGCATAAGAGTCCTTCCCTGAACCACAAATTATAGACCCCAAGGGGTCAAAACTAAGCCTTCTGTTTCTTCCTTCTTAGGACTAGCACCCTCAGCAGTTTTTAGAGTTGGATGCTAAATACATACCATAGTAGGACATAAAAAGAATCCAAAAGGCCTGCAAGCATAAACAACTTTACGAGAGCTCAAGAAGTTATTTGGGGTTGCTTACCCTAAATTTCTGTTTGAGAACTTCAGCTTTAAATAACAGTGGAAGAAAATACATTTCACCCATTCAACGCAGCAAGACATGGTCTATATGCAAAGAATGGAAAGAGTAGCTTTAAGGATTTTGTGCTCTGCCTTAATCTCTCTATGTGCAGCCCACTGTTGACTGTACTTTTTAAAGAAAATGTCCTTTCAGACTATCTTCCATTTGAGCAAAAGAAATGGTTCTATACTTCTACTTTCTTGCTTAAAGTAAGTAATAAAGCTGAATGATACAATGTTCTATGGTATAAATTCAATGAAAAGCAAAGCAAAGTGAAAGAAATGAAAATTTACACCTCATATGTGAATCAAAAGGAAAAGAAGAATGTCACATACAAGAGAAACAATGACTTGAAATCAATGTCTTAAATTTTAAATACGGTACTTTTTTTAAGTACCCAGGAACATAGTAGATTTGTAATACCTGTCATTGCTTTCTGAGATCTTTCTACAGGCACATAATTTAATCATTCCACCTGAAGTGTCAGGCACATAAAGGTATTATTAGTTAAGAGTGAATAGTAGTTTAATTTGAAATAGGAGACTTGAATTTTGCTTTTAACTATTAAAAACAGATAAAAATTAAAGTGAATAATTTTATAGTTTTAAATAACCACATTTCTTGCTATTTTAACTTCAGCCAAGGAGATCTTCCAAAATGTATGACAACATTTATTTTGAGCTTTATTATTAAGCTTTAACTTTTGTAGCAAGATAAGTACAATACACCACAGAGACTTTTAACCTTTGAAATTCCTATTGAGAATCAATTTTAGAAACAGAGATTGAAATCAATTTGGTAAATGCAAATTCAGTGATTATTACATGTTGAGCATCATTAGGCATGTATAGAATGATATGGCTAAGCCCCAATTCCTATTCTCAAGAATCTTGTGGACTAATGGGTAAGATACACATATATAAATACATTATTTGCAATATGTTAAATGCTAAGGTAGGTGTATGCATATGGTTTAAAAAGAGTATATGAAGAGAGTAATTCTGAGTGATGGAAGTTTCTGAAACAAGTGGTAGCTGAACTGAATTATAAAGGAAAGATAAATGTTTGTTCTGTAAACAAGAAATAAGACTAAGGCCTGGGGCTCTGAGGAAGACTACTTGAATTTGAATCCTGACTCCAGTATTTACAAGGCACATGGCCTTGAGAAATCACCTTAACTCTCTATGGTGCAGTTTTCCCATGTGTATAATAGGATTAATAATAGTACCTAATTTGTAGGATAACTGTGGGGATTAAGTTAGGTAATATATTTAAAGCACTAAGAACATCACCTGCCTTATGATAAGAACTCCACCAACAATAGCAGTTGTTATGACATGACACCCTATGGACTATTGTGGATACTACCCATCAGTTGTAAAACAAACATTTAGCAGTACATAAAAATAAGAACAGTATATCAATTAATTTTTTAAGACATTAAATGAACATTGATAGGGTACTAGGATGTACCACATCCATTCAGGAAGTACAAGTGATAATTCCCACCATAGCAACTAGGACAAATTTTAAAATGATAAAACATACATACACCCAAACACACATATATGTACATATTTAGATATATGTATGTATAAATATATTTAAGACTTCAGGGAGTATTGTAGAAAAAAAAGTCTAAAACAACTAGCTTCCTTTCTAGAGAGGAAAGAGACTTTTTTGAGCCAATACCAGTGTCACGTCCCTCTCTGTGAGCATTAGCCATTTCTGAGAATAAATGGGTAAGAAATGGGTCAGTCATGAGCAAAAGAACTTGGATGGAGTAAGTAGCAAGAAATACAGCAGAGTTTTTAACAGGTGCATGAGCTGGCATGAAGGATTGGAATCTACTATATCCCCCTACTCAGTGCTGATTCCTCTGGCCAACCAATGCTTCCCCAGAGGAATTTGGTTCAGAGTATGGCACCATTGTATGCTATGGGCTGGTCTATAAATCAGGGGGAAATCTCTACATTTTATAGTGCTTCAATCCCAAATTTCCCCTAAAAGGTGCCTGCAATCATTCAGGATAGCTCTCACTCTTAAGACTTCTGAAATTTGAGGTAAACTGAAACTCAAGCTGCAACCCAGACATAACCCACCTGAATTCCTATTTGGATCAAAATAATCAACTCTTCACCCTAGCTGCCTGACAGAGAAAGGGTTGTGCCCTCTCAGAAGAAAAGTATTTTGTACCAAATTCTTTGGTTCATTTAAATATATAATCACACCTCTGTAAAATATGCAAAAATGCAAAATATGCAAAAATGACAAAAAAGGAAAAAAATAGAAAAACAAATCTGTAGAAGCAGACCCACAAATAAATTAGGTGTTGGAGTTAGCAGATTATATAGGCTTTAAAATTACCATCATAAATACATTAAAGATATTAGAAGATAGGCAAAATGGGAAAAAATCCATCTCCATAGAAAAATGGAATCTCTCAAAATCAAATTGATATTCTAGAATGGAAATTTTTTTAAAAATGTGAAATTAAAAATTTATTGGATATGAAGCTTAATTTCAAACTGAATATATATCGTAGAAAGAAGGTCAATGAATTTTAAAGTAGAGCAACAGAAATTACCCAAATTGAAGCAAAGAGAGAAAAAAAAACCTAAAAATTCTAAGAATAGTTCATAAAAAACATGTAGGACAAGAAAGCACTTGTATAATCAGAGACCCAAAAGAAGGGGAGAAATAATTTAAAAAATTTTTAAAAACCATTGGGAAGATGACAGAGTAGGAGGACCCTAAGATTGCCTCATCCCATGGATACAACTAGATAATACTCACATCAGCACAAATAACCCAGACAATGAGGGGAGGGGGATAGGGAGATGGGGTAACTGGGTGATGGACATTGGGGAGGGCAGGTGACATGATAAGCATTTGGTGTTATATAAGACTGATGAATCACAGACCTCTACCTCTGAAACCAATAATACATTATATGTTAATAAAATAAAATAAAACAAAATAAAATAAAAAATGAGCAGTTGATCTTAAAAAAAGAAAAAAATAATAACCCAGAAAATCACCCAAAGACTGGCAGAACCAACTTCACAACTACAATACCAAAGAGGCCACATCAAAGAAGGTAGGAAGGATGGAGATGCTGTCTGGCAGTGACATGTGACACAGACCATAGTCAGCCTTGGTCGAGAGGGAGCTGGTGGTGTAGAGAAGGGCAAGAAGCAGACTATCACACTGTGGAGCCCGCATGGGGAAGATGAATCCCCATAATATTTGCCTCGAAAAGTGAGAGGAGCCAAATTTCATAAGTTCTTACAACCAGCAGGACTTAAAGCCTGGAATTTTAAAAATAAGTAGGCTTGGTTCATGCAGATACAGCATGGCAGTTTGAAAAATGCCAGGGGCAGCTGGGAGGGAGAATGATTTGCTCATCTCAGTGCATGGCCCAGAGAGACAAGGATCACAGGGAGACCTCTCCAGGAACAAAGGAGCTGCCTGGCACCATTTCCCTCCCCTGCCCCCAGCAAAAATAATGGCCACCTGCAGGAACCAGTGGGGAGCCCACACTCACTACCTAAGCCCCAACTCCTCATGTTTCAGTGAACCCATCCTTCCCAGTCACATTTGCCTCAGTCCTGGTGCTACAGGACTCCTCCCCCAGAAGACTGGCACAAACCCCACCAACACCACATTTCCAACCCTGGCGTTTTGAGGGGCCTCGGTTCTGGCAGCAGTGGCAGCAAGTTTCATTTTGCAAGCAGACCAGCACACACCTTAAAACACACCCCACCCCAACCAGAAACAAACAGTGCCCACACAGGTAAAGAGAACCTCTGTAAACAACTGGACTGAAGGAAAAAGCAGCCAGGACACAATGGCAGGGCATAGGCAACACACATAGGAGAGATTCCCTGAAGTGCCAGGTCGTGGGGAACAGTAAACACTGAACTACAGGGCATTACAGGACCTCTTCTTCATAAGGACATTACCTTCAAGACATAGCTGACTTTCCTAATGCACAGAAACAGACACAGAGAGGTATACAAAAATGAAGAGACAGAGAAATATGTCCCAAATGAAAGAAAAGAACAAAACCACAGCAAGAGACCCAAGCAAAGCAGATATAAATACACCTCATAGAGAATTTAAAGTAATGATCTTAAAGGTACTCACTGGACTTGAGAAAAGAGTGGAGGACATCAGTGAGACCTTTAACAAAGAGATGAAAAAGAACGAATCAAGATGAAAAACACAATAAATAAAATTAAAAATACTCTTGATGGAAGAAATAGCAGGCCAGCAGAAGCAGAGGAATGAATTAATGATCTGGAAGACAGAGTAATGGAAAGCAATAAAGCTGAGCACACAAGAGCAAAAATATATGCAAAATGAGAATAGATTTAGGGACCTCACTGACTCCAAGTGTAATAACATTAACATTAAAGGGTTCCCAGAAATAGAAGAAGAGAGAAAAGGGGGCAGAAAATTCTTTTGACAAAATAATAGCTGAAAACCTGTCTAGTCTGGGGAAGGAAACAGAAATCCAGATCCAGGAGGCACAGAGATTCCCCAACAAAATCAATCCAAGGAGGTCAATACCAAATACACAGTAATTAAAATGGCAAAAAGTAGTGATAAAGAAAAAAAATTAAAGCAGCAAGAGAAAAGAAGATGGTTACATACAAAGGAAACCCCATAAGGCTAGCAGCTAATTTTTCAGCAGAAACTTTGCAGGCCAGAAGGGAGGGTCATGATATATTCTAAGTGCTGAAAAAAATATATATATAGGCAAGAATACTTTATCCAGCCAGGATATCATTCAGAATAGAAGGAGAGATAACAAGTTTCTCAAACAAAAACTAAAGGAACTCATGACCACTAAACCAGCCCTACGAGAAATACTAAAGGGGACAAATTGAGTGGAAAGGAAAGACCCTAAGTGAGAGTATGAAAAGCAAGAATCACAAAAGCAGTAAAAATAAGGCTATCTATAAAAATCAGTCAAAGGATCCACAAAGTAAAAGGATGTAAAATATGACATTATATACTTAAAATGTGGGAGGAGGGGCGCCTGGGTGGTTCAGTCATTAAGCGTCTGCCTTCGGCTCAGGTCATGATCCCAGGGTCCTGGGATCGAGCCCCACATTGGGCTCTCTGCTCAGCGGGAAGCCTGCTTCTCTTTCTCCCACTCCCCCTGCTTGTGTTCCCTCTCTCACTGTGTCTCCCTCTGTTAAATAAATATTTTTTTAAAAATGTGGGAGGAGAGGAGGAAAAAAAATGGATTCAAATTTAGCGACCATCAACTTAATATAGACTGTTATATGCAGGAGATGTTATATATAAACTTACTGGTAACCACAAATCAAAAACCAGTAATAGGTTTGCAAATAATAAAGAGAAAGGAATCCAAGTATATCACTAAAGAAAGCCAGCAAGCCATGAAAGAGAGTAGGAGAAGGATTAAAAAAAAAAAAACAACTATAAAAACAACCACAAAAGAAGTAACAAAATGGCAATAAGTACATATCAATAATTATTTTGAATGTAAATGGACTCAATGCTCCAATCACAAGATATAGGGTGACAGAGTGAATAAAGAAAACAAGACCCATCTATACATTGCCTACAAGAGACTCATTTCAGACCTACAGACACCTGCAGATTCAAAGGGGATGGAGAAACATTTATAATGCAAATGAATGTCAAAATAAACCCAGGATAGTAATACTTATTTTGGACAAAATAGACTTTAAAACAAAGACTATAACAAGAAACAAAAAGGGACATTATATAAAACTACTAGGGAAAATCCAACAAGAATATTTAACAATTGTAAATATTTTTTTACCCAACACAGGAGCACCTAAATACATAAAACAGTTAATAATAACCATAAAGAAACTAATCAATAATAATAGAGGACTTTGCCACTCCATTCACATCAAGGGACAGATCATCCAAACAAAAAAATCAATGAAGAAACAGGGGCTTTGAATGATACACTGGACCAGATGGACTGAACAGATACACTCACAACATTCCATTCTAACACAGCGGAATACACGTTCTTTTCCATGCACATGTAACATTCTCCAGAATAGATCACCTATTAGGCCATAAAACAAGTCTCAACAAATTAAAAAAGACTGAAGTCATCCCACGCATATTTTCTCACAACAATATAAAACAAGAAATCAACGACAACACAGGATGAACAGTATGAAACATAATATGAAAAAGAACTCAACCACAAGAAAAAAATCTGGGAAGACCACAAATACATGGGGGTTAAATAACATGCTACTAAGTAATGCATGGGTCACCCAAGAAATCAAAGAGGAACTCAAATAATACACAGAGACAATGAAAATGAAAATAACTGAAATTAATATTATATTGCATGTTAACTACCAAAAATTAAATAAAGACTAAAAAAAACGGCAATGAGGTATCACTGCACACCTGTCAGAATGGCTAAAATAAAAAAATAAAAAAATAAACACAGAAAACAGAATTGGTATATGGACTCTTATTCAGCCATATGAAAGAATAAAATTTTGCCATTTGCAATGACATGGATGGAGCGAGAAAATATAATGATAAGCAAAATAAGTCAGAGAAAGACAAATACCATATGATCTCACTCATATGTGTAATTTAAGAAACAAAACGAACAAGCAAAGGAAAACAGAGAGAGAGCCAAACCAAGAAACCAACTCTTAACTTTAGAGAACAAACTGATGGTTACCATGGGGGGGTGGGATGGGGATGGGTGAAATAAGTGATGGGAATTAAGAGTACACTTATCATATAATGTATTATTTGTTTCAGAGGTACAGGTCTGTGATTCAACAGTCTTACACAATTCACAGCGCTCACCATAGCATATACCCTCCCCAGTGTCCATCACCCAGCCACCCCATCCCTCCCATGCCCCACCACTCCAGCAACCCTGTTTTCTGAGATTAAGAATTCCTCACACCAGTGAGATCATATGATACTTGTCTTTCTCTGATTGACTTATTTCGCTTAGCATAATACCCTCTAGTTCCATCCACATTGTTGCAAGTGGCAAGATTTCATTTTTTGATGGCTGCATAATATTCCATTGTGTGTGTGTATGTATATATATACACACACCACATCTTCTTTATCCATTCATCTATAGATGGACATCTAGGCTCTTTCCATAGTTTGGCTATTGGGAAATTGGAGGGGGAGACAAACCATGAGAAACTATGGACTCTGAGAAACAAACTGAGGGTTTTAGAGGGGAGGGGGGTGGCGGGATGTGTTAGCCCAGTGATGGGTATTAAGGAGGGCACGTATTGAATGGATCACTCGGTGTTATATGCAAACAATGGATCATGGAACACTACATCAAAAACTAATGATGTAATGTACAGTGATTAATATAACATAATAAAATTAAATTAAAGAGTACACTTATCATGATAAGCACTGAGTAATGTATAAAATTATCAAATCACTATGTTGTACACCTGAAACACTGCATGTTAACAATACTGAAATTAAAATTAAGACCTTAATTTAAAAATTTGAAAAAGCAGTTATTTAAGATGCTCAATGAACTCATGTAAGACAAGTGCAAATAAAATTATATTTCATCATAATCAAATTACCAAAGACCAAATTAAAAAACAATTCTTATAAACAGACTGAGAAGACACTACACAAAGGGGAATAATAAAAAAGATGATTGATATCTCATCAGAAAAAAATGCAAGCCACACGTTCATGGAATGCCATCTTTAAAGTGATAGAAAAAGAAATGGCTGTCAAAATAGATTTCTATACCTAGCAAAAGTCTCATTTGATAAAAGGAAGACATTTTCAAACAAAAGCTGAGAGAATATATTGTCTGTAAAGCACACTATAAGGTACAATAAAGAACAATACTAAAGAAAGTTTATCAGGCTGAAATGAAATTATCACACACAATTTATCCATTTCTGTTTCTCCTCATTGGTTCCTGCGAATTCAAATTACCATGTAGTGTCATTTCCTTACTCTACTACAGATTTGTTTTCACCCATTTCATAGTTCTGTTATTGTTAAGTGTATTCCTATGCACTACAAGCTCAACAATAAAGTTAAACATAAATAAAACTTCATAATGATATATATATATTCACATATCATCTTATGCAATTGATTTTTAAATCAATAGAGGAAAAAAGAAAAAATATGCAATTATTCTTTCACAATTGCCTACATAATTACATTAAGTGGTGCTTGTTTTTTCATGTGATTTTAAATTACTCTCTGATGTCATTTGCATTCAGGCTGAAGAAGTTATTTTAGTGTTTCTTATAGGGTGGGTCTGCTAACAACAAATTCTATAAGGTTTTGTTCATCTGGAAATGTCTTAATTTTACCCTCATTTTTGAAAAATAGTTTTCTGCATCTGTAATTCTTGGTTCAGATTTTTTTTTCTCCTCAGCACTTTGAATATGTCCTTTCACTGTCTTTTTGCCTCCATTATTTCCGATGATAAATTAACTGTTACTCTTATTGGGATTCCCTTGTATGTGGTAACTTTTCTGATTGCTTCAAAGAGTTTCTCCCTATCCTTGTCCGTCAACATTCTGACTATCATGTATCTGTGTGTTGATGTCTTTTTATTTATACTATTTGGAGTTCATGAAGCTTTCTGGATATTCAGAATAATGTTTCTCAACCAACTTGTCAAGTTTTAGCCATTATTCCTTCAAAAATTGATTGATTGCTCCTATTTTTCTTTCTCTTCTTCTCTGGTACTCCCATTATCTATGATGGTACACTTAATAATGTCCCACATTTCTTTGAGACTACTCATTTTCTTTCATTTCTTTTTTTTCCTCTCTGTCTTCATATTCCATAATCTGTACAGATCTGTAAGTTCACTGATTCTTTCTTCTGCCAGCTCAATACTGTTGAATCCCTTTAGTGATTTTTTTTCATTTCAATTACTGTATGTTTCAACTCCAAACTTATATTATTAAAAAATAATTTCTATCTTTTATGAAAATTCTCTATTTCAGGAGACATTGTCAACCTATCTTTAATTCTTTAAACATAATTTCCTTCAGTTTTTTTTTTTAACCTATTTATAATATTTGCCTTGAAGTCTGCTAAGTCCAATATCTGGGCCCTCTCAAAGGCAGTTCCTATTACTTGCTTTATTTTTGTATGGGTTACACTTTATTGCCTCTTTACATGTCTTGGACATAAATTTTTAACTTCTTTTGCATTGGTAATGCATGTGTTTAGCCATACAACATACAGTATGAATTATATGGCTCACAAAAATCCATCTCTATTACAGAGAACTCAAAAATCTATAGTCATGTCTTCATATGCTACCATCAAAAAACCTCAAGTTATTGTTGCTAGAAACTTATACAGAAAAAAAATTATAAAATTCTATTAACTTCCATGAGTTTTCTCTGTATAACATGGACCAATAGGAAAAGTTTTCCAACACCTGCACTTAGAACATATTCAAGGTTCCTTGGGATGTATCTGGAAACATTTCTCCATGCAATTACATTCCTAGCCTGTTTTTCATTACAGGTCCACAAGTATTTATCTGCAACCTGATGTTTTATACCACGTAATAAACACCTAATCTGGTTACATTCCTTGGCACTAGAACTAAGCTCAGATGGTGACCAGGGGTTCATGATTCACCCATGCACACACCTATTTCAGACATCTAAGTTCACTAGCTTGATATTTTGAGGTATTTTGTCTGTGTAGCAAATGCTGCTTTATTTCCAGGATTTTTGTTTTTCTAATTGGTTTTATGTTTTAATTTAAAAAATCACAGCACATTTTTCATCAAATTGTATATAGGAAAAAAAAGATGATTGATAAAAATTACAAGTGATAAAAGTCACTTGATTACCATACATACATCTCTAGATAGTGTTTAACTTGGCAATATTCTACCAGCCATTTTTTGCTCTTCTATGCAAAAGATGTAAACATTTCTAAGATTGAACTAGCCTTTGTGTAATTCATTTAGGGGTAGTCTAACAGATTTTGCAGTCCAGCCTACTAGCATTCTAAGATTTCCATAATGTAAGTTTTTCTAGGACCAATAGTTGTTAATTTCCCAAGAAATTCAGAAAAAAAAAAACCCTGAATGAATGGCAAGAGAAACTATGTACTTAGATAAAAGGGATAGTATGAAGATCTCAAGTCTCCCTGAATTAATTTATGAATTTAATGCAATCATAAAAAATTAGTAACTCTTATTTTTTCATACCTGACAAAATTGTTGAAAGGATTTTTTGGAGGCTATATATGAGAGAAGAGTTACATAGTATTTGAGAAGTAACATTGCATATGCAAAAATAACTTTAAAGACTTAGTAAATAAAAAAAAGAAAAGCAGAAACAGACCAATAAAGATAAGGAAAAAATAAAATATATTCAATAACTGAAAATATAATAAATATGACATGCCAAATCAGTGGAGAAAGAACTCAGTAGCATTTGGAAACTTGTTAACCCTTAGGTAAAATAAAAGTGAGTTCCCATGTCACACCATACACCAAAATTCTAGATGAATTAAAGATCTAAATAAAAAACACAAGAATAAATACAGATGCTAATTATGTAATTTGGAATGAAGAAAATTTTATATATGACACCACCTAAATAGAAAGTATGAAGGAAAAGATTGGATTCCACTATACAAAAATACAAAGTAAAAAGCCCCATCATAATTTTGGTGGATCTGAGGGCAAAGAATCAACAGAATTAACATGTAAATACGTTTCACAAATCAAGAAAAAGTCACCAATAAGTACATGAACAAAGGAGGAACACCAAAAATTAATGAGAGGAAATGCAAAGGAAAAACATTCCATAACACCAATAATTAATAGATGCAAGTTACAACAACGAATTTGTTTTCTTATCAATCTAGAAAAGACATTTGAGGAGGCTCAGCATTTGGAGAAAATAAGATCTCACAATACCAAAGCAGATGCAAATCAGTACATTTTAAAAAAAGAGAATCGATCATACATACCAAAAGTGTTCAAATATTTATTACTTATTGATCTTAGTTCTATTTCCAGAAATCTATCATAAAGAAACAATCATGAAGGTATGAAAGATTTAACTACAAGAATACCTATCATTACAATAATAAAATTTTCAAAGTACCTTCCATCTCTGCAACAAGTCTTACCCTGGTGTCGACAGCTTGTATGCCCTTTAGCCCTAAAAGAACGGACTGATTATACAATACACAGCACATAGATATAATAAATAATAGGTAATCATTAAAAGTAAAGCCCCAGATGATATTAATGAACCATGGCATGGAAATATTTGTGTTAAATAATACATAATATAATCAACTAAAGTGTGTGTGTGTGTGTGTGTGTGCGCCCAGTTAACAGTGGGAAAAGTATGCATGTGATTTTTTTCTCCTTTTGCCTACCTGTATTTACTAACATTTTAACAATTAACATATAAAATGAGGGAAATGAGTTATTATTAAATTAATTATTAATATATGCCTTCTTCATCAAGCCGCAAATCTCTGGGTAGTGTTTCTCTTATCTGTGCTTTTGTGTCAGAGTTTGGATAACAATAGATCTAATCCTCAAATCTTGGAAGGATTTTATCTTGTCCATCTCCCTGCCCACCTGAAACATAGTACAGGTTTTAAACAAATTTCTAGGTACCTTCAGTTAGATTTAATCTCCTTCAATTTGCTTTTACCCTTGACCCACTCAGCTTAATTCGCCCTTTAGTCGTAGTAAATTCCCCAGTGATCGGGAATGAGATGGCTTCTCCATGCTCCACTGTTCAGTCTCCCTTTGGTTTAGCTAGACATCTAGGCAATGACTACAGCCCTGACAACTCCACAGCTCTTCTCCTGCTTCAAAGGTGACATTTTGTTCTTTAATTAGAATATAAGCTCCTTGAGCACTGGAACAATGCAAAGTTTTTAGATCCTTTTTTTTCTCTAATGACACCTGTGTTTTACATAGGATGGACAAAGAAGGCAGATACTTGGGGGGGAAATCATGAAATGGATCAGAAAATGTCATTTTCTTTTGTAATATTCTATCTCCACAAGAAGAATTTAGCACTCACTCTTGTATCTGTGCTCCCCTGGTACAAGGTAAGATGTGTGTACTGTATTTTTACCTCTTCATCATAATTTCTTATAACATAACTTCCACCTCTGCCAGAAGTAAAGCTTTGAGATCAGGGCATTGGCTTTACTCATCTCTCTATTTTCAATCCCCAATACCTCAGAGCATACATATTCAATAAATGAATTCATGAATTAATGTGTCAACTGATCATTCTAGGACTGGCCCTCCTGCTTAACAACTCCTTAACTTTAGCATGGTCAACTAGGTATTTGAACTTTTTTTTTTTCATTTTTACAATGAAGATAATACTATCTACTTCATAAGATCATTGGGAGGATCAAATGAAATAAGTAGAGCATATATTGTTTCTTTCCAAAAATTGTATTAAATGTTAAATAAAAACACAAAATGACTCTATTATTATTGCTGAATCCAACTAGAGTTTTCTTTTTTTTTTTTTTTTTTAAGATTTTTTTCATTCATTTATTTGACAGAGAGCGAGAGAGGGAACACAAGCAGGGGGAGTGGGAGAGGGCAAAGCAGGCTCCCCGCTGAGCAGGTAGCCCGATGCGGGGCTCGATCCCAGGACCCTGGGATCATGACCTGAGCCAAAGGCAGACGCTTAACTGCTGAGCCACCCAGGTGCCCCTCCAACTAGACTTTTCATATATAAAAGACTCCATTTGCAGCAAGTCCTAACCTGGCATCAATAACTTGTATGCTCTTTAACCTTTTTTTTTTTTTAAAGATTTTATTTATTTATTTGACAGAGAGAGACACAGCGAGAGAGGGAACACAAGCAGGGGGAGTGGGAGAGGGAGAAGCAGGCTCCCTGTTGAGCAGGGAGCCCAATGCGGGGCTCGATCCAGGACCCTGGGATCATGACCTGAGCCGAAGGCAGACACCTAACAACTGAGCCACCCAGGCACCCCGCTCTTTAACCTTTTTTAAACGTCCTTCCTAGCCATGCTACCAATGATGGTGGAATACTTTCATATCTTTGTAAAGAGATCGTACTCTCATTTGTAATACTTACATATACAGAAACTTGGCAGTTTTTCCTTCTTTATTAGATTGTGTTGTCCTCCAGAGCACATTGTCCTGTTCATATTTGTGACCTCAGGATTAAAAGATGTGCCTAGGTTAGTCTAACACATATGAGATGCTTAATACATTTTTTGAATGAAAAAATTCAATAAAGAATTAAGGATAAGAACTATTCAAATGCCCCTCATACCCTCTCCCAAAGTATAGAATATTTGCATATATTGGCATAGTTTGCAGCATCAGGAATGCTATGAAAATAATATATATGAATTATACTATTAGAGCTGACCTAAGCAGTTTTCTAGGTTCTGTTTTCCTAGTCTTTGTCCTAGAACTGAACTTCTGGCAGGTAGGAAGTATGCTCTAGTTAGTCACTTTTATCCTGTGGAAGGAAGACCATGGGATTTCAAAATTAATTTTGACAGATATGACAAATGGGGGTTGCCATTTCACACCTAGAGCGTGAATGTTTCAATGGCAAAGCGTCAGCAACTGTTAATTAAAAATGGGTATTGTTAATTGGGCCCAGTGTTGTGGTTTTGTCACAGCTTCAGACCCTTTCAGACCTATTTCAGTGGATCCTTATGGTCTGATAAGATAAATGTCTTTTCTTTCTGGGGTGGATGATAGCAATTACAACCCCGATTTTTTTTCCTTCATCATATTAGTTCTATAGGTGTATAGAATTTTATAAAGTGGAGAAACTCACAGGGACTGAAATTTGTCTCAACACTCCTCCCATTATCTCAATCCAAAATGTTCATTAAACAAAACAATATGATTGATATGTATTAATTTCACACTCTGATACAACACAGAGATGGGCAATAATTTGGTAGATTCTTTTCACACCAAAAGGGAAAATTTGCTTAAAATGTAAAAGTGTTTGAGATAAAATAAGAAAGATTCATTTTCTTTTAGGTTATTACAATCTATAAATGTTCAATCCTTTTATTTATTTTTTACCATCAAAACGTGTCATTGACACAATGTAGTATTTTCATGCACAAATAGTATTTCTGTACACAAAGAAAAAATAATGATAGAATTGTGCATTAGAACAAAATGTTCACTGGGCCAATATTAACCCAATAATTCCATTTACATCAATTTAGCAAAACAAAACAAAAAGCCTGAAGCTTGCAGTTGGAAATTAGATTTAATTTTTAAATTATTCCCAAGTGGGTTAACTTCAGGATTATATAATAACATCTCCATGGCTGTAATAAATATGTGGAAGCTAATCAATGTGTATGTAGGGGATGTTGGCAGGGGAGAGGGCAACACAAAGAGCTAGTTACTTCACACAACTTCTCCCTTTCATTTTTTTCCATTGCCCTAGTATTTTCTGATTCATTTATATTGGGAGCCAGCGGCCAATACACTATAGAAAGAAATACCCTAAAGCCATTATGAGTGTGCACATTTGAGGACAAAACATTCTTCCTTATTATTAAGTATCTGTGAAGCCAAGTAAATGTTATTAATAACATAGTGAGGCAATCGAGTTCAACAGTGCAAATGCTAGAGGCCTTGCCTAGCCCTCAAACTAAATTAGGTAAATTCCTCTTAATTCTCTCAAAGATCCTTTTAATATCTTTCACAAAATTTTTCACAACTTTTAATTATAAACACACACTCATACTATGCTGAAAGCTCTGTGAAATAAAGTAACGTATTGCCTTCATTCATTCATGGCTGTGTATGACTAACTAGTAGCTAGCACGGTACCTGGTACAGAGTTGGTGTTCAGTAACCTCTTATTGAATGAATGTATAAATGAAAGAATAGAACAACGATGGGAATTCTGGGATACTGTTTTAATCCGAGAAACTTAAAAGCTATTGGTTAGTTTTATCACTGGCATTATTTACTTATAATTATTACCTGAATCATTACAATAATTACACAAATATGATGGAAACTGTGAATTATACTGCTATCTTGAAGGATTTGACCTATATTTCAAACCAAGTAAAACGAGATATTCCTAAAATTCTTAAAATTTTTATTAACATATTTAGTCCCAAGCAAAATAAAACAAACACTAACACAATGAGTAAACAGAGTCTTACAATAAATAATAAATCTATTTCTCTACCAAATTTGTGGTTATAAACAGGGCCCATATTTAAAACATGCTCTCTCTCATACACAAACACAACAAACACACGCTCACAAAAAGCAGTTGTTCCTTTTCATTTTACTCTTCCACAATTACAAATAAGCAGCAATATAAACAAGCCCTTCCAAATAGGGCTTAGGCATATTACAACCTTATGAAGTCATCAAAGTAATATTTCTAATATGTCATCTAAAATTACTCCTAGTCCTAGAGGTGTGTATGTTCTTAAACGCCTGCTCAAACTCTGGCCTTCTGCAGCTCCTAGCAATGATGCCATTTAATGCTGATGCAAAGGTAACTTTTTAAAAAATATATTTATTTGCTAGAAAATCACTAATTAATTTTATATTCACTATTGACATCTATCAAATAGTATTAACTGTGGATCTACATCAAGCTGGTTTGTGTTCATCTTTTTATCTCCAAGGGAAAGATTTCATGTCCTATTACCAATGCCCTGAGCCAAAAGAGACCCCACAATAGACTTACTCATAACTGAGCCCTAATGACCAGAAATATGGTGATAAATGTTGAACTGAAAAGGTAGGATTTCATAAAGCTTTTGTCTATAATCCTCAAAGTAGGGTTGGTTCTGTTGCAGAGTTAATTAGCATACATGTGGAAGCAGTTTATGGATGCAGTTTAATCCCAAACAAATGTGAAAATAAGCTCACATTGTTTTGTAGAATGATTTACATTCATTATCATCTACTTTAAAAAACATGCTCTAAAAAAAATCATTATCCCTTCCAGAAAATTGGAATAAAGCATTTCCATATTTGTACTTTTGAAAATTATGTATTTCCAGAGAAGGTCATATTTCCTCAAATCAAAATAAAGTGAAAGCTTTATCTAAAACTATGGTTTCCAAACTTCATATAGATACAGAGAAATTACTGAATGACACAGATTCATAAAGTGAGTCAACAGATTTAACTGACTGTACATCATTACAAAATCAAACTTGATTTAATCGCTTCTATAAAAGACATTTTGGAACTTCATTAAATGAGATCTCTATAAAAAGCTCATGATAGAAATACTTCTAATACTACAGCAAATAACAAGGCTTATACTGTAATACAGCTTGTAAAACTGTCTCCTTATTTGTGATTATGGTTTTCAGTAGACATGATTTCACCAGAGATATAGTTTGTACCTTATAGTTGTAATGACGAATCATATTATGATTAAGTTCGACTGTTCATGGGAATCTAGCAACAAAGTGAATATACCACAGACTGAATGGCTGCCTTAGGATTCTCTGAAATAATCTAACTGGGATGCTCAGAAGAAAAAATGGAGTCTCCATCTCCTGGTCTTCTTGAACCATTATACCAAGAACCAGGCCAAAACAAGTGACTCATAGATAAGGTGGATGAGGCAATATTTACCTATGAATATCTTACTTGTAAAGCACTTGATCAACTTACATATCCTTCAAATATAAGCCTTTATTCAATCAATAATTATTTAGGGTACTTACCAAGTGCCACACATAGGACCAAAGCCTTTGATGCAATGGTGAACAAGAAAGTTAATGTTACTGTTCTTTAGAAGGAGAGAGCCTCATGGGGGAAATAGTTATGTAATATGAAAATTATTAACTGTGGGATAAACATTATAATGAGGAAATTAAAGAGTGGTTATAATGTACAGGAAAGCCACATAACTCAGGGGTGGCGATATGGGAAGGCATCAGGGGTGACTACAAGTTACTGAAAATGAACAGAAGGCAATGCAGGCAGAGGAACAGTAACATTCAGAAGAGATACGGTCTGGCAACAGCGGGAATCCTGAGTGTGAATGTGGGAGGTTAGTGGCACAGGATGCTGAGGATGGAAGTAGGAGTCAGTCCTGGAGGCATACTACGGACTTTGAACTTTATCCTCTGTCTCAACAACCCTTTGCCTCCTGATGCCACTCTCCTGTAACTTTTGTTAAATAGTCATTGTTCAACAGTGCACTTAGCACATATGTCATGTTAAAATTACCACACTCTCAGCTGGTACTTTGGATATGATGGATCTATTTTAGACTCCATCTAAAGGTGTTGGTTATAGTAGATTCAAAATGAGGCACTCACCCTTTCTTAATTTCAATACTCTTTGTTTCCACAATATACACCCATGGAAACTACTGCAGTATGTTGCTTGCTTAAAGGCATAGTGCTTGCCCAAACTTCATCATGTTTCAATGTGAAATACTACCACATCATTGATACTCCATTAATTCCATTTAAATTTTATTTTCCCTGTCAGATAGCTAAAACATGATTACCTTTTGTTGGGAAAAATATAGGGTGGGCTAAAAATGGGCACACTCAATTTGTGTGAAGTGCAAACTGCAGAATTTGATTTTGCAAACTTGATTTCCTGGGTTCAGGATTATTTATTGCAATCAGATTTGGGTGTTAAGTATGTTCTACTTCCATGAAATGCTTCTCAGATTGGCCCTTTTTTACCCTATCATGAGAGCATTGGGGATATCACACAGCATTATGCTTCCAGAAGTGGGATGCTGCAAGAAAATAAAGTTATATGCTAGTGATCTTTTTTGTAGGGAATTATACGTCAAACTGTGTTATTATAAGCGGTCAGTTTGAGATTTTTAACAATACATTGATCCTTTGATTCTCTTCTAAGTGAGGTCAGTATAAAAGAGGAAAGTCTGCTTTTATTCAAACCTCATGGGCGTTCTTACAGTTACACGAAAACAGCTGAGTTTTGTGAAGACAGATTCCTACCAACAGATTCATATGTAATAATTTTCTTTCTGTGCTCCCTTTTTTAGGCAATAGAATGAGAACCCTCTGAGAAGGCTCCCAACAGCTGTCCTGGATTTTTAATCTCCGTCTTCCTTTCAGAGATGGAATGGGGCATTTCCAAATTCGCATGGACACTAGAGACACCATTATTTGAGCTGTGCCAATGAATAAATCAAGATTTTCTTTTGAAACCAGTAGCATGGCAATCCCCTATTATTTGGCCAACCATTCTGGCAGACCCAAATATATAAATGACACATCCCTTTTTTGGTAATTTCCCTTCTTTCTGATGCTCCAAAAATTCTCTTTATTAAAGAGGATTTCCTCAGAGAATTTAGAAGTATAGCACTAGGATTTAACTTTTTCTTCACTTTAAGAACACTTTAAATCAGTAACAAATCTGTGGCAGTTTTCTCATTTCTTACCTTCCTAAGTAGGAAGGGAACACCTGTTTCAAATTCAACAATAATTTGGATAATGAATTTTCATTTAATTTAGACTAGAGCATTAGTTGATTTCCCTTTTACCCCCTGAATGTGAAAATCCCTTGGAACTTCCAAAGTGAGTTATTTTTATTGGTAAAAATTGGTGAGGGATGTGTTTTTGCCACAAGGCTATATAAAGTAACTTTTATTTCTTTTCCTCCGCTTTTTTTTACCACTATGACTCAATAGAAAATACATCTGAGATCAACACTCCTGATACACATAAACTCAGAGAAATACAGTTTTTATGTATATCTTTTTTCTCATTGACCTCCATATGCTAGTGATGTTTCTGTTTTTTAAAGACAAATTTAATCACATCATTCCACTGCTAAAAATCATTTAGTAGATAATCTCCATTGCTTTCAGAAGGACAAAACAACAACAATCTTGATTATGTGGGGGAAAAAGTAGTTCTCAATCCACTCAAATAATTAATAAATAGAAATATTAGTAATACACCACATTATGCAAAGCACTACTCAATTTAAAATGAATTGAGAAAATGATGGTCCTACATTATATATTCAAGGGAAAAAAAAGGCTAATTGTTCTTTGGTCACAGTAGCAAGTAACCTCTAGAACCAATTTTGAGCCCATCCTTATTAGGCACTTCGATTAGACAGTAATCTATCAGTAACCATACTTCTGAAAGCCAAGTGATCAGTGACTCAGGTCTCAATCAGTCACAGCCTCATTCCAGGGACCATGCTTCTTAGAGTCACCCATGCTTTTAAGAACCACATTAAAAAAAAAAAAAAAAAGAACCACACTGCAAGAGCCATCCTTCCTTCCATGGCTTCCTGAAAGTTTGCCAATCCCAGAGCTCTATACTTACTCAACCCCTGACAGTGTGTTCAGAGAGACTATGTTTTCTAAGAACCATTCTCCTTTGTTTACCAAGCAGTGCATTCAGCCCTTTGTTTTAGATATTGAGTGGTGGCCTCTTCAACAGGACTAGTTTATTTAATCCTCACAATAGTGCTAGAGGTAGGCCATTATTGTGCCCACTTCACAGATAAAGAAATGGAGTTTAAGAGACATTCATTCAGTAACTTATTCAATGTCCTTCAACAAATAAATAATACAGGAGAATCTGAATGTAAATCATCTGGTTCCTGAGCCCATGCTCTTAATCACTATTACATATAGATGCTCTCCGTTTTTTTAAGAGTTAACCCTTCACCTCACTTCTCAAAATGCCCCAACATTCACCACTCCTGTCTTAACAAATTACATATCCACAGTTTCCTGAATGCTCCATGTCTGCCCTTTCCTCTGATCTCTTCGTACATATTATTTCCTTAGTGGAAAAAAATGCCCTGAGGGTTGCAGAAGGGGAGGTGCGTGGGGGGATGGGGCAACTGGGTGATGGGCATTAAGGAGGGCATGTGATGTGATGAGCATTGGGTGTTATATGCAAATGATGAATTATTGAACTCTACATCTGAAACTAATGATGTACTACATGTGTTGGCTAATTGAATTTAAAAAAAAAAAGTTGCCAAATTGATCCCTGTCAAGCACTAATTAAATATTATTCATGATTAAAAAATAAAAAAATAAAAATATTATGTTATCTATATCTGATATTTTTTAAAATGGCAAAATTATAATTACTAAATCTTGTTGCTATCATATAGGAGTTTATTATGATTTTTTCTCTAATTTTAGATGAATTTGAAATTTTCTTTTTTATTTTATTATGTTATGCTAATCACCATAATCATTAGTTTTTGATGTAGTGTTCCGTGATTCATTGTTTGCGTATAACACCCAGTGCTCCATTCAGTATGTGCCCTCTTTAATACCCATCACCAGGCTAACCCATCCCCCTCCCCCCTCCCCTCTAGAACCCCCAGTTTCTCAGAGTCCATAGTCTCTCATGGTTCGTCTCCTCCTCCGATTTCCCCCCCTTTCATTTTTCCCTTCCTGCTATCTTCTTCTTCTTCTTTTTTTTTTTTTTAACATATAATGTATTATTTGTTTCAGAGGTACAGGTCTGTGATTCATCAGTCTTACACAATTCACAGCACTAATAAACAGTTTTAAAAACAGAAAAATAAATCCCCTTCCCACCTCCATAATGCCTAAGATGATATCCATTCTTCATCAACATTTACATTTACTTTGTTAATGTTACTATAAGACAAGTTTTATAAATGTGAAATTAAGATACAAAAAGATAAATAATGTGTCCCAAAGTTACATAGCCAAGTAGTAAGAAAAGCAGCACTAAAACATGTTAATACTGACTTACAGTCCTGCGGCTTCTCATAGGAAATATTTTCTGCCAGCATAATCACTCGGTTCTTTCTCTCAAAACCCTCTGTTTTCTCTATATTCTGTTTATTTTTTGCCCTCAAAATGGGACATGCTAAAGGCCTGACCAAAATAAACCAAGTAGAAGGCTTCCTATTTGGAGTTCACACATCATAAAATCCCATGTCCCATTTGTCCATATCCCCCTGAAAAGCATCCCTATATTACTGATTCATGGTCATACTGTAGATGTGTCAATGGTACTTGAGTCTAACTTAGCAGTCCAGAGACACTATCTGCAACCCACCCAGTACACTGGCAGAGTTGGTACTCAGTAAATCACAGGTATTATTGTTAACTGTGTCCCGCATTTGTAGTATTTTTTCCTGCAATAATTATTTCATTTATGGTCCCTACTCAAAGCACACCTATGGATTTCTAGCAATATATGATTTTGAGGTAAATATTATACTTGTAGGCTGGTCTTTTCACCTTCCTTATCAAAGCCTTAGCATTCCAAATCTATAAAATAGTAATAACAACATGCTTGCCTCCTGGGATAGTTTTGAAGATTAAATATGATAATTCATATAATGTGCTTAGCACAATCACTGACACCTAGACAGCTCCAAGAAATTGTGGCTTTAGTGTCCTATTTTAATCATGCCTATTTATCTCTTACTAAATACGTTTTAAATAGTAGTAACAAGTCATTAAAAAAGCCTCGCTGTCTGATCAGTTGTTCTTCATGCTAGTGGAAGACAACCCCTGTCCCCAAAAGATGCGGTTGCTTTTTACAAGTTGTAAAAATTTCATTGAATATGAGTATTTATTGGGTTCTTGACTCAATGTGAAATCACATCAAAATGGGTTACGCCAAAAGTGGGTAGAATCTGTGCCACTATTTATGCCACTAAAAATCCTTCATAAACCATCCTATCTCAATTTGTTACACACCAGTGCCAAATTAATCTTTCTAAACTGTAGCTTTAGCATTGATTTCTCTGCTCATGAACTTGCAAGGATTCTCCATTTCCTACCCATTTGGTAGGTCCAAATTTAGCAGCTGAGCATTTATCCCTTGACCCTTTGTCCTAATGTTTTTGCCCATCACTTCCCATGAAGGGTTCAATATTCTCATGAAGTACTTGCTTTTCCTGTGGATGCACCAGGATTCCCATCTGCTTGTCTTTCTCCACATGCTCTGGACATCTTTCAAGCCCTTTTTAAATCATCTTTCCATTTCTACATAGTATCCATCAGGGTCTAGCACAGCTCTGGGAAGTCTTCCCAGCAACTGGATATAATCTTCCTTGACCAATACACTAGTTTCTTAGCTCTCTTCAAATACTTCCTACTTCCTGCCTTATAGTACAATCCCCTAAAATGAGTAATTTCTCCAACTGGACTACAGAAATTAGTTCAGTTTGAAGTCCATGTCTTCTCAGCATCCTATCACACCCGAAGCTGGTAGAGCACTTTGAACATTGCAGGTGTTCAGTACATATTTGTGTTCTATCAATTGATGTTTCTTATCATAAATTAGAGGCCTAGGGATGCCCTCAAATTTTCTTTTAATGTTAAGATCATTTTAAAATGATGTTATCACCTTATACTTGTCAGAATGGCTAGAGTCAAAAAGACAAGAAATAACAAATGTTGGTGAAGATGTGGAGAAAAAGGAACTCATGCACGCTGTTGGGAGAAATGTAAATTGGTAGAGCCACTGTGGAAACAGTATGGAGGTCCCCCAAAATTAAAAATACAATTACTATATGATGCAATAATTCCACTACTGGGTATTTACCCAAAGAAAATGAAAACACTAATTCCAAAAGATAATATGCACCCCTGTTTATTGCAGCGTTATTTACAACAGCCAAGATATGGAAGAAGCACAAATGCCCATCAATAGTTGAATGGATAAGGAAGATGTGCTATGTGCGCACGCACACACACACACAATGAACTATTACACAGTCATAAAAAAGATGAGATCTTGCTATTTGTGACAACACTGATGGACCTAGAGGGTGTAATGCTAAGTAAAATAAGTCAGAAAAACAAATACCACATGATTACACTTACATGTAGAATCTACAAAACAAAACAAACGAACACACAAACAAGCAGAATCAGACCTACAAATACAGAGAACTGGTGGTTGCAAGAAGGCAGGCTGGTGGGGGATAAGCAAAATTGGTGAAGGGGAGTGGGAAATACAGGATTCTAGTCGTGGAATGAGTAAGTCACGGGAATAAAAATTACAGCATAGGGAATATAGACAATGACACTGTAATAGCTTTGTATGGTGACAGATGGTAGCTACACTTGTGGTGAGCACAGCATACAGAGTTGCTGAATTACTATGTCGTACACCTGAAACTAATGTAACATTGTGTGTCAACACAGTGTATATTCAAATTTTTAACAGTTCTAAAAACAAAAGATATTCAAAGGTATTTTAAATTAATGCAAACTTCAGGACTGGATGCAGATAAGTACTAAAGAGCATAAATCCTAAATCAAAGTTTAATTAGGACTTGAATTACATCTACTGATACATGATTTTTTTAAAATATGTGCAAAATTGCACCCAAACTTTAACACAACCAGACTTTGTCATAGGTACTTATGCCAAAGTACCTTAGTCATAGGTACTTTAAAAGGAGGTAAGAAAAACATAGTTTAAATTTGAAAGTTCAAATTTTGAGTAATCAAAGTCTAGAACCATGAGTACCTACTATGTATTTAAAATACTATTTGTGGGGGGGCCCGTGTGGCTCAGTCAGTTAAGCATCTGCCTTCGGCTCAGGTCATGATCTCAGGGTCCTGGGATTGAGCCCCGCATCAGGCTCCCTGCTCGGTGGGGAGCCTGCTTCTCCCTCTCCCCCCAGATCGTGCTCTCTCTCTCTCACTACCTCTCTCTCTCTCTCAAATAAATAAGTAAAATCTTTAAAAAAAAATACTGTTCGGTTCAAAGTTCTCATAAAGGTTTATTAAATTAATGAAAAGTCTTTGAAAATACTGAGAGTGTATGTTTAGAAAATTCCTTATAATATATTCAGATTACCTTCTACTGTAAATTTTAGTTTCCCCATTTGCTTTTTCCAGTCTTTTTTAAATTCTATGATGAACAGTATTTTATTTATTGTTTATGCTATAAATGCTTGTATTAAGAAAAAAGTTCAAATAAACAACTTAGCATTACAAAAGGAACTAGAAGAAGAAACTTAGCTGAAATTTGGTAGAGGATGGAAGTAACAAAGGAAAAATAAATAAAGACCAGAATAAAAATAATATAACAATATGTAATATTATTTATTTAAGTAACACGAAAGTAATGACCCGTTTTTCCAAAAAAACTAAACAAAACTGGCAATGCTGTAACTACATTAACTAAGAAAAAAAAAAAAGAGAAGATTCAAAATCCAAAATGAGAAATGGGAGAGAAAACAATACAATGGATAACCACAGACCTTTAAATCTGTTTATTTCAACATTTGAGCACCATCTGAACTGTTGAGAGCAATCACTCAACCTGAAAACTAGCATTGCAATTTACTCTCAAAACACAAAAAGTTCATTAATATTAGCATTTCCATGATCATAAATTTTACCAACCCACAATGTGTCACACTTGGACTGAACTTAAGGGAATCCTAAGAAAGATCTCAGAAAGTCTAATGGAACAATATAAAGTAAGACTCCCAAGATACAAGTAAATATTCTCTCCAAGGGAAATGTAAAGTAAGCACACTGAAAACAAACTTCTCCTGCCTCACCTCCAGATACTGTTCTACCTTCTCATATCTTCCTTTTCAGAGCTACTTCTTACACGAGTTACAGCTTGCTGAATACTCTGTCATCACCTATCACCTCTATGTTTCATTTCTCCCTTCTTTATTATCCATAAAATACCACCCACGCAAAATGTTCCATGTGTATGTGGCAGATTTTACTGTATGTTGTAGAGAAACAGGCTCTACAATGTAACTGTCCACAGAAATTAAATAGTATACAGCTTGGTTAGTAAAAGAAGAAAAAATTTGTGCCACGTTCTACTTTTGAACTATTCTCTTCCTCTCCTTCCTCTGCTCCCCTTTTTCCAGCCCCTCATATACTTATTCATTCTTACACAGTTATCCATCTCTCTTCTTTTCCCCAGCCATTATATTCCCCTAAAGTTTGACTTATCACGCCAGCCCACACCATCATTCTAAGCATTTGTCAAAGAATTATCCCAAACCAAGAGGAACCAAACCAAGATAAACTCAAGTGTTATCTCTTCCCCAGAGGAATCTTGGTGCCAACTGTCAAGACTGTTTTAAAGCCTGCTACAGGTGTAATCTCCGAACCCTCCTCAACCACACTCCTGAGCACGTGTTATCTGGAGATGGTATTCTGGAATCTGTAAATTGAAATGTAAGCAAGCATGACCTCTGGGTGTCAAGCAGGGCAATATCGTCGGCCAGTGACGGTTTCCTCTTGCCTGCTTCTACTCTCCAAAAAAAGGAAATCTGTCCCCTTCATTGAGTTCTCATCTGGGCAGGTTGTCTTCTACTTACTTGTACTTTCAGGGAGAGATCTATTTTCTCTCGATTAATGGCTGTATTACCTTATTCTTACCTTTTAAACAAATCCCCACTCTGAAACTCTCCCAGGGTAGGAGAGAATCATTTGATTGGGATGAGAAAAACGACTTAAAGAAAACAAAAAGCTGTTTTCTCCACTTGCTTTCTCTATCAAGAATAGGAAATTATGATTAAAAAAAAAAACAGCAAGAGCTTGTTCTTACTGCATTTCATGCTATTTCTGAGCTCTCAGCAGCCTTCCACGGTGTCAACCCATTATATACCTTTAAAAAAAAAAAAACTGCCTCCATTAAACTTTAAGCTGTCAAGGATTACAAGGAAAAGATGCAATTTTTTTCACTGCAGGAAAGGTCTGATTTAGTAACAAGCTATAAGCTAATAGAGCAGCAGAATCCGCATATAATGTTTCATTGAAAGGGGAAAAAAAAAACATGCTGCTTTTCTGTGTGCTTCAACCTTGCTTTTTTTCTTCTTCTTCTTCTTTTTTAATGTATAGTCCACTTAGCTTTCAAATACAATAGAGACTAGCAAGTGTGATCCTCTTATATTTGTGGCTACAAATCTTGGTGTGCAAGCACATACAGACATGCGGTTGGTTTATGCACCTTTTATAATGGAAGGGCACCACTGAGAAAAAAAGTTAGTCCACATTGCTGTCTAGCCTACACGTTTAATATTGATTTAATTAGTCATTTAATTCCAAACACCCTTATTATCTGCTTGTTTGAAAAGGCTATTTACTTTCACCACAATGCATACATTAAGTGACTGAATAGAAAGCCAGGCTTGTGGCCTGGTGCTTTCTCCACGCAGAAATGCTACCTTCCTCCCCCACTTTAGCTACAGCATCACAATGTCAAACATTCCGCACACATTCCCTAAGGAATCTGCAAGGCTAATTAGGGTGAGCTTCACCATAAAGAATACAGTTGTTAAAACAGCTTCTGTACACACTAGAGTAATGAGCATTCTTTACACACGCTGTGATTTGTCACTGCAATTTGCAGTCATATATCTCTTAGGAAATAACTCATGTGTTGTTATTTATTGCATGTATGATTATTAATGATATATTAACAACTGTTGAAAGCAACTTATTTCACCTCAATAACTCATGTACTTAGCTCAATGTTTAAAGAGCCAGGAAGGCATCCATTTTCCCAGAAAACTATGCCTTTTGTGCTTGTTTTTTTGTTTTCCTCAAGGATAGTAAAGACAGTATCCAAAATCTGATAAATTCAAAAAATGTTATTTAAACTTTCCTTATGAAAGATTTTATCATGGTTATGGAAGAGTGTATTTTTAAGGCCAGACTGTTTACAATTTTTTGAATCTTTCAGTAATTCCGATCAGCCCTATAATCCAATGTCTGATATCAAAATTAAAACCAAAATATCACATGACAGTTTATCAGTGACTTAAATAGGGACAACATCATGTCCACGGCTTTTTTAATTAACGTTACTAGAAATAGTATGTTCCTCATTCAAACTCAATCCAAATACAGAGTTACCTAAATACTTCAAAATGCTGTGTTGGTAGTTTATCTTGCATAAAATATACAAGGGCGGTTAAGCTACTGACTTAAATATTATGTGCGAGACATTGCACCATTCAGCATCGATGAAAACTGAACTCCTTACTGCTTCACCTTCAGCACTGACAGATTTTTTACCAATCAACCACTACCCAAATGTCTTCTGATAATCGGAACATAGAAGCAAGAGAGCTTTTGTTTCAGGAATTAGAAATCTAGCATTAGACCTAAATTTTTGTGACTCACTGAGCCACTACGTGGAAGGATTTCAGGGTCTTGAGACCTTTCTTGGCTTACCTAAAATCATGGATGCTGTGAGCTTGCATCCCTGCAGGCATGTCTTCCAAAGACATAAACTGCATTACAAGGGCGGCACACTTCCAGACAGACAAAAGGTTCTGCCTTTTGAAATATTCAGAGATCTGAAGAAAGCATTGCACTATACTCGGGTTCATTACCAAACACTCAGATAATGTCACAGATCTACATGGTATTAGAGGCAAATAAACAATTAAATCAGTTTTGATGATCAGGAAGGAAGATTGTTGACACAAAGTGATGCCATGTGACGAGATAGCACCTTAGGTTGCTAATTACTTAAGTTTATAAAATCATTTCTGACAAGCCTTCATTTCATGAGGCTTTTCGTGCTCTTGTGAAACAGTTTTGCCAAGAACAGTCGGAGCCATTGAAAAAGCTGCTATTAAATACAACCTTCTTTGAACTATTATCCATTGCACGGTTTTGTGTGCGTGTGCGTGTGCGTGTGCGTGTGTGTTTTCAAATGGGTTGCATTAAAAAGCCAGCTGAAGGCATTCAGTTCTCAAAGGAAGAGTTTGATTCTAGAGGTCTGAGGCAGAAAACAGTATAACAATAAACAAGTAAAGAAACAAATCGACAAGCAATGGGGGTGGGTCTACAGAACAGTCTTTGTAGCAAGACTGAAGGGACAGGACTGGAAGGAAAGCAACACATCTGCATATCTAAGGAGAATGATAACAACATCAGATGAAACAAGCGAATATCAGGATTGAAAAGGCTGCAGGAGTTTGCAAGCAGATGTCAAAAAGCATACAAGAAAATGTCAAGAAAAGTATAACAAGCAGCTAAAACTGGTTGCAGAGATTAGGGTGCTAAATATATGCATGATGAGAACACTACTCTATGGCTTACAGGCCCAAGAGCTGCTTCACAAGCAAGAAGGGGAAAAAAGAGCTTCATAAATAATTTTTGCAAATAAAATTGGGGTCAGAATGTAAACAAATGTAGAAAGAAAATAAAGCTCGGCTTGGAACTTGCTTCTAGATTCCCCGTGACAGAACACTTTAACAGGTGATGAGAGAATGACCTTTTATTAAATAGAAATTATAAAATGTGCTAAGTCTAGAAGGGAAACAGAGAGAGAGATGTCCAGAGGTAATTATTATAATGTCTAACTTTCAGAAGCCTGCTTTATGAAATACTACAAATAGGTACTTGAATTGCCAAATTGCAGATGTCTTCATTGCAAAACCTTAAAGCAGAATTAAGTTTCCTAAACCCACCCAAAGGGATCCTTATTTAAGGTAATTTTGGGCATAACTCTACTGTAATTCCAAAAAGATTCATAAGTTTGCTCTAATCAGATATGCATGATTTACAGATGACAAGTTACCTGATCTACTAGGCAGAAACAATAAGGTTTATAAGCAAAATGCCATGGGGACTCCCACTATTAGCCTAATTTTTAGCTTAAACCCTTATCCTTACTGGGAACCAAGTGAAAGCACAAAATCCTTTCCTCCTTAGAACATGACGAAAAGAGTTCATCATTCCCCAAGAATAAGCACTACTCTACCAAGCTTTATGCCTAAGCTCAGTTAGACTAGTGATACATTACTTATGGAAGAAAAAACAAAACAGAACAAAAAACTTTACAAGGTGATGGCACTCCCAACTCTACATTTTGGTTTCTCTTTCAAGGACAAACTACATCTGAAGAGACCAAAGACCCTAACAAAGTAGTCTTAAACACTTTGCCAATTGGCTTCTAGTGCGTAAATTTCTCCTAAAGACAGTCTTGGATACCAAAACTGGAATGAAATAAATTCTCAGTATACTCACATATACACATACATATAAATTCTCAATACATGTACACAACATAAAAAGCAACTTGGATCCATACCACAGAAATAAAAAGGGGTGCCTGGGTGGCTTAGTCGGTTAAGCATCCACCTTTGGCTCAGGTCATGATCCAGGAGTCCCTGCCTGCTTCTCCCTCTCCTCGCCAACGGGCTGTGCTCTCTCTCTCACTCTCTCTCTCAAATAAATAAATAAATATCTTTGAAAAAGAGAGAGAAGAAAAATAAAATTTTCATCCCATTCCCACTCATGACCTAGAGTCTATTATCCTGGCTTAAGCATACTTGCTTCTTTGGGTTGAATGAGAGGAAGGGAGAATATCTACATATTAGGATTTGTCTCGAGATGCGTCTCTTTCTGAACAAGAATGTATATGGTTGCAAACACCATTGATCATTACCATCTGATATTACCTACTCTTCTGCCTTCTGTTTCTATCACTGTACATTATTCTAACTGTGGAGGTGTTCCTACTTCTCAGCTTTAATAACTCATTCTAATAATTCTTTTTTTAAAGATTTTATTTATTTGAGAGAGAGAGCAAGAGAGAGCGCACAAGCGGGAGGGAGAGTAGGGGCAAAGAGAGAGGAAGAAGCAGACTCCCCACTGAGCAAGGAGCAGGACATGGGGCTCCATACCAGGACCCTGAGATCATGACCTGAGCCAAAGGCAGATGCTTAACTAACTGAGCCACCCAAGTCTCCCTGTACTAATAATTCTTAAACCTGTATCTGCAACTCTGTACTTACTTCCTAATCTCAGGCCTCTCTAACATGGATATTCTGCCACCATTATAATCCAACAAACCAATTCACAATGCTTCCTATTGCCTCAAAAGACATACTATTAAAAAAAAAATTAAACTAATTATACGGTTTATTAGAAGGTGATAACTGATACAGAAAAAAATTAAGCAGAGAAAGGGAAAAGGTATTATCAGGGACAAGGGTAACAATTACTACCGAGGAATCTCTTTAATCATTCCTTGTTTTTGCTTATCTACTGCTTCCCCTCCACTTCAATTCCTCACTTCTTCAAACTGAACTTCTGAAATATTCCCCTTGGCCCTTTTCAGCACCTTTATCATAAAATTGATCCTTGAGAAATATTTTCATCGTGTCATTCTTTGGAAAATTCCCAACGCCTCTAGTCATGTATGGAATTAAGTCCAACTTATTTTATGTATTAAGAAAATTTTTCTAAACATGTTCTCTAATCCATCCATCACATCAACTCTAGAATAGAACTGACTGAGCACCTATCAGGTGTCAGGGGCTGTGTTATGTGCTGGAGAAGTAGAAGGATCAGGATACGCTCCACTTCAAGGATTTTAAAATCTGGCAAAGGTTGATAGCAGACAATAAAGACCCTAAACCAACTACCCCTGATCTTTAATTCTCAAGTCTATTCACAGTTTTTTCTGACTCTGAAATGCCATTCCACGTTTATGCCTCTTCTAATCTTACCCATCTCTCACAGCTCATTTGCAAACACTCCCATCCTCCTCCTTGCAAGGACCCATCAACTATTAGAGGTTATATTGAATACTCCTACAGAATCGGTCGTAGGCAAAATTAATTATGGCATTACCCTGATATTAAAATTTGCCTACTGAAAATCTACTTTTCCTCCTCCTATACTAACAGATACTCATTTTATTCCAAGAGGAAAAATGTACACCTAAAGAATTATGTTTCCTAATCTGCCATGCAGATGGTGGCAACTTGTAAGAAGTAAGAATAAGGACCGCGGTGAGGCTTTCTGGGAAATTCTTTGAAGAAGCTGGACCCAGGTCGACATTTCTCTGTTTTGCCCTCTTCCTGCTTCCTCATTCTCCTTGCCTAGAATACTGACATGAAGGCTGGAAATTCATGAGTCATCCCAGATCATGGAATGACTTTGAGATTGGCAACCAAGTGCTAACCACTGAGGAGAAAGAGTGAAGATCCTACACCTGATCAGTGTGGGGCTGCCACAGCAACTCCCCACAGGTATCAAGAGAAAACACTCATGAGTCTAACCCACTGTGGTTTTGTTGAGGTGGGAAAAAGCAAATTTCATTTCCCTTACCCAAATGCAACTCCTGACAGATCTAGCACTATTTAGCCTTGAATTCAGTCATTAACAAAACATTTGTTGTGCACTAGGCATTATTATACATTTACTGTATAAATGTACCAGACATTTTGCAACATACTGATGACACAAAGACAAATGAGAAGTGGCCTTTGCCTTCCATGAGCTCCCAAAGATAAACAAGAAAAAATAATGAGTACAACACAACGGACTAAAACGCTGTGGTAGAAGCAACTCTCAGGGGCTATCAGAGCATACAGGAAGAACATCAAAGAAAACTCCGTTGAGGAAGTGACACCTGGCTCAAGTCCTAAATGCATCAAGAGTTACCTAGAAGAGGAGTGAAAGAGATGGCACCGGCATGGGGCTGAAGAGGTGTGCAGAGGACAGATTATAAAATGCTTTCCATGCCATGCTCAGGAATTCAGGGTCTTATCTGCAGGTCATTAGAAGAAATGGAAGGATTTTCAAAAGGAAAGATACAATCAGACATATTTTGGGCTCATCCAGCTCGGAATTATTTGGAGAGAATTTTGAAAAGAAGTGCAATTGAAATGTTACTGGAGAGGTTTTTTGTACAGTATTTCATGGCGATTCATTATGGGGGGGTGAGGGGATAGTAGGTAGAGCCAGGTATGATTCAGGGTTCCAGTTTCTCAGACAATAAGAATGTCACCAAGTAAGAGAGGAAAGACAGGAGGAGGAGCAGGTTGATTAAAGGTTGTAAGAAAACTATAAATTTAACATGGACATTATGATATTGAAGTGGCATGAGATAACCACGTGGATATTTATTTTAGCTGGTTATATATAAACGTCTGAGTTCAGACTAGAGGTTTAGGCTGGATTTCAGAACCATCATCGTCTATGTAGACAAAGCCATGGGTTCAGGTGAAATCACCCAGAGGAGAAAGAGTTACACGACTAGACTTCCGGGGAGCATCGCCATTTAACAGACCAGCTAAGGACAAAAAGGCCATGGAAGAGAATGTTCAGACAGATGAAGTTAAAATCCAGAGAATGGTGAATCAAACCTTAGGAAAGGAAAGTTTTAAGATGTGGGGAAAGAGAAAAAAAATGTGGGGAGAGGTCAAATGTTAGATCAGTTAAATGTTGCAGCGCTAAAAGTTTGAGAACTTTTAAAAGTACACAGTATTTGGCTACAAATGTAGATGGAGCTGTTTCAATGACATGTGGGGCAGGACCTAAATTAAAGTAGGTTAAATAACAAATGAGAGATCAAAGTACAATAGACCACTTATTCTGTATATCCTACCTTGTGTCCTCAGTTAAACTGTAAGTTTCTAGAAGGCACTTTTTACATTTCTTTTCTCTCCTATTTATGTCCCATTTTATATATGTATATATATTTATATGTGTGTATGCATATATACTTATATATTGTGCATAGATATGCATCTATTGTGTGTATATATTTATGTATAAATGCATGAGCAGATGTGTAGTTGTATGTTTAGCCTATATACATAATAGTGGCTGCAAAAGTACCAATGACTAAGGTTGACTTAATGAATATCCAACTGAAGTTCCTGGGCCTCCAAGTCCACTTTGGCATCAGTAACACTTTATTCCCTTCTTCCCATGTCTCCAAAGCAAAATCGAACCTGTTTTTGCCAAAGTCTTACACGTACACCAGGTATGTAGCCTGATGGTCCTCTTGACTCCCATTTATTTTCTGCTTTCATAGCTACATTTTCTTTCCTCCGCCACTCAGATCATGAGCAGCCTGACTTCAGCAGCTGGCATTTATAGAGCTCTAAGTTTCCATAACTTCTCCAGGAGCTCTGCATACATAAGCATGCCAAATCAAGCCCTTAAGCTAGGCTGCAAATAATTTCTACAGTAAATTTCACTTGGAATGACCTGAAGTTGAGTTTGTATCCTGCAGGAAAAGCTCTATCTTCCCACAGAACTCACAAGCTCTCTCCTAGCAATATTAAACGCAAATTTTACTAGTACAATTAGTATACATACGGAATTTATGGCACAAAAAGTGTAACTGATTAAAACAAACTGAATCACTTTAAAGCAGCACTAAAGCACAAACATACTTTTGTTTCGAAAACCTCTTCTTCTTCTTACTGTGTCTTTGGGTTTAGAGCTCCCTCTAACCACAATATGGTATGTCTGGGGCTTCTATTATCTGTTTTGGCATTTCATACATGGAACACCTGCATGAGATAGGTTCCTTGACTCTACAAACAGCTTGCAGGATAGGAATTTATTATTGAATGAGACTTATTCATGCTGTTTAAATGAAAGGAGGAGCTCCACTAATGGTTTCTTCAGTTTAGTAACTGGAATATTTTATAGTTTCATCTAACTTTTATTTTCCCCCATCTGCTTAAGTGGCTTTATTCCTCTCAAG
Organism: Halichoerus grypus; assembly: GCF_964656455.1. Lineage (NCBI taxonomy): Eukaryota > Metazoa > Chordata > Mammalia > Carnivora > Phocidae > Halichoerus > Halichoerus grypus. The sequence goes on along the minus strand of NC_135713.1, from coordinate 84,622,581 downwards.
CTGAAAATTTCAAGGCTCTTTACTAATAGTATGTTAAAATGTATTGGTGTACTTTTTTTTTTTTCCACCACCTTCTTTTTCCAGCAGTCTGCCTTTGTTCTTCTCAGAGGCCTTTTATAAACCTTTCCTTTTCCCTTCTCTTTTCCACTCATATTGTCTGGTCTAAAACAGTTCCAGAAACTCAGTGAGGTCACAAAGAAGGAAGGGGAGTTGGAAGAGTGGAAGGTGGAGAAGCAAGCACTTTGCAAGCTAATGGGAGTCACTACAGCCTCAGTCACTGAGTTTCATCAACTTTGGGTCAGTACCACTCCAACTTTTAACTCTCTGAATCCCTCCCCACTGGCCTGCCAAAGGGCCCCCAAGCATTCATGCTCCTTCCTTGACCTTATACCTTCTTCACTCTTGTGAATCACAAACTCCATGGTATCCTGTTTTCTTAGAGCAGCGGGAAACTACAAATATCAACCCAGGCTGTTTGTGTTCCCTCCTATGATTCCAAGGAATGATGGGGTAGGAGGGCATTCTTTCTTCACCTTCCTAGAGTAGCTCCAATTCCCGTCACTACAATGAAAAGGAGTTGTCACTCAAAGTTCATGGCAGGCTGGTTAAACCCCGTGTCTTGAATTTTCCTTCCTTGGCTTTCAATGCACAGTGAGGGGTTGTATGTGTTGGGGGATCCAGGGGTGAGAAAGATGGGAGGGTAGAAAACTTTATTCGCCAGGTTTGCCAACATCCATGGTGTAAATACTCCCACCATGGTAAACTTCAGTCTAGCAGCACTTTAGGAATTGGCTCCCACACTTTTTGTAATTTAACAGTTGGCTTTCAGTAACTGTCATCAGCTAGCTCCTGCATACCACTGCAGAAAGATGCCATACAAAAAACTCTGAGGAATAATACACCCCTTTCACTTTCTACCCTACTAATTACAGCCATTACTGAAAGATCTGCCCTTGTATCTTTCTCAGGGCCAGCTCCAGGCAAACTTGCAAAATTGGTAGGGCTTACCCTCAGAGCCTTTGGCTTTGCCTTTCGGTTTCCCTGGCTTTTCATCACTTTGCTGTTCCCAATGTCTGGCTGGTGTCATGTGATTTAGCAATCTTACAACATGCTTTCACCGCTATTAAAATCACTTGCCTTGCTTAGCATTCTGTCACTGATCTAATAACTTAAGTGAGCCAATAAACTCACAAATGAGTTAATGGGTACTAAGTGTTAATGGAGATAACAGCTTGATTCTATATTCTTTCTTGGGTTATCTGCAATATTAAGAGTGATGGTCTCGAAAGAATGTCCTAACTCTGAATCGTGTTTCTGTGGCACTATCAGGCACTAGGAAAACCAAAGAGCTTTTAGCTCCATCGTGTCAATTTTCAGATGTTACCCGGACATTCAGTCCAAGTTTCTCCAAAACAGGCACAGAAAACTTTCACGGCGAGCAATCTGTTTTGCTCAGCATTTCTCTCTAACTTCTCAGAGGCATTTCAATCATGATTCCTCTAAAATCTTGACCAGAACCAAATCCTGTCTCCATTTATTCCTCAAGCTTTTCACTCTTCTCCATGCTCGTGCTTCCTCAAAGTACATGGACTCCTGACTTTCCTCCCACCTAAAAGTCCTCATTTTATTCCTTTGAGATTGTGCTAAAAATTTAACTCTTTCCAAGAGATTTTCCCAATTCCTATTCCACGCTATCTCCCCTCCACTCTGATGTCATTAGGCCCCTATATCCTGTTCGTCTTACTAGCTCAATGATCTGGAGCAAGTGACTTCAACATTCTATGCCTTAGTTTCCTCATCTTTAAAATGAGAATGACAGCAATCCCCTCACAGTTTCTGTGGGGATTCTGGGAGTTAGGACGTCAAGTGCATGTAATAGAGTAACTGCACATGTAGCGACTCTGCAAGAAACAGTAGCTTTTAGTAGTGGTAATGGTAATATGGAGTGACATTTTATCCCTCATCAAATGCTGAGTTCTTTACAATCAAAGAGAGGATATCACAAACATCTTTGTATTCTGAGCCTCTCTCTTCATACCTGGCATTTAATAGAGGCTCAGTGCAAATTTATTGACTAACATAGGGTACCTGGTAATTTCTGTCTAGTCATGTCATAGGCATACGTTAGGCCTTCCAAACTAAATTGTAAAATTTTCTAGGAAAGTGATATGCCCTATACTTCTTTAGATTCCTCAAAGAACTTAATGCAGTAGAGAGAGGTGCTCAGAAATAACACTAATGAACAAATCGAGTATGAAATGGTGTTATCCCTGGATAACCTAATTTCACTGTGTTCTCTCACGATACATTTTTTCTTGTTCTGCATCAGTTGTGGCATTATGGACAGGAGCTGCCAGGGCAGAAACTACACTTGGTTTAGCTGCTGCATTTTCAAGTATTGGAAAAGTTGTCAGCACTCAGTGAACAGTAATGACAGCAATAATAAAGATAAAAACTGCAGTAAACTGGTCAAACAAGAATTACAGAGCCTGGCCATTCTGCTGCAGCTGAGGAATGAAGCATGACTACTCCTTGAGATAAAAGGTTTTTTTTAAACCAAGGATACATCAGTGGCCACAAACAAATAAAGATGACTCAGATAAATTAGTAGAAAATGCAAAACTGAAAGTTCTCCATATTGAGCTAATGTTTTAAATAAATGTTGCAAACCCTCTAGCCCACCTACATGAGCTGTAATTAAGGCAATCCTTAACAGTGTGAAAGCTGAATTAGAGGCTCAATTCTATGAGATAATAATAATCTTTATATTGGAATTCAAAGGACTTCAAATTCCTATCAATCCATGCTATCTATATTCCTGCAGGTAACTGGTACTATCAAAATAGAAACAGAAAGGAAAAAAAAAGGTTACTGAAGACAGAAGAAAAGCTAGCATAAATGAGTTGAATCATCACATAAGAAACCTTGCAAAATTAAACTCAATATCCTTTCCATGGTAAAAAACAAAAACAAAAACAAACCAGGAGACATGGGGGCAGCTTGGTCCCAGTGTCGCATCACTGCTATCAATGTATTTATTCATTCTGCAACCATTTACTATGTTATTACTGTACTGAATACTGGGAAAGATGCTCACAAGTCATCAATACCTTAAAGTACATATGTTCAGGCATTATTTAATACTCATGAATGGATCAAGATTCATGGATCAAGATTCTATGCCAGATTTAGCTTTTCTGTGGGTCAAAGTGTTATGATTAACAATAAAGCTACTGAGCCCCTCCTACACGCCACATGCTATTCTAAAGCCTCCCCAACACTAAAAGAAGTAGCTGTTAATATACCTCCTTCTTGTATATGAGGAAACAGAGACCCAGAAAAGTGAAGTAAATTGTACCATGTCACTACTAAGTGACTAGCGCTAGTAAGTGAAGAGCTGGTGTTGGAACCCAAGCAGCCTCACCATTGAGTACACTATGTCTCAATAATGGTTTTAGGGCAAGAATCTGATTGAGTGCCTATTATACACCAAGGGCTCTGGACACATTATGTCACTGATATTCACAAGTCTGGGAGGTAGATATAGGTGAGCAACTGAAAGCGGAAAAGCCCCTTCTTCAACAGCATGTAGTTCATAAGTGGTGAAGTTTAAGATTTAACCCAGGAAGGCTATCCGGTTCAAAAGCCTGTGCCTATAACCACCACAGCGTGCTGCCTCCAACTGACTTCATTTCCATTCCTCTATGAACAAGGCACATTCCTGCACAAATTCTCTGTATCATGCATCACTGAGAGCCATGCAGATATTTTGTTCCACACACAAGAGAAAAAAACTGACTTCCTCTGTAAAGTTTTTTCAACAAGACAGAGGTTGCAGCAGAGCTTATAATAAAATGTCCAAAATGAAGCAGTATACGCCCGAGTTCACCAAGCCTCTTTCCTCATACATCGTGACTCAAATGCTGAACAGAGTGCTGACCCCATTCACCAGGGAACAATCATCAGAAGGACACCAGCATGAGATGAGGGATCAGAAGATTACAGATGTAATGGAAGACAGCCGAGAGCCTTGAACAAATCTTTCTCCATCATGGCTTAAAGAAAGCAAACTGTGGTTTTTGTTTTTGTTTTTGTTTTAAGAGTTCAAGGAAGAGATGTATACGGTCAAGGTGGACAGCAAAGGATGCCAGAAAAAAATTAAAAGTGAGTCAACAATACTAAAAATAGAAAGGTGAATGTAAACCACATTGTAAATAAGGGCACATTAAAAGAAACAAACAAAAAAAAGTAGTAGAGAAAATATGGAAAACTCAACTGGGAACAGGGAACACCAGCTTGAATAAATAGAATACAGTTAAATGGGGAAAAAATAAATGTTTAGACATAAGAAGACATAATGGGAGATGAATTTGATATATGCGAGTATTTGTGCATATACATATATTTTCAAATTTCTGAAGAAAAGAACATGAAGTTTCTTAATTAGGTCACTGAGATACCAAAATAATAAAGATCAAAATTTGTACATTAAAATGATAAATTCTATCTTAAGGGAAAAAATGAAATGTGCCAACCAACACCTCAGCATATCCAAGAGCAGTTACTGGACTTTTAAGTATAAAGAACTAATCCTAGACAAACAAAACCAAACAAATAAACATTTGGAGTAAAAAGAGACAAACAAGACAAACAAAATAAATAATCATTTAGAGTAAAAATGACAGTATATTGCTGCGGTAAAGAAAAGGTGGCCTTCATTTTTTATTCCCCAACAAACTGTTTTTTAATAATTAAGGCAACAGATAAACACTTCATGGAGCCTAGGCTAATATGATCGCTGTGAGCACACTTAACTACTTAATCACAAAATCCAACCTGACAGAGATGAATCAAAGTAAAGACCAGGAATGGAAACTTGAAATGGAAAAAATGGTGAGCCAGGGATACCACTTACTTAAAAGAACTAATGATAAAGCAATGTGGGTATTATTATTATTATTATTATTATTTGCCAATTATAGAATGTTCTAACCAGCAAAACCAGGAGAGGGAGCGAGAGAAGGGAAGTCTGATGAAGAGAATGTACAGTCATTTCCCAGGTGAGAACTCAACAGATATTGGCTAATTCTGTAAAATAAATTTCTCAGATAAAAGTTAAAAATAATAACAAAATCAACTAAAACTAACATATATTGGGAGGTGGAGTAACACAAGTGTTAGTGAGCTGATTTCTTTATACTTTGATGTAGAAATCCAATGTTTTTGTAAAGTTAATCAATTAAGAAACAATTTTTAAGATAAACTTCCAAGAAGGACTCAACAGTCAATAAACATTGCAAGTAATTACAAGAAAAAAAGAAGTACACAAACAGAAGGCGGCACAATAAAATACAAGTTCTCTGTTCCACAAGAGACTGAAAACAAGGAAATATAAAATACAAGGTTATAACACTAAGATCAATCATATTTCTCACATGAACGAAAGTAAACAGAATAAAATAAGCTATTAAGAATAAAAGATTATCTAATTTGATCCACAAGAAAGTCTAATCCTATAGTGAAATAAAGCAAACTTTTAAAATAAAGTGGCTTTAAAGGAATACAAAAATGGATAGTCAGAGATATACCGGAGAACATACTAACAAACAAGAAAGCAAATTTTGTGATATTAATATCAGAGTTGAAATCAAGGAGGAGAAAAAAATATTAAAGGAGTTAAAAGAAGCAATTTGATGAAGTAGAACATATACAATAGCACTACAGTATTTTTAATTACATCTTTGAACTCATTTGGTCAAATAGACCAAATAAATGTATACAGATGTACCTATTAAAATATCTCAATCTCCTTATATAAAATAGCATACAGATTAAGTTATAAAGAAAACTTAAAGCAATTTTTTTTTTTAAAGATTTTATTTATTTATTTGAGAGAGAGAATGAGAGACAGAGAGCACGAGAGGGAAGAGGGTCAGAGGGAGAAGCAGACCCCCTGCTGAGCAGGGAGCCCGATGTGGGACTCGATCCTGGGACTCCAGGATCATGACCTGAGCCGAAGGCAGTCGTTTAACCAACTGAGCCACCCAGGCGCCCTTAAAGCAATTTTTTGACAAGTGATTAATTTCAAGAAATCCCCGGCTTACAATGAACTACAATTACAGTAACACAAAAGAAAAACCTAACATACCTGCTGTTTAAAGATTTAGAAGTTCTGTGTTCAGCAATTCATGAGTTCAAAAAAGGAATGTGTAGAATATCCAGAATATAACAATAACAAGTAATCATATATCAGAACCTATGAAAATTGACTAAAATTATGATCAAAAGAAAAAAAATTACAGGCTTTAATAATTATCTTTCTAAACAACCAAGAATGAAGTAAGTTAATTAAACATTCTACTGAGGGAATTAGAAAAGTAACAATAACATGGAACTAAGAAAACCAGAAGGAAGGAATTGCCAGTGACAAAAGCAAAATTAATAAAATGGAAAACAGAAAAAGTAAAACAGCCAATTCACTAATTGATTGATGTGCAGTCACATAAATAGTTATCAGAAGTAACTGAATACATGTTATGCACATATGCATATGCTAATACACAGACATATATACACTTGGTATATGAATAATACTGAAAAATAACATTAGGGAGAAAGCACATATAATTAAAAAAGTAAAACTCAAAGTGTTAGTAACTGTATATATTATATATACATACTATGTATTATACACATATATATAACCATATGCATATATAAAACTAAATAAATATATGTGTATGCCTGTGTGTACTTATGTTTGCATACATATGTACATATATAAACTAATCTTAGAAAAATAAGCTGAGGAATATAATATTACATATAATAAATAGGCAAAAAGTGAATTTGTTAGTAGATACTAATGCAGGGAAAATCAAACTAATTATGAGAAAATACTTAACTTACGCACTGAAGATAAATTTGAAAGTCTGAATAAATGAATGCTTTATTATGATAACAGAAGTGACAGAATTGATCTAAAAGGACAACAGAAGTCAAATGAAAGTAAATTTTCAAATTTTTGTGGGGGAAAAATTAAGAAAAGTATTTATTTATCCTCAGTAAGCCAAACACTTCTTAAACCACGGAGTTCCAGTGATGAATTATAGCCAGCCCCTTAGAAACAGATAATTGCAAAGCTATTTGAAATTCTAGAAAGCATATAAACCTATAACTTTCAAACTTGTCTTTTATGAAGCCAACATAAAACTAACATTTTAAATCTGGAAAAATGATATTCCCAGATTTAAAAAAGCGGGGTGGGGGGGGTGGGGAGGGAGGCCACAGCTCCATACTGCCTTTGTATACAAAACAAAGCAAAAGGAGGACATTCTTAGAATATTAAAAGAATAGAACACAATTAAGAAGGTTCATTCAAGGAATATAAATACATACATCTTTATATAAAATCTATCAATATATTTAAAAATATTAGAAAGAAAATAAAAGCACATGATTATTTTGTAGGCAGCACAAATTATTTGGTAAAAACTGATATCTAACTTTGATTTTTATAATTAGTAAAATGATAACTGATCTCTTCTAAAACTTTATAATCTGTTTGGCATATACACGTCTAAAAGCAAAATCCAAGATAATAGTGAAATATTAAAGCATTTTCATTTAATTCAGTCACAATAAAATATGGTGTTGATTATGATTACTATTATTTAAATATTTAATAGAGTTCTAGAAGTACCAGATGATGTACTCTAAAATATTTCTTAAAAACTTAATTTTTTAAATGGAGATACAAATACTGGAAAGGATAAAACAACATTTTTTTCAGATGATACACAACTGGAAAACTTAATTAAAGTGAAAAGCAGTAGAAATATTTACTGAGGAAACCAAATACAAATAAATAAAATTAATTGCTTTTTTGGAAACATACCCAGCTATAAAATAGGAATTAAGAATCCATCTTTAAAATAAAGAGAATAAATACCTAGGTGTGAAGTTAATCACAGACGTTAATGATGTCTCTGAAAAAAAACAATTTTTTATCTTACTAAAGGATATATATTCCTAAAAGGCTTCAAAATTAAAAAAGATAAAACTAATTCTTGCACAGAAAGACTCACTATTGTAAAAACGTTAAGTTCAAACTAAATTAATCTACAGATTTCACATGATCCAAATAAAATACCAACAGCCTTATTTTTGGAATTTGAGCTGATTCTAAGTTTCTTATGTAAAAATAAACATGGAAAATTGGCAGTAAGTTTCTGAGAAAATAAAAAGTAGTAAAAGAAGATACCTTGGTAAAATAGTGAGGTATATTTTCCTACTACTGTAATTGTTTGGCGCTGGTGTCTGAATCGGCAGACTGATCAACTGGATGGTAGAAAAAGTCAAGAAATAAACAAATACACGTGAGAACTTACTGTATGATAAAGATGGCATTTCAAATAGGTAAAAAAAAAAAAAATAGCTTTCTCTATAAAGGATGTTGACACAACCAGCCAGCCATAAATTTAAAAAGCCAGTTCCAGATGTATCAAAGATTTAAATGTAAAAATAAAATTTTTAAAGTACTAACAAAATTTACATTTATAAAAATAGTTTTTATATGTAAATACTCTTTCCAAATAATAGGAACCATCCAAAAGCAGCATTAAAAAAGATTAATAAATTTGACTATATAAAAATTTAAATAGTCTATGCCCCAAACCTCACAATATAAAGAATTTTTAAATATGTTATAAAGCTTATTAAATAGAATAATTTCCTTTACTTATAATAAACATATATAAATTTTTTTTAAATCATAACTGGAAAATAGGCACACATAGAAGAAAATTCTGTCATACATAGCTAATTTTAAACCGAACTTAGTCTTTGACTCAGTAATGCAACTTTCAGGCACTTATCCAGCATTTATACATGCATCTTTGTTTTATTTTTATTTTTATTCATTTATTTACTTTTTTAGAGAGAGCACGTGAGTGGGGGGGTGGAGGGACAGAGAGAGAGAGAGAGAGAGAGAATCTTAAGCGGGCTCCATGCCCAATGCAGAGCCTAACTGGGGGCTCGATCTCAGGACCCTGAGATCATGACCTGAGCTGAAATCAAGAATTGGATGCTTAACCAACTAAGCCACCCAGGCATCCCTATACATGCATCTTTAAACAATGAAATAAGAATAAGGATGTTCATCACAGCATACTTATAACAAAATTCTGCAAAATCTTTAAATGTCAAGCAGTAACAAATGGGACAAGTCAATTTCAGGCCACCCATAAATGATATACTCTGCAGCTGTGAAAAGCAAGGGAGGTTACAGAGCTCATAATGAAAATATCACTCAAATATAATATCAAAAAAAAGTGAGAAATATTTTATGTCTGCACGTATAAAAGTCTTTCGGAAATATACATAAGACTTTAACCCGAAAATTGAGACCGGAGAGCAGAGATGGGAGAAAAAGTTGCTTTTCATGTTACAACTTCTTTACTGTTTGGAATTTTTTGCACATACATATATCACTTTTTAAATTTAAAAAAATAAGGAAAAATGAAATGAAAAATCTAGAGGTTAAAGCAAGCATTTTACTTACACTCTTTATAAACTTCATATTTCATGTTTTGACAATGACCAATAAATTTTACAAAAGTATTAAAGGTTTACTAATACAATTTTATGTCATCATTTCTCACCTTAATGTTTGTCCCCTCCACGCAAAAATAATCCTGGGGGGGCATGGAAGGCAAAGAAATGTTCAATGATCAATGTCGTCTCTTAAAATCCTAGTATCATAACTGCAAAAAGATTCATACATATAAATGAAGCTATAAGAACTTAATAGCATGTATGTGATTTGAAGAAAAGAATACAGGAATTGAATCCAGATCATCTGGGTTTCAAGCTGGCTCTACCACTTACTTATGTAAGTTATTCCATCTTTAAAAGCTTCAACTGAATGACAAAATAGAGATATAGGTAACAACCTTACAGACAGTTGTGAGGATTAAATTATAACATATTAATGTTGAATAAAGATTCCAGGACTTTCAGTGTGATCGGCTGACTATACAAAAGAGATTATCTTTGTGGTATTGTCTACAACAGCATCTTCAGGCCAGAAAATGGTTAGAGGTCCCAACAGATCCAAAGTAAATTCCAAAAAGCTATAAAAACAAGAGAATGGAAACCACATGCAACTTAATAGAGTCTCAATTCACTAAGCAACTCCCGACCAATGTGAAAAGCTCACAGAGGCATGTGGGTTATATTCAGCTGGATGCGTTTTAAATACTCTTTAATTTGTTGTTGTCTTTAATGACCTGATTGAGAATTTTTAGGGTCTACTAAAGGAGCATTTTATTTGTTCCTTAACACTATCTCTTTTCTTCCAATTTTCTTCTCTCTCTGTTTTCGGCCTCTTCTTCCATTACATAAATAGATAGACCCACGCCATATGTGTAATTTGCTTCAATTTCACTCTTTATCCTTTTACAGAAATCTGTTTTAAATGGACTATACCAACAGATCTAGAGGTGCTAACTAGATCAAACAGTTAATTCTGAAAAATTTGAAGGCTTTCCGTAACATTTGTTTATGTTGGCTTTTTCATTTAGTTTCTAGGAAAATTTTATCACTGTGACAGTTAATTCAAATCCCAGCAAGACCTGGTAAGCAAATAACTTGCCAAGTTTTAACTAGAAGTACTCCTTAGCCTTTACCAAAAGAAGGACCAATTTGAGGTGTATTTCTATAATGGATGAGCCTTCTGTCTGAGTATTCCATTACCTCATTCATTTTAAAGTCAATTTAGAACTCCTGAACAGTGCCAAATTTACAGCCCTGAGTCCAGACTCCCTTTTTTAGTCTAGAGAGAAGGCATTGCATAAGTTGTCATGCTGCAAGCCTTCTGAGCTAGCCCCACTCCATCACATCCTTAGTCCTGAGGGGACACAGGCTTTCAGACTCTTCGTCGATCCAATAATATAAGTCCCATTAAAGATCAGCAAATCTAGCTGCAACCTCAACTCCCCACCTTATGGGACATTATCATATCACTAACACCATGGGCTGGCAAACGCAACCAAAGTCTAAAATACCCAAGATCCAAGCCACTGAAGGTCTCTGCATTCACTCTATGATTACAAATCGGTAAGCAGCAAGTTTATAAAATGTTTAGTTTTCCAAGATGTTTTTAAGAGATACCCCCTGAGAAACCTGGACCCCTAAGTGTACAGAACCTAGATACAAGGAATGACAGATTACACCATTTTCTCTAAGAAGCAATGATGTCATGGTCACTTAGGGAGTTAAGCCTATTTGTGTGCACACCCCGTCTATAATTAGGATTTTCTGAGGGACAGGCCCAAGCATGGCTGGAGTAGGATTACCTTTGCTATTTCGCAGTATTACTGCTATTGTGGGGCCGCTTACATCATTCTGCTAAATGTCCTGATGCTTGAGGGAACAGAGAGCTCTGGCCCTACCAGACAGCTTGCTTTTTGTCACACATGCCTTGATCTTTGCCGTCTAGGTCTTTTCCCCATAGTTTCCTCTGCCTGGAAATACTAAAGTTTCTTCTAGGTGGCCAAGGTGAAGTCTGCAGGGACATCAGGTGGGTGATATCTGGGGCGTTGTGCTTTAGTAAGGAGGGGGGAAGCTCTGCCCAACTGGAAGTTCTAAACTGAGAAAGACACATCTATTTTCAAGGGTAGGACCAAGCAACAGAAAACAGCATCGAGGAGGCTGGGATTTGAGAGGGGAGTGGAATCCAAGAGTCTAAGAGGAAAATGTTCAAAAAGGTGAAGAATGTGTCCACAAAAATGTGTCCAAGGTTCGTTTTTAACACGAGAGGACAGCACAGTTCAAGAAGGCATCACTCTGCTGACAAGTCGACGCAGGACAGCCGAGTGACTATCATCTCTTCTTTTTCCACCTACTGACGCCATTTTCAGTCGCCACAGCCTAATTCAAATATCATCCATCTGAAGCCTCCTGAAACTCTTTCCTGACTCTCAACAAAATGAATCATTCCTTCCTCTGAGCTCTCTCAAGACTTGCTCAAATTGCCTAGTGTGGAGCTTATCATTTTAATATACTTAGTTATAGATTTATCTTCTTGAGTTGAGGCCAGGTATGGTATTTTATTCCTCTTTATATCCCTAAAACCTAACCAATTCATAAGGTGGATGCATAATTTAGATTAGATGAATTGAACTCAAATATGACTTGCATCCTCCATGAGATCAGATTATACTTATAATAGGTCACAGAAGCTTTAAGGGACCAGAGTTTATTTCCTACTAGATTACTTCTATGACCACCATAGAAGACATCTTAGCACACTCCTGGATTAGACAAGAAATCTCCCAACAAATTGCACCCAAGGAAACAAAACTGAACAAAAATATGACTGGAATTATCATGGGTATGTAGATCAAGTGCGGTGAGTTTCAGATAGAAGATAAATTTACTTTCTGCAGCTGAGTCGAGAAAAGAGCTAGTAGGATGATGGGGGAAGAAATAATTCGATTGAGCCACCTACTGTGGAAGAGTATTAAATATCTATGATAATTGTGATACCAATAACTATCTCAAAGGCAAAGAATGTTATTTATATTACTACAGTGGCATCCGTGAAACACTTGGATAATTTTAGCTCAAGGTTTTAATCTTCCTGATTTTTAGAGCTTTCACACTTGCAGTGCCCTATCATGTTCGGGAAGGAGTGCTTATTCATAAGAAGCTGTATCTTCATTCTTTAGTCATTAGTAAAAATGGGTCATAGATCATGTCATGTTGTCTGTAACCTAGTTATAATTCTGGCAGGAGAGAAGTTTCAAAATCATGATTTCATATAGGAACCTTTAAAAACTCATTAGCTTCTGATAATTATACTAATATCTAAAGCACTAAAATCATGGAGCTAATTTCTGCAAAAGATCAGCAGTGAACGTGTTCTGGGGAAGTTTCCTCTTTCAACTTTCTGGGAACAAAAGAGAAGGCAGTTCAGGGCTCTAACGTGACACCCTATTTCAGATGCAGAACAGAGAAAATTTCACAGAAGCATCACATCGTGAGTTAGCGGATTCTAAAATGAAAAGCAAGAATATTAGAACAACATCTCAAAATGTGACTCTGGGCACTGGAGAAGCCTCTCCACTTGTGATTGATTTGCATTTCTGCCTATGTCTGAATTCATATACCATAAGCACAGATGGAGGTGTGATAGATTTTTTTTTTTTTTTGAGCACATCTATTTATTCAGATACCGGATTCAGTCTCCGAGTAGAGAGATGGTAAAGGCTGCTGTGAGCAGATGGCACATAGGCACTACGACTTCAGAAACAACATTCTTTAAAGATAAGTGGCACAGTAATAATAATAATACTTAGCACATACATTGCACCTTCGGTCTGCCAACATTAACTAATTAATCTTCAGTAGACCCCTGTGAGATTAAGTAAGTGCTTATAATGATCTCTATTATGTAGTCAAGTCACCTAAGAATGTGTCTGCACATGCTGTGGAAGAATTGGCCCAAGTTAAAGACCGGGTGGATCCAATTTGCATGGCTCTTTAAGATTTCTGCTCTAGTAGCAGAGACTAGTATTTCTTGACACCCTGCTGCTTGAGGCATCAAGTAGATTTGAAACAGGCTATCAACGGCAAGATACATTTCATTCAGAAGGTTTCTGCCACAGGGATCTCAAATAGGCCTGAGAGAAGTTGAGTCATTTTTCTGAAGCCTGAGAGGCCATGGCTGGTCAGCAGCTGGTGTGGAATTACAGAGTCTCTGCCTATTTCTCTTATTTAAAGCAGGCAACTTGACTACAGATCAGATCCAAGTCCTCCCATAAAGCCATTCCTGACCTCCACAGTTCAGACTGATCTCTTTTTACTCAGAATCCACAAGATTTCACCTTTTGAACATCTATCTGGTATTGATTAATGGCATATGGCACCTATTTTTTTTTAATATTACACCTATTTGTACTGTTATCTGTTTAGGTCATGTATACCCATGAGTTAAGACTATTATAAGAATTAAATGAGCTCAAACACACTGAACTGAGAACCATGCCTGGCACATAATAAATTCTCCAGAAGTATTAGTATAATTATTTTATCATTATGGTATCTTGATTTTCCCCTGCTAGATCTTTCCCTACACTGTCTTGCACCAAGAAAAGATCATTAAGGTATCTTACATGTTCTAACAATTTACAGTTTACCAAGCAGTTGGTCAACCATCTAATTCTCAAAAAAACAAAAACAAAAAACAACAAAAAAAAAACCACTTAGAGGTAGGTAGTATTAGCTGTCTCCGATGGAGGAAGAAATGGAGATTCAGGAAAGGTTAACAAATTAAACAAGAGAATTCAGCTAGAATGTAAGTCAACAGGAGCCTCAGGACTCTTGATTCCAAGACCAGTCCAGGGGAAGAATTCATCCACAATGACGAATGTGCTGATTCAGTAGCTCTAATATAATCCCTAGGCTGTCCTTTTTCCCTTTGCATTGGTCTGCACCTGATTTTCAGGTTACACGTCTTCTATTTAGATTATAATATCCTTGAAGGAAGGTCTTACAACAGGCATTTTTAAGTTGTCCCTAAACCCCTTGTTATGCCACTTGCTACTCTTTGAATACTGAATGAATATTTTAACAGCTCATGTCAATTAGAACTCTAATCTCAGCTTGACTACTCATTTCTCATATGACCACTAAGATAATCAGCAAATATTGATTACAAACATGTTATCTGGATGTATCTTAAAAAGTGACTGCCAGGGGCGCCTAGGTGGCTCAGTCATTAAGCGTCTGCCTTCGGCTCAGGTCATGATCCCAGGGTCCTGGGATCGAGCCCCACATCGGGCTCCCCGCTCCGCGGGAGGCCTGCTTCTCCCTCTCCCACTCCCCCTGCTTGTATTCCCTCTCTCGCTGTGTTTCTCTCTGCCAAATAAATAAATAAAATCTTAAAAAAAAAAAAAAAGTGACTGCCAGTAAAATGACAAAATACTTAGACTTTTGGGTTTTCACAAAAACTACTCCATTTAATCAGGTTATTTTCCATAGGTTGAAAAAATCATTAAAAATATAAATGAAGCACACTGGATAGTTCTCAGACTTCCTTTGATAGCACAATCCTCAGAAATCATGGCGTCCTTTGTGAAAGTCCACAAAATAATAATCAGTTCTAGCTCATTCACAGTAATTCAGCATACATGTTGCTGTTTGCCATTTGATATTTTACTTTGCTTATTAGTTTTATGTTTAAATTAAATGCATAGAATGCAGAGTAACAACCAAGAGCACTTGGAGCACATCCATTCATGAAGAGCTGGGATTTATACAAGCATTGGTATTTGTACTGAAATTTCTCCTTTACGTGTTCACTCATTTTGCTCACTAGAATATGAGTAATGCCAGACACCAAATCTCAAAACACAATGAGATTAATGCTGAAAATGGGGGACATACTAGATAACAATTTGACTATTTTCCTGGAAATTGGGAGAAAACAACTTTGCCTGATTTTGGTAATATGCAGCCCAGAGTAAACCAATTTTGATCCTCAGAGTTTGTAAACTCCTGCACTAGAAATTAAGATAAACCTAAATTGTCCCTCTAGTTTGTCCTTTATTTAAAAATAATTTTAAAAATTCAGTACGTCAATTTGTTCATTGTTTCATTTACCTCTCATATCTTTAAGAGTGCAACCCATGCAAATTTTACAGAAAGATAATTCTTTAAGAATACGTGTTTACCTAACAAGGGGAATCTGGGTCTAGGGGTTACAAGAAAACTGGAGGTCATGACAATTATATGAAGGTCATGGCCTTCTAAAGTTTGCTATTACAAAAGCTACAGTTGGGTGTAAAATTTTCATGGTGGCTGCATATTAAAAACAGAAATCAATCCAAGCCCATAGATTGAGTCCAGAGAAGATAATAATTGTGAAGTTAAAGGCTCATATACACACATATTTATATCTATCGAAAGACAAGTGGAGTGGAAGACAAGTCAAGGAGACTATTTTTCTTATCAGCCATAAAATGTATGTATAAACATTCGATTGCTATTTCTGACGGTGCTAGAAGGAAGAGTGGAGAACTAACAGTTATGATGCCAGCTAGAGGAACAAACTCAGCTTTTCCTTTTATTAAACATCCCCCACTCATTTTATCCATCAGTTCTAGGAGAGCTTCCTTCCCAAGGCATTTGTTCTCAGCTTGGTGAAGCTCTAGAGGTTGTGCTGCCTCAGCGGGAAACCGTCTTCTTGCTGAGGGACCGCCAATTACTTGTAGTGAAACTAAAACAGAAGAATAAATATTACATGTTGATGGATGCTTGTCAGGCAAGGGAGTGAGATGCTTTCAATGGGGCTTGTCAGACACAAAAACCTCCAGCAAATCTGCATTTTCAGTGGCACAGTGGCTAGAATTCTCCAGCTGCTCTACTGGTGAACCTCAAGATTTGTCTCATAAATTTATAGATGACATAGCACTGGGATGGAAATAGATGACACCTTTAAAAATAAATCTAGTGCAACATTTGGGAAAAGGAATCACACATTTAAAAGGGAAAAAAAGAAAGTTCCAATGTGCCAAAACAGAGCTTTTATTTATTGTCCTATTTACTATTCTCTGTCCAAAATTAGCATCTCTTACTTTCCCTTTTAGTCCCCTTTATAAGCCATGCTGTGGAGGAGCTCTGGAAGTTTTGTGCAACTCAAGGAGTAAGCTGGGTTGCAACTATAACAAAAAGCTTGCCAAGGTTGAGAGCCAAACTGGCAAAGTTTTCTGTTGTGTCAGCGTTTAAGTATTATTGCAATGTTATCGTATCACTGAAGAAAGGGGGGCATGGAAACAGCTAGAGCCAAATGCTAAGGAACATTTGAAGCGAAGTGTGTACCTAGCTTCAATAGAGTTTGGCAGTATTGGTCAGGGCTTAACTTTAATAGGAACCAGTCAATTCAACTTTAATTCAATCATGTGAAATTGTGCTTTTTAAATTTTTTCCAGGAGATCTTGGTTCCAGCAGTCTCTCTGAATCAGATAGTGGTAAAGAATAATAAAGAATATAGGTCTGAAAACATGCAACATCACATGAAGACTTGCTTGTATTAGAAGGAAATTTCCACTGGCCAGAGCAGGGAGAATAATCTTCTCTTGAAGGGAAATTTTAGAGTGATAAATTTGACATTTTCCCCCTTTCATGTATTTAGTCACATGTCTAGGTAAAAGTCGATGAAAATTTGGACATTTGTCATGAGAAACCACAGAAGAATTCATGATTTGAGCAAAGACTGTACCACTATCAATAGAATGAACTGAGAAAAACAAAGATGAAAGCAACAGCTAAAAGCAAAATGAGTTAAACCAAAGCCTCAACCTACCATTAACATTAAAACATTTATTGGGGGTTTGGGGGGGGGGGGGACATATAGCAACATTTGATCGTCCCTTGCAAGGTATTATGAAAGATGGGTTTCTCTAGATTACAAATCTTTTTTTTTTTCCCCCAACCAAGTAAAAACCAGAGACATAGGGCACAGAAACATGAGCTCTTCCAGAAATCACCTTTCCCACCACTACTGATGGTTTCTGTTCTCAGGTCATGGAACTGCACATATACAACTCAGAGGATTTAAAGCCTGAAGTGGTGAGTTTAATAGCTTTACCCATGTTCACTATTTGCCTCCCTTGCTTTCCAATTCCCTGTAGCTAGAAAGAGTCAAATATATTCTCACCCAGTGATCAGTGTTGGTTTTCAAGTGACACTCTGCATGTGGAGCTCAGAAAAACCAAACACCTACAGGAATGTGTTGAAGAAACCGGATAGCAAGGCCGCCAAGTGACTCAGTCTCTGCTTCCATTCCCTGGGGTTTATCAACTTTGTTAATGGGGCATATGTGCTGAGAATTATGTAACATTAAACATGGGGAACATTTCCTGGAATTATTTTTTACTGTTTCTCAAAACCAGTGCATTGATAGGTCTAGTGTCCAGGTAAAACACCACCCTCTAGTGTACATCTCTAAATAATGTTTTTGTGACTCCTCCTATGATAATGATAGTCAAGAACATGAAAATAGTATTAAAATGAAAGGTGTTTCCTATTAATATCCATACGGCAATACATGCAAGGACTAACTACACAGTGGGTGGTACGTAAGTCATCAGGGTGGTCAAAGTAACTTGATTTTCACTCAAAATGAAGCCAAGAGTTAACTAGATGGGAAGAATCCAACAAAACTCATCCATTTCTCAAGTATTTAGAGAGTATTTCATATGGGGCAGATGTTGTTCTGTAACACAACAAAAATGATAACCAATGAAACTATGAAACCAAAGAAAAGTATTCCGAGAGTGAACATTCTCTGTAAAATCCCCATGATGCCAGTTCTTTAGGAAAAGAACACGTATTTATGGGATCAGGGTGGCATTCAATCACCTAAAGAAAACTAAAAATATACTAATAGAAACATAAATATGTTTCTCAGAAATCCTCAAAATAATGGACCAATAAAATGTGAATTCTCCTAGATCATAAGAAAAAAATTAATTTAGAAAAGTCTAGATTAAAGGCCTTTTTTGCTGTTATGTAGTGTGATTCCCTGTGAATAAAAGGAGTAGATGGAGCAATTAAAAGTATTTTACAATTCTCTGGCATAGAAGATTGTTAGAAAGTCCTGTGAGGACACCTGACATTGCTCTCTTCTCTCTTACACAGAGCTCAAAGAAATTCAACTATTTTGTTGAAAATATCTATGTCTCTCCTTTCTACAGTGGTGAGTATCTCAGGAAACTTTTTTCTTAATCATATCTGGCCTAAACTATTGAAAGCAGATTTGACCTGGTGCATAAAAACATGAAGCATTTGAGTGTTAAAAATTCTCCCACAGGAAATGAAACGTATCAAATTCATACACATACTATTTTTCCAAATAGTATCTTCAAAAGGCCTTATTAAAATTCTCTCATTGGTATTTTCCAATGGAATCAGGGAACACCTACTATCTCCATCTAACAAAAACATCACTGCTCATCAATATTGTCATTTAGCTATGATCAAGTTATTTAGATTTCTGCTACCCACAAATCTTTCTCTCATACACACAACTGGATCTAACTGCCTCAAAACATTTTCGGAAGTAGTTGGAATTTAATTAAAGACCCATATACATATGCATGTGCACATGTGGCCCAAGTGAGAACTTGTGTCTGTGTCTGTTCAGTGAACATCAGCGGAACACAATGTGCTCAGGTAGAATATACCCACCCCCAGCCCCCACTCCACCCCCACCCCCTGCCAAAAGAAAGTGAATTTGCCCTAGATTATTATCTTCTTTTATAACTAGAGAGAAATACAATTAATCAGCACACTGGGAGTCAGAAGACCCAAATCCTCACCTTGGCTCTGCTTCTAACTAGCTGCAGGAGTTGAAAAAGGTAACTTTACTTCATAAACCTCAGATTCCCAAGTCATATAATACATGTGTGGGTGGGACTGAGTGATTGCAAATGCTCCTCTCCCCACCCCCAAATCTTAATGGTCTGTGAATTATAAGGCTTAGTAGTTTGACTCTCTAATTACTATTAAAAAACTAAGGTTCTATTATTTGGAAAATTTTTAATTAATATTGGCTATGACCAACACCAAGTAAGTAGAACATCTCAGAAAAAGACCTACAAATGAATAATTTCATCCAGGGCTGATGCCTCCTTCTGTTGGTCTAACGCTGGGTAGGCTATCAGGACAAGATGTGGAATGCCGCTGCCTGGAGGAGAATCCCAGCTCTGCCATCACCTGCTACATGACCTGAATTACTTAACTTCTCTGTGCCTTCGATTTCTTAAATCAGTAATGTGGGCATAAAATAGCATCTCCTTTACTTTGTAGGATTGTTTGGAGGATCAAAAAAATTCAACACATAAAGCTTTTTGCGCTATTTACACAGATCAAGAATCCAACACTGTTTGCATTACTACTACTACTCTAACTAAGAAGAAAGAAAATAATGGAGGAAAATCATCTCCAAATCTCATTTTTAACAGAATTTTTAAGGGAAAACTGATTTTTAAATTTGCATCAAATGGTTAATAGTCTTTTTATCTCCACAATTGGCATCATCAGTGGTTAGAAATGCAGGTAGCATCTGGCCAACACTCTAGTTGGTACTACGGAAAGAGCATGTTTGAACTCATGGGGAAGTTTCAGTGAGACAGAGCTAAGCTGTCAAGAATGGATAATAGATAATAAATTAAGTATGAGGGCATTCGTTACAAAGGCATCACTGTATTCTGAACAACACATCTGTAAGAATTATTTTGAACAAAGAGTAGCCACACAAATATCGGCTACCACACGTACCAAATGAGAAGTGGGAAGAAAGGCACATTTTAACTGTGGTGAACATAGCAATCTACGACAGGAAAACTATATTATTTAGTTAATCCAACAATAAAGTTTGACAGGTTCTTTAAAAAATAAACAAAACAGTGCTTTCTGAAATTTACCAAGTGATTTTTTTTTTCAAATAAATAGCCATGCTGTGTTTCGACGTTTTTGAAAACCTTGAAATTCACGTTCAGTTATAAACTTGCTAGGAAAATGGGAACTTAGATTCTTTCAAATGAAAGCCTTCTGGAGTCAGTAATTCTCACAGCAGTTTCACAGATTCTCTCCAAACTTCAAGGCCAAACGCCAGAGCTAGAGACTATGAAGACTGATAAAAGTTAGAAGTTCTGCTGATGTTTTCTATTCTATTGCTGTTCTTATAAA
Source organism: Halichoerus grypus (assembly GCF_964656455.1). Lineage (NCBI taxonomy): Eukaryota > Metazoa > Chordata > Mammalia > Carnivora > Phocidae > Halichoerus > Halichoerus grypus. The sequence goes on along the minus strand of NC_135713.1, from coordinate 84,601,824 downwards.
GGTTTTTGTTCAGCTACATACAACACATCATATTGTCTCTCGTTAGCACTGACAGAGAAAAAAATGAATTTGCAGACTTCAGAAAGACTAAATAGACAGAGATAATATGGCCTGAGGATGTCAGCTTCTATACATCTATTTCTTATATTTAGCAGTATTCATAAAACTAAGTGGGCTTTGAGTAGAGAGCATTATCTTAAAAGGGTGCAAAAACACCCTGAAACTAAATTCATATTTTGAGAACTCTGACAAAAATGAGGAACTGAGGCCAAACTGACACTACTTTGCAATCAACAAGAGTTGTCCGCGTATTCAATGGCTCCACTGGGCACATTTAGCACAATTGATCAGACTAACTTTGAGAAGGATCATAAGGATATAAAGACTCCTTCAAAGCAGCAGGAAAATGAATAGCTGAATGGAGAAAATTGTGCCACACATCTTCTTGTCCTATTACTGTTAACGCCAGCAGTCACAATCAGTAGTTTATTGTATAGGGCAATCTTGTTGATTAGAAACTGGATTCAAGTTCATCAAAATGGAATGGCATGTAACTCATCCCTTCTATTCCTACAGAAATAACTTATGCATCTTTATAGACATTTTTATTTGTAGCACTATATTATGTCATAAGAATTGGCTTTGGAAATGTACATGGTGCCTTGTCAATCACTTCTGCCATTCATTTCTGGAAGGAACTAGAAAACAAATCAGTAATAATAATAATGTTTCACTTTGGCAAACAAGACATTTCTAGGCTATTTTTATTTAAAAGTTTCAAAACATTTGTCTTGAAGTCCAAGTGCTTGGTCATATTATTTGGACTATCTTTATATCAGAATGTAGGCACCTTGCTAAAGGCCCCTATGTATAATCGTTACTTTAATGATCTAAAAGAAACAACCTTATGGAAGGAGAATAACGGGCTCAAAATTACCCAGAAGGTCCTTAAGTGTGAAAACAATGCAAAGCCAAGAGGTTTAAAGTTCACTGTCAGCCACTAACTCCTTTCTCTGACATGCAACATCAGCTCATTACCCCCAGTCCTGACCCAAACAAGAGAGGATAAACAAACTTCGTTGCTTAGCAACAGGATTGCTGAGCAAAGAGGTAGAATTTGCTTTAATGTTGCTTCTTGGGCTGATCATTTAAAGGTCCTTGCAGATCATGCAACCTCTAAAACCAGCAACTCTCCACAAATACTGATTCACATCAAGGATAACGTTGAGAGTCGAATACGGAATATAAAGCCATTTCAATAGCAACAGGATAATAATTATTAATTATTATTTATTGGTGTATGACTATGTTAGATATTGTTTTAAATGCTGTGATTATGTTAACTTCTAATGTAGAAAACGGAGAAGAGATGAAAACGAGATACTGTAAATACACTGAATATGTGTATCTGTATTCAAGAAGAGATGGACTATACATAAGAAAAAATATATACTAAAAAACAAAAAGGGGTTATTAGGTTAATCCGTAAGGCAAGGAATAAGACATCAATAAATGTATACCTCTTTGTTTAAAAACAGATATATGAATCCTTTATTTATATAAGCTTTCAATGATGTTAAAACACTCAATCTGACTTTCTCTCAAGTTCTCTGAGAGTTGAATACAGTTACAAATGTTTTCCTATATAAAAAAAAGTAAAATAATAAAACTTATCATAAAGTCACTGCCTCTTCTTAAAGCAGAAAGAGTAGTCCTATAACTAACTCATGAGCTTTAGTTTACTATTCCCTTCAATTACACTTACAAAGCAGATAGTGTGTGTGTGAGTGTGCATGTGAAATTTCATCATCACCACTCAACTGGTACACAAGGTAACATTGCAGAGGTAAACAGAACTGTATTAAAATCAATTTGCTAAATAGTCACCTTTGCCAATTCTGTTATTTTATAACCCTCAATTACTTGGATCTAACTCTAAAGGTGTTGATGACTAAGTTCCACACAGAAAGGACAAGGAACACAGCATCCTAATTTTTCCTCCTCACAGACACACACTGTAACAATAGAGCACTGAAGATATTCCAAAAAAGAAAAAAAAAAAAATTCCAGATATATCAAAATTTAGCATTTTCTAAGTATAATTTTAATGCCAATATACTTGTTTTGAAATATGAAATGATTCCATGGTTGCTAGAAAGACTATAAACTTCATTTATAACTTCTTTAAGTCTAGCTGGTTGTCCCACTAAAGGAAGTGTGTCCTGTGGTCTTTCAGATTCTGTAGATTTACTTTGGGGGAAAAAAAAGTTCACAGTGAGAACAATAGTTCCAGACACCACAGATGGGAATTTCAATGTGGTGTGACACGGCACATCAGGAGCCGGCTAAGGTAACTGTGCTGCAATCTGCGAGTTACTCTTGTGAAAAGATCCCTTGGCATTTTCTTAACAAGAGCAGAGTGTTAGTGCCAGTGTTTTGGCTTGCTTCCATTTTCCAGTGTATAAGCTCCAACCACCAATACTCTTTCTACATTTCAAATAGTAAATGATTTTAGGGTTATATAATTTACATTAATATTTTCCTCATACACCTCCGTGATATGGCAACACAGACTGTATTAGGTGTTTATGAGATTCCTCAGGCAAAACTCTGTTCTACCCTTCAGCCACAGTAAGAGTGCTATTAGGTCTTTTTTACCAAGATCCTGATTGCATTTTCTCACACTACCCAGTGCTTAATCAAATTAAATGCTTTTGTGAAACTGAACCAACTTCAAGACAGACAAGTGAATAAAAGCAAAACAGAGGAGACTAGGAGAATGAACACACACACACACCCCACACCCATAGACATAATATCTGGCAGCACATTGGAATATTTATCCTTAAAATGTTTTTTTTTTTGCATAGGAAAATAAAATATATAAAACATAAATGTATATTTTAAAAATATAATTTATTTTGTCATCTTATCAACACTTTCAATACTCTAATAATGAAAGCTAAATAAATCATTGACACAATGATTTGCTTAAATGGCGCATTGGTTTCAAAAATAAAATGTTTTGAGAACCAAATCTGAAAGTCCTATTTAGAAATTATTTTTAAATATCTGTGAAATCTGTGAAAAATATCTCAAGTACAGCAAAAGTTGATACAGGGAGGGCTTCCAGTTTCCAAATTGGCATGTAAGAACCCTGGAAGTTGCCACTCTGTCCACACAACAAGTAAAAAGCTGAACAGACTGAAAAATGGACAACTCTTCTTAGAACCATAAAAGTGAGGTCACAGGGAAAACCACTGCCCTGAAACCTGGAGACACAAACTGGGCAAAACAGACTCACAACTTACTGGAGCAGAAACTCCTGAGCAGAGACATCTACAGGAAAGGTGGTGGCAGGAGCAGGCTGAAGGAAGGGGAGAGAAACAAGAACTGTAACTGGGACGAATTACAACTCAGAGTTAAAAACTCTAAGGGGACCCAATCATAGAGGTGGCCCCATACCTCTGTGAATTTTTACCTCTGGGCGTTCAACCTGGCTCTCACAAAAATTCCCTCATGCTTCCAGCAGGGGGAGGAAAAAAAGGAACCATTTTGAAATACACCACAACATTCCATTCTTGAAGAGTTCTGCCCTCTTGTAGAAACTGTTCAACCAGAATCTAACCTGCTGGGGTTCTTCTATCGCTGACTGGATGACCCAAAGGAAGAGAAATACCCAATTCCAGCCAGTTCTAGATGGATATCTAAAGCAGTAAAATGACTTTGTATGATACTACAATGGTGGATACAAATCATTATACAGTTTTGCAAACCCACAAATGTAAAGCCCCAGAAGAAAATCCTAACGTAAACTATGGTCTCTGGCTGACATGCGATGTCAGCAAAGGTTCATCAGTTATAACTAATGTACCACTCTGGTTGGAAGATACTTAATGGGGGAGAGTATACATGTGTAGAGATAGGAAGCATATGATAAATCTCTATACATTTTCCTAAATTTTGCTATGAACCTAACACTTTAGATCTAAAAAATAAAATGATTAAAAAAAAAGTTGATATAGCCTCAAACTTATTTTTTAATCTTTTATTTTTGTCTAATCATTCCCTTGATTATATTATTCAGTTCTTCTCTTTTCAAATCAGTCCACTTGGTTTTTTCTCCCTTAATTCTATTGCTATTATTTATTTATTGAATGCCCACTTGGTGTTTAGAACCTAACGCACATAATCCCACTTAACCATTCACATCCACAGGTTGAAAGAGAAATTATCATTGCAATTGTACAGGTAAGGAATCTCTGAAAATGTTAATTTGACATTAAGGTTGGAACATAATGTCGCCCATTATGTTATAGTCTTAACCACATTATACAGTTATTAGCAATGGTAAGCTCTACCACATGAAATCCCCTCAATGTTTTTTTTTTAACTGAATTTTCAAGGTTGTCTGGTATGCCTCTATAAAGCTACTCCCCCCAAACTTTTAAGTAAAATTAATAATTTCTTCTTCTAGAATAAGTAAGTCAATTCAAGTGTTTCGAAAGCTGGGTAGAAGTTTCTCATTTTATTTGATTTGTTATTCAACATTTTCTGCCAATATTTTTGGATAATTAGAAGCTATATTTAATGGAATAAGGATATCTAGACTGCTGATTATGACTTAAATACTCCAGAAGAAATAGATGATGCTATTAAATTATAATTAGGGACAAAAAGTTACCCAACAGTCGCAACATCGCAATGGCCGAGGCACAGAGTGAAATTAAAGAAAGGAGATCAAGCCAAAGCTTGAGGATATGGGATATACATACATATGAATACATGTAATTTAAAGATGGACAGATACTCTAGTCCTCTGGAGTGAGGAACCATTAGTGTAATTATAAATTAAAAATCTGTTTATATTTCTTTTGTAAGGGGAAATATCAAATAGCTTTTGGAAGGAAGACTCCATGCCATTATGAAAAGTATCAACATATGAAAACATTGACAGTCTTTTTCTTTTTTTCTTTTTCTTTTTCTTTTTTTTAAAGATTTTATTTATTTGACAGAGAGAGACACAGTGAGAGAGGGAACACAAGCAGGTGGAGTGGGAGAGGGAGAAGCAGGCTTCCCGCTGAGCAGGGAACCCCATGCGGGGCTCGATCCCAGGACCCTGGGACCATGACCTGAGCCGAAGACAGACGCTTAACGACTGAGCCACCCAGGCGCCCCCTCATTGAGTCTTTTTCTAAAAATGCTAGATTTGGTAAATCATATAATAATTTCAAAAATCAGACTGGCATTAAAGAATCTTAAGTTCAAATCAACAATTAATATTGATAACTTGAGTATCAAATCACATTTTGTCTCATTTCTAATTTATTGTCTTTACTAAACACACAGCCATGGCCTTCCACTGTGACAGATATATTACACATAAGCCAAAGGAGGCAGATACAGAGTAGATTAAAACTTTTGTTTAAAAAGGGGGAGGAAGTAGAGAGGAAGATGGGAGGTTAGGTAGCTATAAAATAATCAGATTTAGGTTGGCTTCAACTTTCTCAGTGTTTTCATTTTTCAGAGACAAAAAAAAATGCATTGCAAACTGAATGGCATACTTTTGAAAATATAGAAGCATTGTTTCACATCCAGTTCCAAAGAAGTGGAGTGGGACAAATTTAAGAAGCAAAACAATCACATTTTAAAAGCCACAAGCACCCTGGGTTTATTCCTTATTAATGGGCTGAAACTTCCTCTAGGAAAAAAAAAAGGAGGGGTGCAAACAAGAGGTCTAAAATAGGCATTTTCAGAATATTACTATAAAGACAGAGATTGCTACAATTTAACCACTGAGCTGAAATGTGAAATCTTTAAAGTGTGTTTTTAGGCTGCTGATCCTGACCTCCTACAGACCAATTAGAGCTAAATAATTGTTGTTGGTATGACAACCTCAGGGAGAAACAAAAGACTTCACTTTCTTTAAGCAAAGCCACAAAGTTGTTCTTTAGAATAGAAAATAAGCAGGGGTGGCTATAAATTGTGGTAGCTTATGAGATCACATTGGATAATGACATTTTTCTTCTAATAATATTATTAAGACCACAACAGGTCCAACGGGTCAGAGAGGGCTAACCATGCACATCATTAACTTGTGCATTTCAGCTGCCTTTAATCTGAGAATTGATTATCAAAGGCAAATTGATTATTTCATTCATATGAATAGTCAGTAAGGCATTTAAGCATATCAAATCCATATCTCTTAGATACAACTCTAGTTTTACATCTCACTAAGAGATATATTAAAAGGTCTGATGGCCAAAGCCCATGAGCATTTCATTAAAACACACACACACACACGTTTTTAAATGGTCACTTCTGATCTAAGTAAAAGCTGCTATTACTGATTATATGGAAATGAAGATATCTATAGTCCCCATCATATTTATATCCTTTAGTACAGATATATTACTTTTTATTTTTTTTAAGATTTTTTATTTATTTGACAGAGAAAGACACAGCAAGAGAGGGAACACAAGGAGGGGGAGTGGGAGAGGAAGAAGCAGGCTTCCCGCTGAGCAGGGAGCCCAATGTGGGGCTCGATCCCAGGGCCCTGGCATCATGACCTGAGCCAAAGGCAGATGCTTAACGACTGAGCCACCCAGGTGCCCGATATTACTCTTGATTGTAGAGCTTTATTGAAGTATGATTGATGTACAAGAAAGTGCATATATTAATGTAAAATTTTATGAGTTTTGACACGTATATACACATGAAACCATCATTACAATAGAGGTAATGAACTTACACATTACCCTACCCCCCAATTTATTTTATTTTATTGTTATGTTAATCACTACACATTACATCATTAGTTTTTTAATATATTTTTATTTTTATTGTTATGTTAATCCCCATACATCATTAGTTTTAGATGTAGTGTTCCATGATTCATTGTTTGTGCATAACACCCAGTGCTCCATGCAGAACGTGCCCTCCTCAATACCCATCACCAGGCTAACCCATCCTCCCACCCCTCTCCCCTCTAGAACCCTCAGTTTGTTTTTCAGAGTCCATCATCTCTCATGGTTTGTCTACCCCTCCGATTTCCCCCCCTTCATTTTTCCCTTCCTACTATCTTCTTTTTTTTTTTTTTTTTTTTAACATATAATGTATTATTTGTTTCAGAGGTACAGGTCTGTGATTCAACAGTCTTACACAATTCACAGCGCTCACCATAGCACATACCCTCCCCAATGTCTATCACCCAGCTACCCCATCCCTCCCAACACTCCAGCAACCCTCAGTTTGTTTCCTGAGAGTAAGAATTCCTCATATCAGTGAGATCATAGGATACATGGCTTTCTCTGATTGACTTATTTCGCTTAGCATAATACCCTCTAGTTCCATCCACATCATTGCAAATGGCAAGATTTCGGGGGTCTTTTGATGGCTGCATAATATTCCATTATATATATATATATATACACACCACATCTTCTTTATCCATTCATCTGTCGATGGACATCTTGGTTCTTTCCATAGTTTGGCTATTGTGGACACTGCTGCTATAAACATTGGGGTGCACGTACCCCTTTGGATCACTACATTTGTATCTTTGGGGTAAATACCCAGTAGCAATTGCTGGGTCATACGGTAGCTCTATTTTCCCTACTTTTTGTGCCCCAGTGTAATCCAGATCTCATTCCCTCTCCTCCACTGGCCATCTCTAGTGAACCACTTACTTGTTTTCTATCAGTATAGATTGCATTTTCTACAGTTTTCCATAAATAGAACCACAGAGTAAGTACTCCTTTTTGTGTGATTTCTTTCACTCAGCATAACTATTTGAGATTTATCCATTTCATCATATTCCTTTTTACTACTGAGTAGTAAATTTTTTATGACTATATAATTTGTTTCTATATTTACCTGTTGATGGTCATTCAGATTATTTTGTCTTTATGTATAACATAAATATGTTATGAACATTTCTGTGCAAGTAATATAAAGAAATATGCTAATATTTCTCTTGAGTAAATATCTACAAAGGGGAATGCCTGTATTATATGGTGGGAATACATTTAACTTTTTAGGTTCCCAAGTATTTTCTAAAGTGGTTATTGTATCTTTTACTCCCCATATCCATGTATGAATTCAAGTCATTCCACAGCTTCGCAATCAGTTGGTGTGGTTAAACTTTTTAATTTCAATCATCCTAGTGGGTGTGCTGTTATATCTTACTGCAGCTTAATTTGCAATTCCTATGACTAATGATGCTGGGTACCTTTTTTGGTGAATTGTCTATGAAAATCCTTTGCCCATTTTCTAATTAAGATTGTTTACTTACAAAAAGTGAAGTTTTATGGGTTCACTGTGTATTCTGAACACAAGTCCTTTATCAAATATGAGTTTTACAGATACTTTTCCAAGTCTATGGCTTATCTTTTCATTTTCTTCAGTGTCTTTTTAAAGCTAAAAATTTTAATTTTGATGGTGTCTAACTTTCCAGTTTTTTATGTTATGGATTGTGCTTTTGTCATCATGTTAGAAAGATCTGCTTAACCCAAGACAAAGTGTTTCTCCTGTTCTCTTTTAGCACTTTTATAGTTTTAGCTCCTTCATTTCAGTGTACATTTCAATTAGATTTTTGTACACAACATGAAGAAAAGGTCAAATTTTTTCCTTACTTTTTTTATTATGGTTATTCGATTCTTGCAATACTATTTGTTGACAAGAAGATCATTTCCCCATTTAATTGCTTTGGCATCTTTATCAAAAATCAATTGACTATATAGTGTGGGTCTATTTCTGGATTCTCTCTTGTGTTCTATTAATACTTTTGCCAATACCATACTGTCTTGATTACTGGAGATTTACATTAAATACTTTTATCAACTGGAGTAAGCACTCCAATTTTTTCAAAGTTAGCAAAGCCAGTCATTTTACAATTCTAGGTCCCACATTACCAAATAAATTTAGAACTAGTCTGTCAACCTCAAACAAACCCCCAAAAAACAAAAACCTGTTATTGATTTAATTGGAACTGCACTGAGTGTATAGATCAATTTTGGAAAAATTAACATCTTATTAATATTTAACATTCTAATTCATGAACATGGTATATGTGTCCATTTACTTAGGTCTTATATAATTTCTCTCAGCAATGTTTTGTAGTTTTCAGTATAGAGATAAGGCCAACAAGTATCTTGTCAAGTTTATCCCTAAATATTTCATTATTTTTATGCTATCTTAAAGAACACATTTCTTAAAATTATTCATTGATAGTTCATAGAAATACAGTTGATTTTTGCATTTAGCTCTGTATTGAGAAATCTTGATAAACATGTTTGAAGTTCTAGCAGCTTTTTTGTAGACCATACATATTTTCTATACAGGTTTTTGTATCATCTGCAAATAAAGACAGTTTTCATTCTTCTTTTCAACCTGTAGGATTTTATTTCTTTTTCTCATCTTTATGTACAGACTAGAATCTCCAGGACAGGTTGAACAGAAGCATTAAGAGTAAACATCTTTATCTTGTTCCTGATCCTAAGGGGAAAGCATTCAATGTTTTACAATTACATATACTGTTAACTACAAATTTAACCATAACTATAGTGGCCTTAATCAAATTGAGGAAGTTCTCTTCTAATTTGTTGGGCGGTTTTATCAGGAAATCAATACTGGATTTTTGACAAATGTTTTCTCTACCTCTATTGAAATAATCCATTATCTCCTTTATCTTTAGTCTCAGTATGATGGGTTACATTGAGATTTGAATCATAAATAAATCTTACATTCCTATGATAAACTCCTCTTACTTGTGATATCTTTTTTTTATACTGTTGGATTTGATTTGCTAAACTTAGTTAAGAATTTTTGCATCTATGTTCATGAGTGAGGTTGGCTCATTGCTTTCTTTTCTTACAATAATGTTTATCTATTTTGAGTACCAGAATAATGCTACTTTTATGGATTACTTGTAGAATGAGCTGGGAAGTATCCTTTCCCCTTCAATTTTTTCTAAGACAATTGGTATTATTTCTACATGAAATCTGATATAAATTCACTAATTAGAATATTAGAACATGCTCATGCCATTACCTATCTTCTTAATCATATATTTATAACTAATATTGATAACTATTTTAATGTTCTTTTCTACTAATTCTGTCCTCTGCTTCATTGTTTTTCCATTGCATGATTTTTCTCATCATGGTTTACATCCTGGTAATTTTTTATTTGATGCCAGATTTTTTTTTTAACCTTACAGGGTGTTGATATATTTTTTATTCTTTTAAGTATTCTTGAGCTTTGGCTTAAGATATAAGTTACTTGGAAATCATTTGATCCTTCCAAAGTTTGCTTTCAAGCTTTGTTAGGCAGTTCCAGGGCAGTCTTTTGTCTAGGGCTAATTGTGACTCCCTAATGAGGCAATGCCAATTTTGAGTAATCTACCATATGCCCTGTGTATTGGGAGAGCTTTCTCTATCTGCTTTGTGGGAACACAAACTATTCTCTCTTTGTAATCATCAGGGATTGCTCTGGCAATTCCTTTCCAGAGAGTCCTTCTCTGGCCTTGAGTAGTTTTCTCATATACATGCACTTATTATGTACACAGCTGAAGACTTGGGGAGAACACTGACCAGATTTCCAGAGCTCTCTCTTTGTAGCTCTCTCTTGATAATACAGCTCTCTTTTCTGTCTCCCTGTTCTGCAAATTCTAACCATTTTGGCTTCCCTGCCTCTTCAATTCAGAGACTACTAGGCTCTTGTTAGTTCTCACACTCCTTGCACAAAGCTTGATGATAAGTAGGACAATCATAAGCAATAAACTGGGACAACCATAGAGCTCAGCTCGGTGATGTCCATTCTCTTAGATCACTGTCCTGTACTGATTTTTGTCCAACACCCACATTTTCATACATTTTGTTTGTTTGTACAGTCTTCTGGAGCAAGGCTAAGTTAATTTCACTATTTTATTACAGCCAAAAGATATATTACCTTTAAAGATAAAATTAAGTACATTCAGACATATTTATAAGATAAATTTCTCTAAGAGGTAAAATGTATTTTCCATTCTTGTGATATAGCCCTATGAAGAGAGGGGAAGTTAAACATCTTCCTGAGGAAAATAAGAAGGTACTGAGGTCCAATCAGGAACATACCTACTTTCAGGTCTTAGGAGCCTGTTTAAAGACTACATTAACATTCATGTCTACTAAATTCAGATTCAGTGTCTGATTTAACTTATCTTTTATTAATAAATATTTTCAAACAGATATTTAAATGGGATGCCTCTGATTGATAATTCTATTTATTCCATATATTATAATCACAAAGTATTTCATGTGTATTACTTGGTTCAAGCCTCATAACATCCCTGTAGGTAACAACACCAGGTATTTGATTCCTTTTACACAGAATAAAGATGTGAGTTCCAGAAGACATCAGCAGATCCCTCTTACCCCTCAAACAGCAATGACCTTTAAGAGGCAAAACAGAGACCTCAAACAGGTCTTCCAACTCCTGGTTCACAGCTCTATTTGCCTACATTTGTTATGCTGACCAGTGCATTTAAATAAACCATTTGGATCAAATATTGAAGCCTGCTAATGTCAAAACTTCAGGTCACTGGATGTCCAGTAGATACAGCCTAAGTCTTGGCACCACTTGTCAGCTAAATTCATGAAATAAAAAAGATGACAATATGAATTAACTACTTATAATAATATCCATCTTGACCTGATTCAACTTCACTAATACAAGTTATTTCATTATGCTTATTGTGATGTCCAACACATAAAATTTAATCAAAGTTATGTGTTGTTTCAACTTAAGAAAATATTTTGAAGCTAAATTTTTTTTTTTTTTTTTTTGCTTCAGTAAAAAAAATCATCAAACGACCTATGTCTATTTAAAAAAAGAGAATAAGCCTTTTAGGTGACTTACAGCAGTTAATGGCAACTGGGATATATTAGCAACACCATCTTTCTTAATTGGTATCATGGGGGACTGACTTCTCAAGCATAATTTATGTTGTTTTGAATCCCCAAACATTGAAACAGTCAACAAATTGCACCCATATGCTGTAGAGTTTTTTTGTTTTTTTTTTTTTTAAAGTGTTCCCTTTGGTCACAAAGGTATAGATGCTCACATAATACAGGTTAATAAAAAAAGAAAAATGGATCAGATGTTTCACTATAGTATGGCATATGCTTCAGGAAAAGCAGCGTATGGTTAGAACTTGAGAATTTATATTTTACATTGTGTGACCACACAATTAGAATTCTTACCCTGGGAAATTTTCAGTTATCTTTTAACCAGTCAACATACCAAAGATAAATGGTCATTAACAAACAACATCCAGGTTTTCACCAGTAATAAAGAAAGCTTAAATTCTGTGTAATTTCTGAAATAGCTAAATAGTTTTCTTAGGTAAAAGTTTGTCCTCATTTATATTCATAAATTTATTATAATTATATATTATAACTAGAACTACATATAGTTAACCATCATATGAGGATTTAGACAATTAGGTAGAAACTCATAGACTATTTCTTGGCCTACTGAACACAAACAACTGAAAATGTGTGGAATAATTACAATTTAAGGATTTTTCTTAAAGCAAGATGTTAGATTCTACCAGATACAATTAAGAAGCCTCCACTTTTCCAGACAAGTATTTTGATTGTGAAGAAAAGAAACCTTCTCAGACCACTCTAATAAACAAGAAAGTGGAAGCAGGAAGCCATCAGGAACAAGACAGTCAGAAACCTGCTCTAGTTTGCCGGCCCTGCACCCCGCTCCCGCTCCCCCCCAGCCCCACCATTTCCCATGTATTCTCATTCTCATGGTTTCTTAGGTTCTTTCTCTAAATTAGATTCTTTATCGTCCTCCCCACTTAAGAAGATCTCTCTGGTCCTTTGCTATTTATTTTAATTGAATATGCTCTTAGGACCTTTTCTAAGAATAACGACCCAGTTCTTCTTTCACACCACTCTTTTATTTCAAGGGTCGTATGCAGAAAAATGTTTAAGATAGTATGCAAAAATAACTAACAAAAGCACACATAAATCTGCATTATCCTCAGGGAGATTTTCTAGTCCCCATTTCCTGGATATCTGGTGTCTCTATTAGTTGGGGGAAAATGTAAAATTTAAGATTTGGACAATCATCATGTCACCATGGTTAGGAAAGTTGTAGACCAAATAAGGTACCATAACACGTAGGATGTATCAAGATTTCCTTAAAGTCCTTAATGAGATGTTTTAGTTGATTGAAATTTTGTATTTCTTTCTAAAATGTATTGGTTCCTTTAAATTATTGATAATACAATATTTACAGAAAAATGCTTAAGATTAAAGCACCAAACTCTCTATAATGTTATATATATCACATGAATGAACATATTACCCATTTCAATTTGGTCTAAAAGCACTGCAACTGCATGCTTCATAACAAGGATCATGTCTGCTGCCTATCTCTGGGTGACTTTGTATGTTTTCATGTTAGTGTATGCTAGGTCTTGTTTTATCAATTTCACAGGTGTATAGGGCACAACTTGTTTCCAAACAGGTTGAAGCAGCTGCTGCTAGTTCACTACACTTTATAGATACAAACAGATACTTCCATGCTGACTTCCTAAGGCAAAGTGTGGAAACACTGACATCTGTCCCACAGCATTTGCTATGGCGTAACTATTACAGGCACATTAAAGTAAGACTTAGGGGGAAGCAAGGCCTCAAAATCGTTCTGAATGGTACCCAAGTATTAAGTTAACACTAGGCAGGAAAACAGAATTCTGTATCCAATGCCTTCTACTCCTGGTCGCCTAAGAAAGAGTGACTTCCCTTAATAGTTATTAACATTACCCCTTGTGGTAGTCAAGTAATAAGGTCTGCTCAAGAATTTTCCATTTCTTCTCCTTCAACACACAAGGTAGGAGTATTTCTTTACCATGTTTGGGGCTAGGCAATATCGTGTGGTTTTCTTTGGCTAAGAAAATGTGAAGGGAAGTGATGCATACCACTTCCAGACAGAAGCTTTAAGAGCCATGGAGTAATTCACCTTATTCCCTTTTCCTGCCTTAAAAGTCATCAAAGTATTTTTTTTTTTTTAAAGATTTTATTTATTTATTTGAGAGAGAGAGAATGAGAGACAGAGAGCACGAGAGGGAAGAGGGTCAGAGGGAGAAGCAGACCTCCTGCTGAGCAGGGAGCCCGACGTGGGACTCGATCCCAGGACTCCAGGATCATGACCTGAGCCGAAGGCAGTTGCTTAACCAACTGAGCCACCCAGGCGCCCATCAAAGTATTTTTTGATATAAAGCCTCCATCCACTGGGTCTTGGAGTAACTATGATAAACAGATTCTCCAACTAACCGGAAGGCTGTTGCTTTATCCTGTTGAACACATAGTGTGAGTGAGAAATAATCTTCTGTTTTGTTTAAACCATTAAGATTTTAAGATTTACGAACTGCTATCACAGCATCATCTGGACTACCAATACAAACAGCATGACCTCGTACACACCCCCTCAAGAATATCCACAAACAAAATGGAAAGAAATTGTATCAAAAATAAAGATTCCAACAGAAGATTAAATTGTAAACTCAAAGAAGGCCCTGGCTTAATAGGTAAAGCGAAAATATTTCAGAGGTAGGAAAACTATCTACTTTTAAAAACAATTCCTAATCTTTCAGGAAACAAAAAAAGTGTGTTCAATTGTTTTATTTCCCAATTCCTGGTACTTAAAATCTTAATTTCTTACTAATGACACTGAATGCTAAAAACTATCTACTTCATAATTTTAATTCTGGGACTATTTACATTTAGCTTAAACCAAGAATCAGACTTAAAAACAAATAGAAAATTAAATAAATATGCACAGTGCAGAAAACTAAAATACTATTTAGGAAGTGTTTCTCCACGATGACTCCTAACATATTAGAAATATTCTAGTGACCTGTCTCACACTTTTGACAATGTCAAAATAACACTTTAAGAGTCTCCTCTGCCACCTATAGAAAGTGCCTATTAGTCCAATTAAAGAATAGTGGCTGCTAGCACTACTAGGTACTAATGACCAATCAGTCCCTTAATGCCTCAGAATCTAGGCTATCTCTTCAAAGTTGAAGCCTTTTATATATTTAACAATATGATTTTTGAAATATTATAGCAAATTTTATAATCTATTGAGCCACTCTGTGTCACACAAGTACATTTAAAAACAGTATTAGAATAATAAATCAAGAACAAGAGATCTGTTAAGCAAAGCTATCAAATGCCTTAGTGATGTGGTCTTCAGAATATATGCAAGTTTCAACACCTACTTTTAGCTGTATAGGGAAAAAGTAGTTAAGATTTTTATAGGCACTGATGATAATGTAACTATTTTTGTTGTTAATGGAATGTTGCAGGCAGATTCTAGCAATGCAGAGATGATTTTCAGATAGTATATTCATCCACTGCTCCCCATCATCTGATCCGTACCTCTTCAGAAGCCACTGGGTGGTTGTGAAATATATTCTGACCCTGATGCCTGACGGTTCTGCCCACTTTAGTGAGGACATGATTTTGATCCTCTGGATGATCTTAAGTAATGCTTCAAATTAACAACACATTTTTCCTTGCAATCTCCTAGAGCAGATTGTTGCAAATCTTTCATCTCTACCTTTAGTACTTACACTAGAACAAGTAAAATTTCTTCTGTCGTGTTCTTTTCATTTGTCATGTAATCAGTGAATTTAATTTACAACATTAAACCACTGTAGGAGCAAACATTAGTCAGAGTACGTTCAAAATTTTTTCCAGAATGTGGATCAATAGCTATCATGCCCAAGAAAACAATTACGGCCTGATTCTATAGGTAAATTATATAAGTACTATGCTGAAATCTGAAGGGAATGTTAGTTTTAATGAAATGCAAAAAATCATGATATAGAATATAGTTATAAAATTCTGAGAGCTCAAAGTCTTATTTGTAAATCAAGGATTGAACTTGATTATCCTATCTTTGCCAAATATTCTAGATTTGGTAAAAAGCCCTATCTTATTATAATTTCTTTTAATGTGATTTCTAATAATTTAAACAGTGTAACATCATACATAATACATGTCAATATACTGTGCCAATATAGGATGTGATATAGCTATACTCCTCTTTTATATTTAAGATGTATGAACTCAATACATCCTGTTATCCAATGCAGCCAGGAAGACATTTGTGAAGAAAAGTTAACTCAGTACTTTCTCTCACCAAAGGAAAAAAAAAAGAGAGAGAGAGAGAGAGAAGAAAAAGAAAGAAAATAAAGAAAAAATATTTGGGGGATGGGGAGTTAATTTGAAAACATTACCAAACTGGTTATTTTCAATAAAGCTACTTAGTAGGAAAAATCCTATCAATTAAGAGAGAAACATGGATTTTATAATAAATGTGTGAAAAGGCTCACATGAAGATACATTAGCACACCTCTTGTTTACTTTTAAGTAAAATAATAATAATGATGATAATGATAATAATAGAAAGAAGCTCCTAATCTTTTTTAGGAACTTATAGTGCCTTTGGGGGAGAAAACCCCAAAACATCATAATCAAAATTTTAATGAGACTTCAAACCTTTGAGATGTTGTCAAAGAAACTGCTCCCTGTCCTCACTTTTAAAAAGGAAATGAGAAATGTGAAAACTTAGAAAAAAAAAAAAAAAAAGAGAGGCTGGCAGGAAGAAATTCCATCTTGTTGGGTCTCTGAAACAGCGGAGGACTGAACACTTGTAAACACGGTACCTTGAGCAATAGTTGCCTTATGGCTTGTAGTTTGAGGCCAAGAATAGCATGATAAACTTAGAATGTGTTTATCTCTTGGCAGCCTCATTTTACTTACAAGCTGGGAGGGACAAAGACCAACAATTTTCCACCTACAAAGTGCATCTAAACTGGCAGGCAGCTCGGTGAGTAAGTCAACTTGAACCTCCAGATCACAACTACTCTCAAAGACAGATGGACAATTTTGGAAAGGGGGATGATTCAGCCAATATCTCAAGGCATTTGTGGTTACAATGTCCTGTAGTGGGGGTGTGGGTGGAGGGGAAGCTTTAATTTGGAGACTTCACATACGTTTAGCGCTATTTTAAGAGTCAAACTGTACGTGTGCAAATTTTTGTAATTCTATGTTCACTGCTAGTTGGAAACAGGTAGGAAGGTGGCAGCATTTTGAGAACCTGTGTTTTCTCTCCAAAAGAAAGCTAAACAATTTTCCCAAATTCTGACTTTATTCTGTTATTTTTTACTTCTTTTATAACAGTAAAGCATCATGTCTGTTTAATTCAGTGGCTCAATGTCAGTTGTATAATGGTTGATTATAAACCCACATAGACTTTTATATTTTATTTCCAAATTCCTTAATTTGAGAAGGCATTAATTATATGAAGTATGGTTGGGAAAAGAAGAGCATGGATGCTGTAATCTTGAAGACCAAGCAGAGGAACTTCTTGTTACAAGGTTTGAGATATCTGTTGAAGCTGGGTTATGTGTGTAGTAGGCGTGTTATGTTTCAAATTATGGAAACATTTTGAGATCATAAAACAAACTCTTTTTTTAACCTGCTGGATTCATATTTTTTGCTTTCAATACAATCCTCTTCTGCTTCAACACACAGCTGAATACCCAAGATTATTCCGAATCCTTGGAAAGTGCAGGTAAAATCTTTGGGTACTGGGACAGCTCGTTTTACGGATACAGTTGGCTCTGATTTCACAAGTTAATGATTTACATTATCAGAAGGAATAGAAGTGATCCTGCCCCTTTTCATAAAACACTCCCTGATCAAGCAGAAAATACAAAATAATTTCAGAATGGAAATTAAATACGATCAGGTATTTATTCAACTAAAGAATTTGTTAGAAATTTATTTCAGGTAAAATAAAAATGATTTTTATGCTTTTTAAAATAAGTTGTTAAAAAGTAGATCTGTGAAGACAAAAAGGAATGGCCAGAGGAATAAATACTTCGAAGTGTTAGAAGTAGATTCTAAGTAGTTCGGTGAATGACTCATCATGATTTCTTCCCAACAGTGGCAAATTAACATATTTTACACCCAGAGCAAAATTAATGCAGTTGAGCCTGCCAAATTCCAATTCCTTTGCCTTACCACATGTCCAGAATAATTGTTTCAAAAAAGGGTTTCCTGTGGACCTCCATCACCACTCATGCTGGAGTGTAATTCCTGATGAGAATGGATAGTTATCTTTGAAGCTTGCACCCTGCAACCCTTACTGAAGGGATTCAGCCCAATCCTGGCCAGTGTTACTATCTTTTTGCCTTATATTGCCCACACTGAGTACTTCACTTGTTCTGTCTGAATTATACCCCTACATGGAAAATTAACTTGATTAAATATTTTCTAATAGTAAATCTCCACTTTCTACAAATGTGTCATTGGCAAAATGTTAGCTTAAGGAACTGAATTTTCTCTTGAGAACAACCTTATCCCTTCTTTAAATTTTACAAGTTTTTTTCTTTTTCTTTTTTTTTCTTTTATTTTTATTTTTTAAAGATTTTATTTATTTATTTGACAGAGAGAGACACAGTGAGAGAGGAACATAAGCAGGGGAAGTGGGAGAGGGAGAAGCAGGCTTCCCACGGAGCAGGGAGCCCGATGCGGGGGCTCGATCCCAGGACACTGGGATCATGACCTGACCTGAAGGCAGACGCTTAACTGACTGAGCCACCCAAGCATCCCTACATTTTACAAGTTTTTTAAAGCTTCGATTTGGATTAATAACTGGTAACATGATTGGTCACATAGGATCTTGCAGAGTCCATTGCCATTGTGAATCAGAATTGACATAAAGGCTCCTTGCTATTAAAGGTGAATCAGTCCGACCCAGAAAGTAAATGTGTTTAACTGAAATTTGTCATTCTCATTGTCAAATCGTTATTCTTTCTGTACTAGTGTTTTAAGTACTATCATATATATTTCATGGAATCAGAACTGTATGCTTTCTGAAAGAATTAGGAAAGGTACTTCTGTGTCATTTGATTCTCGTGGCACTCTTGGACTGCTTTGCCTTCCTACCTCCCCATCCAAATACTAGAGAAGCTACGGCCCCAGTATAAACAGGACTATATCCCCAAAGGAGAAAACTATTCAAAAGGAGTGAGGAACCAAGGGAAAAATACGAGGCAAGGTAATTCTAAAAAAAATTCTCAAAATATTTGTCAATAGCAAAAATGTCAGAATTGGAATACGAGTAATTCAGCCCCCATCTAGATGTTTCAGATGCCAGAATGTAGTCTCATAAAGGAAGGGACGTTGGTGATGATGCCTATGACAACACAGCCTTTGGGAATGTACATTTTAATGGAGAGAAATAAAGATTCAGAATTAGAAAAAGAAAAACCGGATCAGAATAGGGAAGAAGGGCTTCCCTGCTCTGAAAAGGAGAGGGCGCACACGGATGCTGTTATGGCCACTACACATAGAGAAGAAGAAGAAAATGTCGCCCATGTTCTGAGAACACGCAGTTCTATCCAGGGAGAGAATGTAAGAATGTGAAAAGTGAGACTATGCATTATCAAGGCAATAATGCCAAAAAGATCCTGACCTCTTAGCAAAAGGGAACTTCTTTTATCTACCAAAAACCTATAGTAATGTGTGGTTTCTAGGTTATATTGTCATAACCTGGGATAAGCACAGGAGCTTTGAAAAGTCTGAAAACATAGAAAGAAAAAGTTTCTTTTCTCTTCTATGCCAGGGGAGGCATTCTGCCAACTACCTCTTCACTTAAAAGGGAGAACCCAATCCAATGAGACTAAGTGAGATGACGGGAATGTAACACACCGCTGTCCAGTACAAACAGCCGGGGAACACTTTCCATTTAAAAACGTCTTGCTGCTGAACAAACATAGCTAACTCCCTTGAAGATTATTTTAGCCCCTGCTGCCTTTGCACTAAGATTCCCCGTGTTACTTTGAGATCATCCTTTCATTACATTGAGAACAGGCCATCTCTTTTTGAGTGTGATGAAGAACTTAAGCCACTGAGGCAGTTTGAAAGTTTGGCTTTGGACCATGCCTTTGGAAGGACGTTTCAATGTTTACCAGTGCTTTTCCCTGGCTGCACAGTACCTGCACCTGTGTATTATGCTAAGAAAATATTTCTGTCCCAAGGAATATTTAAACTGCTTAAATTCAAAACACAGAAGACAACTCTAACTCTGTGTTAAGGACCTAATTATTCTACCTTTGTAGAGAATTCCAATCCAATTTTAGCTTCTTCCTACACACTTTTCCCTACATTTTCTTACTACCCTCTCCCCCTACCTCTATTTTGGCTAATGACTTGCCCAGGATTTCCACTGGATTAGCCAATGGAAAGAGAGGTGGAAGGAATCCAGGTATTTCATATAGAAATGTCTTCCCCTTCCCATTAGGCAAAATAACCAAATAATAAAAGCAATCCCAATTTTAATCTTAGGAGTTTTGAGTTCTAGTAATAATTATGTTCAGTATGTTTGTCTGGACTCAAAATGTACCAAGTCAATCCCTGAAAGTCTATTCAGTACAAGAAAATTCACTGAAAGTTAATATATTGAAGGCTAATGTACTTTTATCTGCTAAACTTTTAAAAATAAGTTACAAGAGTCCCTATTGGATAAGACAGTTGTGCCATCTTTTCAAGATTTTTGTATAGTTTTAGTTGACTGCTTTTCAATTTGTCTTCATAACAACATCGAAAGGAATGCTCAGTTTCCCTCTGCCCCAAGAGAAAAACATATCCATAAAAATGTATCAGAATGTTTTCATGAAAAATTATTTTCATGAATACATTTAAATATTCAAAAATATAGTTTTGAATAGTTCTTTGAATATATTCTTTGTTTTCCAAGTTCTTATTTAAATTCAAGTTAGTTAACATATGGTATGGTATTGGTTTCAGGAGTAGACTTAATGATTCATCACTTACATATAATATCCAGTGCTCATCACAAGTGCCCTCCTTAATGTCCATCACCCATTTAGCCCATCCCCCACACTCACCTCTCCTCCAGGAACCCTCAGTTTGTTCTCCATAGTTAAGAGTCTCCTATGGTTTGTCTCTGTTTTTATATTTTTCCTTCTCTTCCCCTATGTTCATTTGTTTTGTTACTTAAATTCCACATATGAGTGAAATCATATGGTATTGGTCCTTCTCTGACTTATTTCACTTAGCATGATACATTTGAGCTCCATCCACATCATTGCAAATGGCAACAGGTCATTCTTTTGATGGTTGAGTAATATTCCATTATATATATATACACCACATCTTCTTTATCCATTCATCAGTTCATGGACACTTGGGCTTGAATATGTTCTTAAATATATATTTTTCTTAATACAGTCTCATAAATATCTTCTCGTGACCCTCAGATTTCCCCTCTCTCTGCTCTCCTTTATTTCATCTTATTATTCCAGTCTCCTCTCTCGATACACATCAATCTCCCCATCCATGCCTCATCCCTAAGTCCCCCTCCAATTTGTCCCTAGGCAGGGTGACCAGACATCTTGTCCCAGAACACTCCTGGTTTTTCACTTGAGTTAGTAAAATAACGATTGTTAAATATTTTTTGTCTCCTTTACATCTCAAGTGTATCCTGGCTGAAGAATATATGGTTTCTCTCTCAAATCCTCCTGTCATCTCCAGTCTGGAATTTGTTGTGTGACAGCAGTCCTAGCTCCCATCAGGCAATCTCTACCCTTTATCTCACTCCCTTCCACATGGAGCAACAAGTTGTCAAGGAGAGACAAATTAAAATTACTAAAAACATAGTGAGAAAACAAAATGACAACTGTCAAATGAAACTTTGCAGGAAATCCAGTGGTCAGTATAGCTATCCCATGTAGCAAAACTTACTTTCAATTTGTTCGAAATAGTTAAAAGAAACAAGTAAATGTGGATGATTAGATTTTTATAAATTGACCTTCGGAAAATTGTCCTTATCCAGCTCTAGATTCATTCCCTGAAAGACAAGTGGACAAGGAAGAAAGGGCAGTTTGCCTAAGTCCCTAGGATGACTGGGATATGCCCCTCCAGGGAAGTATTATCACTATCCAAGTTAAGAGTCAATGCTTTAAAAGCTTCCAAATCAAATATACACAAGGGGTATAATGTAGACTCAGGCAATCTAACATATCTATATTTATTGAATGCTTATTCTGTGACTGAAACTATGCTCTGCAGTTATCTCATTTAATATTCAAAGTAACCCTGCCAATTAGACATTATTTCTGTGAAGAAAGTACTGTGTAAAGAAGTTTTGTCATTTATACAAGGTGGCACATCTAGTATGTGATGAAGATAAGAAAGGAACACAGTACTGCTGAACTCCCTAGCTGATGCCCATACACAGTATGCAAAGAAAATCTGGGGGAGTATGATGCAATCTAAGATAGCTATTTACAGTAATATGAAGGATATATGATAAGTAAGTATGATATGCAAGCTTTAGCATTCTTTAATGATGAGGTAAATAGAAGACCCTCAGGGAATCTTCACGGAAGAAGTAAAATAGTTTTGGAACTTTTTTGGAAGGGTGACATTTTTCGTACTTAGAAAATGGGAGAGAGGTGTGAAACAGTAAGCATTTCTTCATTTCTGTGATGCTAATTAAAATATATAAAGCTCTTAGCACAATGTCTGGCATATTTTAAATGCTAAAATGTATTGTAATTTAAATAATGTTTAATAATATTGTTTAATATATTAATAATATCAAACACCAAAATATATTATTTGACGTGATATGAGTGGGTAGGAAACATAACTAAGGTGGTTGGCATTTCCAAAATCAATGTAGTTTTACAAAAATTTGTCAGCATAGTTTTACAAAAATTTGTCAGCAAAGTTACACCTCTTTGTTTCCACAGGAATCAGACTTACAGGCTTCAGCTCTTCCAGATGTGAAAAGGTATATATTGATTGAAAGTGTTGTGACAAATATTTTCCCATGTGATTTGCATGTTTTCAAACTCATAAAGTACATGAATGTGTTTGTAGACACGTGCTTATGTGAGTGTTAAAGCAACTTTCGTATTCAGAATCAAGTTATCCGGGGGCAGGGAGAACAATCTTATCACTATAGCTTGCCCTCGACAGTAAGTTAAGAAAGAGAGAGAGAGAAGGGGAGAATTAAAACCACCAGAAACATTAAAAACAAAACAAAGCCTGAATTTAGATAATATTTGAAGATTTTCAAAATTTGAAGATTTTCAAAACTTATTGGGGAATTAAAGAGCTATTCAAGTTTTGTGAAAAACTGGAAAACAGTAAAATAATTTGAAAAAAGCCTTTTTCACAAAAATATCACCCACACTGCATATAATTGTTTAAAAGCAGAAATATGATGAAATTTCTACTCATATTTCATTATTATAGACTCTGATTTTACTCATGCAGGGAAACACACATCCCCTTTTAGGTAGGAGTAAATATTTTCTGTTAATGACCTTAAAAATTCATGTGTTCAATTTTAACAGTATTTCTGACTCTTCCATAATATTTTGATTTTCCTGCCCATTAATGCAATAAAATAACCTGTTTTTAAAACTATAAAATTTCTCTTTAAACACCAAACGGCTCTAAAAATCATTATTTTGAGGATTTCATTTAAATGAATCATAAACATATGGATTAGCTTTCACTGGATGACGATGATATTAAAAGTTAATGCAGTATGTTTTTGGTATAATACAGCTCATTTTTAATTTATCAAAAATGTCTGAAAAAACATTGATTCTATATTGTTCAATACTATAAAATATGGCTGGGTGTGTCCCAAAGTTGAGAGAATTCTTTTCCAATTTTTTTAAGTCTCAAGAACAATCTCAAAATTTAACTTCTATAAGCATATTTTTATATTCAATATTGCTCTTGCATCTTTATTATTTTTTTTAAAGATTTTATTTGACAGAAAGAGAGAGCACAGCAGGGGGAGTGGCAGAGTGGAGGGAGAAGCAGGCTCCCCTCTGAGCAAGGAGCCAGGCACAGGGCTCAGTACCAGGACCCCGGGATCATGACCTGAGCCAAAGGCAGATGCTTAACTGCTTAACCGACTGAGCTACCCAGGTGCCCCACTCTTGTATCTTTAAATTGCTACATTTTAAAATCAACTAAATATTGTTTTACCTTAAATTACTACAGCTACATTATTTACCTAATAAATAGCATTTTGACCTTATCCCAAAAGATTTACAGTAGTGACTACATATTTTTCTAAGATTTTTGAGAGAGAGAGAATGCGTGAGCACAAGTGGGGGCGGGGGAGAGAAAGCGAGAAGCAGGCTGCTGAGCAGGGAGCCGGATGCGGGGTTCGATCACACCCCTGGAATCATGACCTGAGCTAAAGGCAGATGTTCAACTGAGTCACCCAGGGGCCCTGGAATGACTACATATTTAATGCAGAAAATTTTAAGAAGCACAGAAGAGTCACTTCAGTTTCTTTCATAGACTTTTTATAGTTTGGGGGATGTAGGACTTTAACCTCCATGGTTAAGTTTATTCCTAGCTGCTTTATTATTTTTGGTGCAATTGTAAATGGGATTGCTTTCTTATTTTCACTCACTGTGACTTCCTTATTAGTGTAAACAAATGCAATAGATTTCTGTATATTAACTTCTATCCTCTGACTTCACTGAATTCATTTAAGATTTTCTATGCTCATTACTGGAAGAGCCAGTATTGTTAAAATGTCCATTCTACCCAAAGCAATCTATGGACTTAATGCAATTACTATCAGAAGACCTACAATATTTTTCAGGGAACCAGAACAAATTATCTTAAAATCTGTATGGAACCACAAAAGACCCCAAATAGCCAAAGCAATCTTAAAAAAAGAAGAACAAAGATAGAGGTATCTCAATCCCAGATTTCAAGATATACTACAAATTTTCAGTCATCAAAATAGTATGGTATGTATACAAAAATAAACACATAGGTTAGAACAGAACAGACAGCCCAGAAATAAACGACAAATACATGGTCAAATAATCTAAGACGGTCAAATAAGGAGGCAAGAATATACAATGAGGAAAAAAGATAGTCCCTTTAATAAATGGTGTTGGGAAAACTGGATAGCTATATGCAAATGAAACTGGACCACTTCCTAATACCATACACAAAAACAAGCTTAAAATGGATTAAAGACCTAAACATGAGACCTGAAACCATAAAAAGTCTTAGAAGACAATTTTGTTGACGTGGGCCATAGAAATATTCTTCCAGATAGGTCTTCTCAGGCAAGGTAAACAAAAGTAAAATTAAACTCTTGGGACTACACCAAAATAAAAAGGTGTTGGGCAGCAAAGGAAACCATCAATGAAATACAAAGACAACCCACCAAACGGGAGAAGATATTATAAATGGTGTATCCAATAAGGGGTTAATATCCGAAATATATGAAGAACTCATACAACTCAACACCAAAAAAACAACCTGATTTTAAAAAATGGACAGGGGACCTGAATAGACATTTCTCCAAAGAAGACATCCAGAAGGCCAACAGACACATGAAAAGATGCTCAGTGTCACTAGTCATCAGAAAAATGGTAATCAAAACTACAGTGAGGTATCTCTTCATACCTGTCAGAAAGGCTAAAATCAAAAACATAGAAAACAAGTGTTGATGAGGATGTGGAGAAAAAGGAACCTTCGTGCATAGTTGGTGGGAATGCAAATTGGTGCAACCATTGTGGAAAACAGTAGAGGTCTGTCAAAAAAATAAAAATGCAATCATCATCTGATCCAGTAATTCCACTACTGGTATTTGTCCAAAGAAAACAAAAACACTAATTCAAAAAGATATGTGTACCCTATGTTTAATGCTGCATTATTTACAATAGCCAAGATTTGGAAGCAGCCCAAATGTCCATCTATAGATGAATGGATAAAGATGTGGATAGATACACAATGCAATATTAGTCAGCCATAAAAAAGAATGACATCTTGCCATGTGCAACAACATGGATGTATCAGAGGGTATAATGCTAAATGAAATAAGTCAAAGAAAGACTAATACCACATATAAGTTGAATTTGAGAAACAAATGAACAAAGGAAAACAAAGACCAAAAAAAAAAAAAAAATAGACTTAAAAACGGAGAACCAACTGATGGTTGCCAGAGGGGAAGTGGGTGGGGGAGGATGGGTGAAAGTGGTAAAGGAGATTAAGAGTACACTTACTGTGATAAACACTGACTAGAGATGAATCGTTATTAAAAAATGAGAGTACAGAAGAGTTCAAGGGAAGAAACACATGACAACAGCAATACTCACCATCTAGGTAGAGATAACCATTGTTAACATGTAATTATGTACACATTTTGGTATTTGCACCAAATACATATGAGTATTCCAGACAAATATACAAATATAAATAGTGTGAAGTCACACTATGAGGCCTCAACTTATAGGAGTACTGCTCTAAGTTCTTAGGGAAAAAGAAAGAAATATGAAATATTTGAATATCTGAAATATTCAAAAATAAAGGAATGGCAAGTGAAGCAAGGGAGTGAAAAAGGAAAAAAAAAAAAAAACAAGGAGAGAAAGAAAAAAGTGCAGGGGAGAGGGGGAAAAATAATAGTTTCCAAGTTGAAGTGATTCACCTGCCATCCCCTCCAAGAGCATCTTACCTGGAGTAAGCTGAAGGAGAAGCAAACCCATAGTCCTAGATTCTCATCCCCACTCCAGGAAGCTGTTGTTTATTTGTTGTTCAATGACTTGCCTGGAACAACTCTGTGGAGTCTGTCTCCCAGGGGTGCGCCAAAATGAAGACTCCTCAGTTTTGTTTTGTTTTTTTAATGATTTTTTTATTCTTTTTTTTTTTTAAGATTTTATTTATTTGACAGAGAGAGACACAGCGAGAGAGGGAACACAAGCAGAGGGAGGGGAGAGGGAGAAGCAGGCTTCCCGCAGAGCAGGGAGCCCGATGCGGGGCTCGATCCCAGGATCCTGGGATCATGACCTGAGCCGAAGGCAGACACTTAACGACTGAGCCACCCAGGCGCCCCTGATTTTTTTTTATTCTTAAGTCTGGCATCAATTACCAAAAAGTTAGGTCAGGATTTACTTTTGTGAGGGAGATAAAAGCTAGTGATTCATGGGGTGCAGGGGCTTTTGGTAAGTGGCAATATTCTATTTTTTGACCAGAGGGGTGGCTATGAGTGTTAGCTTTGTGATCAATCATTGAGTTATACAACTTTGTTTTGTGTAACTTTCTGCATGCTTATTTATTTTACAACAAAAAGGTTATATTCATTATCTTGATTGTAGTGATGGTTTCATGGAGATGTGTGTGTGTGTGTGTGTGTGTATACATACACACTCATATATATATCTTTAGCTGTAAATAAAGAAGAGCTTAAGATGTATTATTTCTTTAAAAGAGATCAGCACTATGTGTTGGGTAATAATCATAAGATTATTCAACCTCAAGAAATAAACTGCCAGTCCTCAAAATAGACTTTATTCCTCTATCTAGTATCTACTTTACTTGGTAGTAAGTATGAAAACTTGAACTGCACCTGGGAAGGCAGGGGTATGAAATATTTTTTTAAAGACTTGATTAACACCTGCTTAAATATTTTCTCCCAATCTTTAATTAAACAGTTAAGGTAGGACTTCATTTCTAGATACACAATCAGACTGAGTCTGAGTAATACTCTACAGCTGTTAATTTCCCTTTCCAAAGAGAGTTAAACACCAAAAGATTCTTCACTTCCAAAAAACAGTGCTCTTCACTTTCTGAAAGAAGCAAAAACCTCAGAATAAAAAAATACATACAAGTACAGAAAACGATTCCAACCATTTTTTTAATTCTGAAAATTACAAATACATATTATTCCCTCATTCTAGGAGGATTGTCTAAAGATTCAAAAAAAAAAAAAAAAAAAAAACCTTAGCTCAATAAAATGAAAAGTTGAGATTTCTCCAAACATACCAACTATTAGTACCACCTTCAACACCTAAAAATAGTAACATTAAGAAATTAAGTTGCAAAATTTTAGTCCAGCCATCACTAAGGTAAGGACTTTATTATAACTCCTCAATTACCTTTAGCATCACCCAAGTTCTAGAAAGCAAAGTAAAAATGTATTTAGAAGGCATTGATACTCTAAGTATATAATACTTAAGTCGATATTTATAAAATAGTTAAAGCCATACTATTTTTATAAGCACAGTATCAAATTTCTTGTCCCCTTTTCTGATTTGCAGAATTTTACAGCTCTTTCAAATCCTTGACCAGCTAATTTTCTTTTTAAATAGCACACTGTACTTGGGATAGAGAAAGAGAGGGAAAGGGAAGGGGCGGGGCGGGTAGAGAAGGGACAGAGGAGGGAGCAGGGAAAGAGGGAGGGCAAGAGGAAGAACACCTGTGTGATACTGTCATCATAGCATCGCAGCAGGCTTAAGGGTAAAAGCCATAGTTTGGTTAAAGAAACAACTCTTTGCTGGTAATTTCCAAATCATAGTAGTATGACCAAAAGCAATACTATCTCCTTGTGTATATGTAGATTGTCACTTGGGAAGGAAGAGTCTGATTCCTCATGAGAATGCTTTCGTTAATAAGGTGGCCAAGCACTCAGTTCTGAAGTCAGACCATGTGCGTGAGTTGTGGCTCTCAAACTTGCTATGTGATCTCAAGCAAGGCACTTCATCACTCTGTACATTCGTCTTCTCATGTGTAAAATAAGGATACTAATCAGGCATACTTCATAGGATGGTTGGGAGGATTAAATATGTTCATGTATTGAAAAGGTTCAGATCATTGTTTGGCATATGTTCTATGTAAATGTTTGGTATTATTCTTTTTACTATTATTACCTATGTGATGATTTT
Organism: Halichoerus grypus; assembly: GCF_964656455.1. NCBI lineage: Eukaryota > Metazoa > Chordata > Mammalia > Carnivora > Phocidae > Halichoerus > Halichoerus grypus. Next base: position 84,573,005 of record NC_135713.1, on the reverse strand, counting down.
TGTTGCTTAATAAAATAAGAATTTGGTACAAAAATCCACATTTTTATTTATCTTGCATACTTCTTAACTTTACATCATTTATCCTACCCACAACAGTTAAGTTCCTATATAGTTCCAAGAAGCTTTAACACAACATATAATTTTTAAGGAGTTACTCTAAGAAATTGTGATTTATGCCATTATAGTATCCAAAATGCATTCATGAATCCAGATCCAAAATCCACTGAAAAACTAGTATCAGCCCTTGAACTCTTCCAGAGGAAAAGGTCTTCTAATGTTTAGAATTAAAAACAAGTGAATCACAGAAGAGTTCAGAGACTTATCTAATCTAGGATCAAAAGTTCTTTAAGATTTTCTAAAATAAATTAATTCCATCCTAAAAATTATTAATATAAATATCCTCCATTAAAATATTTTTAGTGAATCCCCAGTGACATAATAATGAATTTCAGTTAACATAATAGTACGTTATATATTATCAATATAATAACCATCTAGCCACACTTTGAGTTATGAATATAATGCTACAGTGAAGAGTGTAGAGTAACAATAGAAGTCTAGAGCTGTCATGGGATAGGCGGAACTCTCTGGTTATTGTCCCTTTACGTTAGCGTCAGTATTACCCTTGAGAAATCTGTGAAAACAAAGCTTAAGGTGAATATTTTGGGGAATAGTAAAATATTAATAAAAAAGTATAATATTAATCAAAATAAGAATGGCTGACAACAGAAAAGTATTAATCATACCAAAATGTGTCAGATTACTTCAGTGAAGAATGTGTACAACTTTAGTGGATACTGTCAGTATCTTACCAGATCCACTTAGTGGCAGATACACCAATCCCCAGCTGCTCTGAGTGTTGTCTATTAATGGTTTGTGAATGGCCTGTTCTCTGGACAACAGACCCCACCATTTGCGAGCTACTTCACCAAGAAGGTGCCCTCTCACCTGGCATAGCTAAAATCAGGTACAGCTTCAATCCTCTTCTTAGGTCTTGCCTCTAGAGAATCTAAGGGACCAATCATTTTCATTTCCTCCTCAAAATCAATCAAGAGGAAATAAATCTGGAATTTAAGTTAGAAGAAACATCATTTAAATTTGTTAGTCCCTACGAAAGTGGTGCATCATTTTTTTTCCTATCATTATTATTTCAATAGGAATAAAATAGTCTTTTTGCAGCGTTGGAACACTTGTATGAATGGAAGTCAAGTATGTGTGTATGTGCCCGTGTATGTGTGAAACTGTGTGTCTCTGTGTGTGCACATGTTTATACAGTATAATTTCTGAATCACAATTGTCATTCTCACACACACACATACACATGGCATTTTGCTATGTGGTCAGCTGATTGAAATCAACACATTTGAAAGTAAGAATTCGGGAGAAAATGGACTCAAAGTTTATCAGCATTATTTCAAACTTCCTTTCAAAGAGTTAATTTTCTATCTAAAACTAATGATGTAATGTATGGGGATTAACATAACAATAAAAAATTTAAATTAAAAAAAAAAAGAGTTAATTTTCTATGACTGCTATTCTTGATGGATCTAAGTATTTTGCAAGTTGGATAGAATAAATTATATCTTTGTTACTCAACAAATACACCTGAATGACTATGGGCCCAGGAATTACAACATATTCACAGGTAATTTATAGGCCTCAAGTCAATTACCTATAGGGCTAAACTTAAAATTGCAGTTCTTTTCAGAATTTACAATAAATTATAAGAATTAAATAGATCTCTCCTCTTTTTTTTTATTTAAAGATTTTATTTATTTGACAGAGAGAGACACAGCGAGAGAGGGAGCACAAGCAGGGGGAGTGGGAGAGGGAGAAGCAGGCTTCCCGAGGAGCAGGGAGCCCAATGCGGGGCTCGATCCCAGGACTCTGGGATCACAACCTGAGCCAAAGGCAGACTCTTAACAACTGAGCCACCCAGGTGCCCCGAGACCTCTCCTCTTTTACTACATTATCTGCTGAACTGTTAGAAATAGATATAGTCTTAATCTGCATAGTTATAATTCTCAAGGAGTTTGATATTGCTGACATTTTCAAAGATCTACGATCATTTAGTAATTAAATTATGCATCGATCCCTGTATAGATCAACTCTTCTCCCTCAGGTTAGTAAGAAAAGGATGACAGAATAGATATTAAAGGAAGCAAATGCTGATCATGTTTCTTTCACTTGCTTGTCCACTGACTCATGGAAGGATAAGAAAATGCTATCCTTTCATGAATACAACCTCTCTTACCTGCACTTATCTCACCCCCCACAGGATTTTAGAGAGCGTGGCATATGGTCCTATTGTTATACACTCTGCCAGTTGGGCAAGTGGTGACTGATAGGATTCCTTAAGGCAGTTAGGTCCTGTAGGACTTGAGAGCAGAAAATAAATAGAGCGAGTGAGGCCACTTCCTATTGGCCGAACCAGCACTCACTTCAGGTCTCTTTTCTCTCAAGTCGCTATAAATAGAGTTATAAACTCCTGCATGTACGTGAAAGGAAGAAGGGATTATTGGATTTTCAAAGTGTTCTGATTTCACTTATCTTTGGTCCAACCTGCAATTGGACAGTATCTAGTACTTTTCAAACTGAGGATGCACTGTTTAGGAAAGCTGTGTTTATTTTTTTTTTAAGATCTTACTTGAGAGAGAGAGAGAGAGAGCGCGAGCGCGAGAGCACAAGGGGAGGGGGGGAAGACAGAGGGAGAAGCAGACTCCCCACTGAGCAGGGAGCCGGATGCAGGGCTCCATCCCAGGACCCCAGGATCATGACCTGAGCTGAAGGCAGATGCTTAAGGGACTGAGCCACCCAGGCACCCCGAGGAAAGGTCTGTTTAAATTGAAATAGGAAAATACTCTGATTCTAACACGGGATGCTTAGAAACACCAGGCTAACCCATGGAGGCTAGTACCCAGATGGGGAAAGCGTGATGGGGGAGAACAGCGGAGGAAAGTGAAGGAGATTTAAGGGGAGACCAAGACTCAAATTGTTGAGGCACATATGATTTTTACAGTTATTGAGCTTACTGACAGTTACCAGTATTTGTGTTAAAATTAACAAGAGAAGTCTGGACTTCAAAAGACCCATCAGATGGTTTTAAAGCAAAGGGGGATTTAGAGGGTTATAAATACAGAAATATCAAAGTTCAAAAATTCAAGAAGACAAGGAAAACAAATCTAACTTGGAAGTGATATCATACTTGGCAAAAGGACAAGGAAAGAAATATGACAAGTTCATTTGTTTCACAGAAAATTCTCCCTCTAATTCCCTCATTTTGGTGACATCTTAAAGAGTTAAAAAGTCCCTTAAATTCATCACCTTAGAATGTCTGTTTAAAAGGTTTTAACACCCCATGATGCCGCTTCTCCAAACTCTCCAAGGTATTAAAATATACCTATGAATATATATTTTAAGACGAGTTTTTTTAAAGATTACAATCACAACATAAAGCCCTGTAGTAAATTCATTAGCAGATTCTTGAAGAAATTTCCATTAAAACCAGAATGAATGGATGGAGTTTACAAACAAATTTAATGAGCTATATATGCTTAGCTGCTGAAAACAGAGGAAAGCTGTTCAATTGAACCAAGATTAGAAAACCTTTCTTTCCCCGACCCTGACACATTTTAACTCTTAACTCTGAAGTCCAAGAGAATTATAACCTGAAAATTAGGCATCCATTTCTCTACTAAAAGATGTTTCTCCTAAGAAACTTAAAATATCCCTCTGTAAGTACCTTTCATATATTTCCATTTAGTGGCTCAACTCTGATAACACAATTGTGCATAAAGAATGTGGGCTTTGAAAGAGGATTTGGGCACTTAGAGAAGCATAAACCTGTTGAGAGCCGGAACAGGAATTTCTGTGGAAATTTTTGTCTATCTTACATTGAGTGGACCAGGAATGTCCAAGAACCAACCAAGTAAAAGATTCTCAATTCAGTCCAATGTCTCTGTACCCCAAGAGAGCCCACCAGCCACCTGGTTGTACCTGTTGTACTCCCTCCTTACAACTGCAGAGCTGAGGAAGGCACTCAGTGAGTACCTGAGTGGATGGCAGGTGAAGTAAGTCAAGAACAAAATATTTGAATACATTATATGTGAAGATACCTATTTTAGACTAGAATGATGAATGAATAAAAAGCAATAATGGATTTAGAAGGACTACTATGAAATCTTAACAAAAGGAACATCATCCTGGCAACCATATCTTAAAACATACTTCTTACAAAACTCAGCAATTTTTTAAAAACCTTGGTATCCACAATAAAACATAAGAGGATATCACTACAAGGAAACCATACAGTGAAATTTAGAAAACAAAGATTCTTCGAGGGGGGGGGGAACAGAACAGTGAACTAGAGTTCATTTTTGTATTAATTTTACTTTGTACATTATATCGAACACTGAAAGACTGAAAGGAAAAAAGCTTAGCATAGAATAGCATTTCTTTAAAAATCCTTTTATAGGTTATTAATAGAAAAGTAGATATTGCTGTGGCGGTTTTGACTTGCATTTTCCTAATGATGAGTGATGCCAAGCATCTTTTCATGTGTCTTTTGGCCACCTGGATGTCTTCTCTGGAGAAATGTCTGTTCAAGCCTTCTACCCATTTTTTAATTAGATTATTTGGTTTTTTAGTACTGAGTTGTCTAAGTTCTTTATATATTTTAGATATTAACCCCTTATCAGATATACCATTTGCAAGTATCTTCTCCCATTTAGTGGGCTATCTTTTTGTTTTATTGGTGGTTTCCTTTGCTGTCCAACACCTTTTTTATTTTTTGTGTAGTCCCAATAGTTTAATTTTGCTTTTGTTTACCTTGCCTGAGGAGACATGTCTAGAAAATGTTTCTATGGCCGATGTTAACAAAATTACTGCCTATGTTGTCTTCTAGGATTTTTATGGTGTCAGGTCTCACGTTTAGGTCTTTCATCCATTTTGAGCTTGTTTCTGTGTATGGTATAAAAAAGTGGTCCAGCTTAATCCTTTGGCATGTAGCTGTCTAGTTTTCCCGACACCATTTGAAGAGACTATCTCTTTCCCCAATGCATATTCTTGCCTTCTTTGTCATAGATTAATTGGCCATAACATCATGGGTTTATTTCTGGGCTCTCTAATCTGTTTCATTGATCTGTGTCTATTTTTGTGCCAATACCACACTGTTTTGATTTGCAGCTTTGTAGTGTATCTTGAAATCTGGGGTTATGATACCTCTAGTTTTGTTCTTCTTTTTTAAGACTGCTTTTGCTATTCAGGGTCTTTTGTGGTTCCACATGCTTTGGCTATTCAGGGTCTTTTGTGGTTCCACATATATTTTAGAATTGTTTTTTCTAGTTATGTGAAAAATGTTGTAGGTCTTTTGAGAGGTATTACATTAAATCTGCAGATAGCTTTGGGTAGTAGGGACATAACCCCCCCCAAAAAAACCCACCCAAATAATCCAATTAAAAATGGGCAGAAGATACTCAACGTCACTAATCATCAAGAAAATGCAAATCAAAATCACAATGAGCTATCACCTCACACCTGTCAAAATGGCTAAAATCAAACACACAAGAAACAACAAGTGTTGGTAAGGACATAGAGAAAAAAAGAACCCTGATGCACTGTTGGTGGTAATGCAAATTGGTGCTACCACTGTGGAAAACAAAATGGAGGCTCCTGAAGAATTAACAGAATTACTGTATGTTCCAAGAATTCCACTACTGAGTATTTACCCAAAGGAGATCAATACACTAATTTGAAAAGATATATGCACCCCTATGTTTACTGCAGCACTATTTACAATAGTTAAGATACGGAGGCAACCCAAGCGTCCATTGACGGATGAATGGGCAAAGATGTGATATTTTTATATATATATATATAAAATTTTTATATATATATATATATATACACACACACACACACATAAAAAATATGGACTATTACTTAGCCATAACAAAGAATGACATCTTGCCATTTGCAACAACGTGAATGAATCTAGAAGGTTTAATGCTAAGCGAAATAAGTCAGAAAAAGACAGATACCATATGATTTCACTTATATGTGGAATTTAAAAAACAAATGAGCAAATGAAAAAAGAGAGAGAGAAACCAAAAACAGATTCTTAACTATAGATGATAAACTGGTGGTTACCAGAGGGGAGGTAGGTGGGATAAAGGGGATTAAGAGTACATTGATCGTGATAAGCACTGAGCAGTGTATAGTCTTGTTAAATCACTATATCGTTCACCTGAAACTAATATAACACTATGTTAACTATACTGGAATTAAAAAATAAAAAATTTTTAAAGTAGATATTGCTGAAATCAAATCAATAATGCAGAGGAAAAAGGCAAAGCGTTCCCAAAAGCAGAGGGAAAGGACAAAAAAGATGAAATCAAACAGAAATGAAGGTAGAGATCATACCTAAAAGCATGGGGACCCTGAGAAAGAAAACAGACTAGAAGAGAAACAACCAAGATATATTAAGTAGCAAAACAGAAAATTTTCTGAGGTGGAAAAAAAAAACAAAGCCTGGGCAAAGGCTGGCAATTTCTGTAACATTTAATTATTTTTCTTTTAACTCAAGTGATACATATATAGTGGAAAAATTTTGGAAAGTGAGAGAACAAGAGGGACAGAGATAGGGTGTGTGAGGGAGAAAAAGATGCACATATAGTGAGGAAGAGACGGGACAAAGAAAGAAGGAAAAGAGGGAGAGAGAAAGCATGGGGTGATCATATATAATCATAGCACCTTCATGAGAGAATGATGTTAAAATTTATGGCTCACTTACTAGAAATATTTGTGAGTGAATTCTGCTTCTTAGAACTCTGTGGTAATTCTGTTTATCTTTGTTACCTGTTTCCCCAACACACTTCATCAGCAGTATTACTAAAAATAATTAAATGACTATCTAGTTTGGTTGACTTATTTAACCAAGTTCCTATCTAGATAGTTACTTTGCAGTTTTCAACCACTGTATCATGATGCAATGATTTAAAGCAAAATAATGTTGCCATCCTTTTGTGCCAAAAAGTATGTAAAACCTGCTATCTATTTTATCCATACAACAACTTCATTAAACATTATCCTGTGGAGTTTTTACTTATATTAATATTAACCTTATCTCGGGGCACCTGGGTAGCTCACTCGGTTAAGCATCTGCCTTCTGCTCAGGTCATGATCCCTGGGTCCTGGGATTGCCCACAATGGGCTCCCTGCTGAATCGGGAGCTTGCTTCTCCCTCTCCCTGCCATTCTCCTTGCTTGTGTTTGCTCTCTCTCTCTCTGTCAAATAAATAAAATCTTTAAATATATATTAACCTCATTTCTTGTGGCTGAGAAAAAGTTAGGACCACTGGAATCCCTGGTAAAAAATCCTTGTCTTATTATAAACAATTCCGTTATTTCCTTAAAGTAAGTTCCAAGGATAAGAATTATAGGGACAGGTTGAAAAATTTTAGTATACTGGTTGGACATTTCTATTTCCTTTTGAGAGAATTCTTTGCTCATTTTTTATGAAGTGTTAGGTTTATGAGAGAATGAGAGAAAGCTTGTCTTTTTCAAAATTGTAATCATTCATCTATTATGTTTCACAAATTTCTTAGTTTATTGAATACCTTTGTTTTCTAATTAATTTAATTAAATCTTTAATATTGGACGATGAATCATTTTTCATTGTGACCTCTCTCTTTGGTTTAACTCCTATATATAAGGCATTCCTTGCTTAGGAGATCAGATAAATATACCAATATTTATTGCTATTTGAAGATTTTAATTTCTACATTTAATGTTTCCATCTGGAATTTATTTTGATATATTTTGGAAAGTATGCATCTCTTTTGATTCTATTATTGTTCAAATAAACATCCCATCACCATTAATTGAACTCTATCCTTCCTGATTTTAAAGGTCATAATTATCAATCTCCAAATATATATATATATTAGTTTCTTCATGGCTCTGGCAGGAGAGGAAGAGTAATTACTGTGAAATAAGCCAAGAATGTTTTCCATAACAATGGCCTACTCTCCAAGGCAAAGACTTGCTTTCTTTTCTTGAAAAATATATTGGACATTATATTCTCTGTCTTCCACACCTTCCTTAGTTTTTTTTAAAAAAGATTTCATTCACTTATTTGAGAGAGAGAGAGTGCGAGAGAGCAGAGAGCACAAGCAGGGAGGTGGGGGGGAAGAGGGAGAGGCAGACTCCCCACCGAGCAGGGAGCCCGATGTGGGACTCAATCCCTGGACCCAGGGATCATGACCTGAGCCGAAGGCAGATGCTTAACCGAATGAGCCACCCAGGAGCCCCTCCTTAGTTCTTTTTCATTTCTATAATGTTATTCCTTTCCTCTTCATATTGTTTGAGAGTTTCTAAATGTTCCCTATATTTTTTATGTAATTTTCTGCAATATCCTCAAGCGTTCTATTGTTCTATTATATACGATATAGGAGTGATGTCCCTACTATAGACTTGTTGAATCACTATATTTGTTGGATTAAAAAACTTGACACACAAGTCTAGAATTTACCAGTTTTAAAATACTGCTATCAGTGATAATGGAGTACAATGTATTTTATTATGTACTTCTCAGGAGTGAATTTTGAATTGGCTCTCAATGACATGTCTGGTATAGTCCTATCTCCCATATATCTGCTTGAAAAAAAAAAAAACTCAAATTCTCTTTTAATGCCCTAAATTTCTTGTGGTATTATGCATTCTTCCCCATTCCCATCATTTTAAAACTTTAGTCATCATTTTAATGGATACCTACATGAGAAAAAGGGCGGAAAAGGAGGCAGGCAGGATTAAGAAATAATCCACACATTGGTTAAAAACATTTTTTAAAAACCCCAAATATCAGCTGACTTCAAACTTCTCAGTATCAGTGGAAGCAAGAAAGGACTGGAGCACTATAGTGGAGTGTAACAGCAAAGACTCAAGTCCAGGCTCTACAAATTTTTAAATTTATGACCCCAGGCAAGTTACATATTTTTTCCTAGTGGCATCATCTCCGAACAAGGACAATAATACCACCCTTATAGGATGATAGCAAAGCTAAAATGATACTGAGTACATAAACCACAGAGCACTGTAAATCATAAATACATTTGTTATTAAATATAAGATTTCAAGGATTGTAAAATATACCACTATTTTATCGACTATTAAGTAAGGGAGCAAAAGACTGTCAATTAAACTGTGACATAATGCCTTAATGATAATCCTAAGTGACAATCCATCACACCAGCTTCTCGTTTGCTTTGAAATTAATTTCAGCTACACCAAGATTTTTATGGCAGTTTCTCATACTTTCATTTGCATTCCTTTGAGTGTGACAGACAATATTTGTGCACAAAAATCTGTAATAAATAAATAATTAATACACTTCAGTCCTCTACTTTAGGGTTTTGTCCTTTCTTTGAGAACATAAAGCACTTTGTTAGTTTTTACAAAAAAAAAAAAAAAGAAAAACTATAGTCATTCCTCCAACAATTAAAATTTCTGCATTAATATCAAATTTATGCCTCTCTTCTCTGATCTATGACTTTCCTTATATTCAATAATTTTTAACTGCTGAATTAGTGTGTAATTATTTTGAAGACATTTGACATGGTATTTAAACTCAGTGTGGGCAGCAACACCAATGCATATGCTTAATTGAAGTAATGACAAAGAACTGTGACCACATTTGTGTATGCGTAACAAAACTGTCATTTCCATCTCAAAGTACCACCCCAAAGTGCCATCCCAAAGTGACTGTATGAGGTTATTTTATGTTTCATCAGAATTTTAGAAATATTAAAACATAAAAAAATGTACATTTTAGAATTAATGAAATATACTCAGTAAATATTATCACTGTGTATTATGACAGAACATTGAGAGTCAAAGTTTATGTTAATAAAGATCTTCAACCCATTCAAATTTGAATTTTTTGAAAGGCATCAGAAAATTCTATGCAGATGAGCCAACACTCAAAACACGTACCTACTATGTACTGTTTTTTTATGAAAAAGATTACTTGAAGATTATCATCTATGAAATACCATGGTACAGCTATACAATGGGATATTATTCAACAATAAAAGAAGAAATATCAATTTATGTGAAAAGATATGATGAACCCAAAATGCATATTGCTAATTGAAAGAAACCATTTGGAAACAGCTGTATACTGTCTGATTCCAACTATCTGAGCTTCTGGAAAAGGCAATAGAATAGAAAGAGTAAAAATATCAGTGTTTGCCAGAGATGTAGAGTGGATAAGGTTAAGTTAGATAGAGTAGAGCACAAGTATTAGGTAGAGCACAGCGTAGTTTTTAGGGCAGTGAAACTATTTTATATGATACTATAATGGTGAGTACACAGCACTACCCATTTGTCAAAACCCACATAATGTTACAGAACAAATGATGGGAATTACATTATTGAGGAGATCGAGGGATCCCAGGAAGGAATGCAAACTGGGACAAGAGAAGCTAACTGTATTACAAATGTATGCAATAACCTCACTAAAGAGGGTGGCTGTAAAAGGTTCTGACCTAAGTAATTTTGAACATAAACACAGTCCATACAATTAAAAACAAAAGTAACTGTGCATATGTACTCTGCTCTAGTTGATAAAATTGTTTCCCACATTGGTACTGGTTAACAATTCTGATAGTGATAGCACATGTGGACTAAAACTGAATAATTAAATAAAGGTCTGGTAGTGTGAGACATTTCTCACTGTTGGACTAGAACTTTACAGATAAGCAAGAAGAGGAGGCTAGAATGATCCAGGTGTTAAGGGATTAGAGTTGGAAACATCAGTATGAACTCATGTTTAACTTAATATATATACAGATAGTTACATATAGAAATATTTATAAATGTGTGTATATACACAGGTTTTTACATACACATTTCCTCACTCTGTCAGTTGAGAGGACCTAGAAAAAAATCACACTCCAGTAGCAATAAGTGCACCAGCACCCAGATCTTGGTTTCTAATGTCCCCTCCAATAAAAGGAACAAGGGTTCCTTGGAGAAATGGCTGATTCAAGGACAGGTTGGAAACATTTAAGAAGCACCCTGTAGTTCCATAAAGTAAAATTGTTATCTAAAAACAAAAACAAAACACCAAAATCTCTTTTTGAAGGTATGTGAAAGGGACACAGGAGTCAACAGAAGGAGCCCCCAATGACCAATGCTAGAACAATTTAAGTGACCAAATAAGTGGCATTGAATAACACAAAGTATGAAGAAAGTCCGTACTGATATAAATGACTGAATAAATAAGCAAATGGGGAAGGGATTAGACAAATCTCCCTTGCAAAATTTCAAATAATTTATGTAAATATTCTGCCCTTGAAAAGGGGAGAAGCATAAATCCCCACCCCTTAAGTGTGGGCTACATTTAATGCAAAAAAATGAGCAACTTTACAAATATTTCACAAGCCTGACAAACACTACCTCAGCCAGGTGATCTAAGTCAACAACAATACTGATAAATCATGTTCACAGTAGGTACCTGTGATGATTAGTTCTATGTGTCTATTTGGTTTGGCTAAAGTAACCAGTCATTTAATCAAACGCTAACCTAGACATTGCTGTTAAAGTATTCTGTAGATGTTGTTAACACCTACAATCAACTGACTTTAAGTAAAGGAGATTACCCACCATAATGTGGGTGGGCCTCATCTAATCAGTTGTATACCTTAAGAGCAAAATGAGTTCTCCCCTAGGAAAAGAAATCCTGCCTCAAGATTGCAGCATCAACTCTTGAGATTCTAGCCTGTGGACCTACCCTACAAATTTCACAATTATGTGAGCCAATTCCTCACAGTAATTCTCTTTACACACATCCTGTTGGCTCTGGTTCTCTGGAGAACTCTGATACAGTACCCTTGATACGATGTGATAAAAAAATTGGCACTTTATCTCCATAGACTTCCTCTCAAAAACCCCTAACTCCATTTGCATCATTAGAAGAACAAGAGGCAAACTCCAATAGAGGGACATCCTACAAAATACTTTGCTAATAATACTCTTCAAAATTGTCAAGGTCACCAAAAAAAAAAAAAAGTCTAAGAAACTATAACAGCCAAGAGGAGCCTAAGGAGATATGACAACTAAATGTAATGTGGTATCTTGGGTAGGATCCGGGAGCAAAAAACGATACTAGATAAAACTAAGGAAATCTGAATACTGTAAGGGCTTTAACAATGATGTATCGGTTTTGGTTCATGAATTGTAACAAATGTACCATACTGACCTGACATGTTATTAATAGGGGAAATTGGCTGTGAGGGTATGTGGGATTTCTCTGTAGTAGCTTCTCAATTTTCTCTAAATTTAAAACTGTCCTAAAAAACAGTCTATTATTAAAAGTAATTTACACTAGATAATAATCCTAGTCTATTGAGAAAGAAAAATAAGAATTCAAAATCTGGGAGATGATGTCAGTACAGATTTCTGATTTAGAAGTGAAATATACCAATTTTTAGTTTGTAAGTATTTTAAGTAGTTTTAAAATAAAATGTAAATATACAAGACATAAAAAGAAAATGTGCTATGTAAAAAATGAACAGTTTAACAATTTAAGAACACAAATATACAGGTTGAACATCCAGGTGTGTATTAGCAAAGTAGAAGAGGTAATGTTTGGGGAGTGGAATAATGGGAAAAGTAACATCTTGCTCAATCTGTGCCCAAAAGACAAAAGATTCTAAAGACTCAGTTTTCCTTGAATGTGAGAATTTAGATTAAAGGTTGCTTTTTTCTCCAAATTGCTACAAAATTTAAAAAGCAGGGCAGTATCTATGTGAAAAGGAAACAGTAGGAAAATATGACAAATAGAAAGCAAAACAGAAATGACAGCTGTAGGATCAAAAGTAGTAGCCATGAAGATAAACACAGAAGTTTTAAACTTACTTATTAAATCCTAAGACTACAAATTTGGGTTAGAATTCTGCTTTCTGGAGAAATGAGTAAGATAAAATAAAACAAAAAATATTAAGAAATATAAAACAAATAAAAATTATCAGAAAAAATCTGTAAGAGGGCGCCTGGGTGGCTCAGTTGGTTAAGCGACTGCCTTCGGCTCAGGTCATGATCCTGGAGTCCCTGGATCGAGTCCCGCATCGGGCTCCCTGCTCAGCAAGGAGCCTGCTTCTCCCTCTGACCCTCTCCCCTCTCATGTGCTCTCTCTTTCTCATTCTCTCTGTCTCAAATAAATAAATAAAATCTTTAAAAAAAAAAAAAAAAGAAAAAAGAAAAAATCTGTAAGATAGAGCAGAATGGCAATATTTATCTAAGGCAAATCGGAAATTCAATCACAGAGAAAACAATGGAACAAAAAATTGTTTTAATTGATGAACATACACTATTTTCTAGTGACTAAAGTAAAAAATTTATTGTATACTTAAATGATAAAATGTACTCCAAAAAAATTCAGTATATAGAGCCATTTTTATTTTCAAATAAATGCTTAAGTGTTCAAATACTGTATTAGAAGTCTAGTACCTTCCTATGGAGCACCTCTCCCAACACTTCAACTGCTCTATTCTTTTTCCATCTACCAACCAGAAGAAGCCATATATTAGTTTACCACCTTCACTGCTTCTTGCTGACATATTGCTGTTCAAGACCGACTCTGCCCTCTGTCATGTCACCGCTTAGGCTCCCCTGGTTTTCGGATAGTCTGGCATGCTCTTAATGCACACAACTGGGATCCCAAGGGAAGGGACTTCAGACATCATTCCAGAACACATCGATTGCTCTAGATGCCCCAGCTGGGAGAATCACCTTGCATCAATCTCAAATTGTACTAGAGAAGCCCCCCCAAGACAACATTTTATGACAAAGATTTGACTTCATGCCAGATAAGACTTTTGATGTCTGAAATCACCATAAACAAAAATATAAGGGAAGTATAAACAACAACAACAAAACAAAAACAAAAAACCAACCAACCAACGAAACTGGAAACAAGGTAAAGGCCATGAAATAAGCAAATGACACAAGCACCCTACCCCCCTAAACAAACATAACATGCATTCATGTACACACAAGCATACATCCACCTGACTACTAGGCATATGGGAAAATGCTTAACCTCTTTGGTAGAAAAATCCATGAAAATTATAAACCTACACACTTTTATTTAGCAAACTGGTAATTATTTGAAAACAATATTCAGTTATGATAAAGATCTGGTGAGATGGGCAGTGTCACATTCTGCCACAGAGTGTGAACTAGGAAGATGTTTTTGTGAGCAAACTGGAATATATGTCTAAAACCTTTATAATGTGCAAATGTTCCATGAAGTCAAGGTCTATAAATCTGTCCTATGAACATAGTTAGCAATGCACCAAATGACTGAAATATAAGGTATTTACAGTAGTATTTTTGAGAATAGCAGAACTTCAGACAACAATCTAATTGTTTAAGTGAGACTGTTAGAGTTTTCCAAGATTGAAAACCCACCGGTGATATCATTTTCATTGTTTTCAAATTATTTTCAGTCTTCACCCTTCTTGTTTTGTTGTTGCTTATGAGTTAAAGGTTGAAATACATAAATATTGAGTATCATATGTATGTTTTGTTTACAAGTGTAGTCTTAAACATGTGGTGGCAAAGAATTGAATGATAACAGATAAACAGTTATGTTATAAAGTAATACTTGAAGGTAGTATGATTTATTAGGTTGTGCTATGATAGCTAGTGTTAAAGTAATTTTGTCCATCTCAATGGAATTTGGTATTGTCTTAGCAAAAATTAATATCACCTTGGCTCAGGAATGCATAAAAATTTCTTACTGCAAAAGATGTCAATTATATATTTTTTTACTTTTGAAAACGACCTCTATGATATGTTTTTCCAAACTATATTACCCTCAGAAGATGGGGAAAATGGTCTGTATGGCTACTAGAATCAATAATGGCCATCAGTATATCTCCAAAAGAATTATCTAATATGTCCCCACTCAAAGATGTAGAGGTCCCTGCCCCTCATAAAAACAAGACTTACCCAAGGGAGGAATGGATGAATAAATCGAGGTAGGACATACCTCTTTTTTCACTATATTATCACCAGTTTTACTCGAGGTAGAGCACTTGATTTACTACTCAGCTTTCATTGTAAACAAGGACCCAAGTTGGCTGATAAAGAGTTGAGTTTAAAAGCTGTGTCTTGAATAATATCTACAAGTTAGTACTCATTTGAGAACTATTTTTGGAATGAATAACTGGCCCCCACCTAATATTTAAGATACAGAAACTAGCATGGAGAGGAGAAAAGGACAGTGTGGTTTCACATAAGAGTCACCAACGCCTGGGACATGGCCCGGGATAGGAGTTTTTCCTCCTCTTTCCCACTTATTTCTCTTAATGAGTATTACAAATAAGATCATCACTCAAATTTATTTCCTCCAAAAGAAAAGCTGACCAGGTCAAACAAGTATAGTGTTATAGAGTGCCCATATGAGACACGGGTTTGCTGTGAAAAGGCTGGGCCTTGCCTTACATCCCACGAACTTCTCTGTGAAAGAAGAGTCTCCCTGGATCGCTAATGTGTATTCCTGAGAACAGCCAAGCTATCAGGAGCTCCTGTAACCAAATAGCATAGAAATCAACTTATGCTGTACATTCCAAATTTTCTACAATTAATTTTTTTTCATCTATAATCACAAAGAAAATAAAGCACATATTCATTGACAAAAGCCACTAAACTTAAAGCCAAACACCACCACCTGGAATGATGTTTAAGTATATTAGAATAATTCATTAAATGCCTAGAAAATACAACTAATACAGAACTTTAATATGAAGTGAACATAGATCTATGCTTCACCTGGTCCTATGTATTTAAGTAATGCTTACATGTTATTCTATGCTTGGTTTTAAAATCACTTATTCTAAAATTACTGAGTAAAATAAACTGGAAAATTTTCATTTCATCTTAAAACTGCAACTGTAATAGGAAATTCCAAATAACAGAACCAATGCTTACTATTTATTCCAGGCAAAGTAAGAGGGAAAGTATGGCATAATTTGTGAAAGCACTGGACTTGCAACCAGAACATGTAAACATGAAAATGTTTTCAACTGCTTACAGCTCGTGTCCTCGGGTCCATCACTCACTTTCTTTGACCCTTGGTTCTCTTATCTCAAAACCAGGATAACAGTAACAACTCCAAAGTCTTGTTGAGAAGATTAGGTAAAGGAATTTGTTTTAAAGATGCTTAATTGACATTATTTCTCAGAAGAGGAACTCACTGTGTTGGAGGAGGAAAATGTACCGTGTTCACTTAGAATTAAATAATTAGATTCACAGTGATGGAAATTGGTCATGAGAACTTGGTGGAGGGAAAAAAAAAAAAAAAACAGGAAGGAGGAAACCTCAGAACAACAGCTTCCCTGCCACCTCCAGAATACGATGAGCAAAGAACACAGCTGGAGTTTGGCAAAATAGAGTAGAGATCTAATGACACTAAACTGTGCACAGGGCATGGTCATCATGGCAATTAGCTTCTGCACCATAGAAATGATAGAATTTTAAGGAAAAAAATGTCAATGCATTAGGAATAGAACAATGAGGGGTCCAACTAGCTCCATCTTGAGCAGAAGACATTGGGAGGGTTGTATGCAGTAAGGCCTAAGAAGAAGGGAAGAATTTGCATTATATATTAAGTATTAGGTATAAAAGATTGAAACTAGGCCTATGTGCTCAAGGCATGGCAGCCTAGTGTATCCCCTGCTGTCTATTTGCAGAATAAATAATAAGCTGATTATGTCTCCATGTTGTCTCCTCTGTCCTGTCTGATAACATTGCTACAGAAATTAAAAATGTCAGAAAAAAGATGCTATAAAACAACACTTTATTAATTTAATTGTTCATTATTGGTAGTACTTATATGAATAATATTATAATATTAAATGAATAATTTGGTAATATTTCATCTTTCTCTTTGTTTGACAAGGCTCTTCTAGACCAGAGTCAAAGGCAATGAAAAGGATATACCATTTCTAGTTCTTACTGTTGCTTGCTGTTATTCTTGGTTTCTTTTACCCCAGGTCTACTCACTATAATATCTATACCCTATGGCAAACATCCCATTATCTGACTATTTTTAACTACCTTTGCTTTCCTGAGCTTGGAATACATTCAGTCTCTGTTCCTTTCATTCAGGGCCCCACAAGTAAGGTAGCTCATCTGATAAACCAGGGAATCAGCACAATTATATAAATGACCCTTTCTCAAGGATACTGTATACATTTTAATACAGCCTTTCTAGATTTCATGACAAGGGAATGTCGAGAATGACTTGCTTTAAGAGGAAAAAAGCAGTCTACCCGTTTTGCCTAAATGTGAAATCAGCCCAATATATAACCATCCAGATCTAGACTGAGGCTCATTGCTCAGCTGTTACCTGAGTTAAGGGGATGGTGGGAGCTGAGGGGGGGGGGGGGCATGGAGACACAGAGAGAAGAGACCTGGGTCCTTCAGTAATTGCACGAAGCAGAATTCCATGCAGCACCATCCCCCCCTCACCCCACCCCTGCCCCACCCACCGCCACCACCACCCTGGTCAATGGTTTGTAACACTGCTACTTCACTTTGGCCTGTGATGTGATTAAGGACTGAAGAGAGAAATTCTCCCACTGGCATTGAAGAAACATGTTGTGGAGAGAGACACATACGGAGGATGGCAGGTGGTCTCTAGAAGCTGAGACTGCCCCACCCCACTCACCAGTTTACAGCCCGCAAGATATCTGACTTGCATCCTACAGCCGTAATGAACTAAATTCTGCCAACAACCAGAGAGCATGGACAAGGACTGTAAGTCTTAAATGTATTTGTAGGTCTCGCCAATACCTTCATTTCATCCTGGTGAGCGGAGAACCCAGCTACACCATGCTCAGACTTCCAACCTACAGATTCGTGAGATAGCACATGTGTTGTTTAAGCCCCTAAATTTGTCATAATTTGTTCTAACAAGCAGCAATAGCAAACTAGTACAGTAGCTACACCTATGTCGTAGATAGACAGTAGATAATATCTTATTACCAAGTGAGGAGTTGAAGAAACAATGTACAGCAAAACCATAAAATACAAGCATGTACTCAAACAGATTAGTCTTTCATGCAACAAAGCAAAATGAAATTATTTCCTCTTTTTCATCAATGGTACAGCAAGGACTGCAGAGGTTAATAATGCCTACTAGGTGTAATTTCAGAGAAAAAAAAAAACAGAATATGCCAAAACCCTATAATTCCTTAAATATTGTCATTAGTAATCACTAGCAGTTACTGAGTACCTTCAGAAGGCCTATAACTGTGCACATACTTTTTCATTTAATCTTCTCATTATCTCCACAATGTAGAGTTTTCCCCTACTTGGTAGATTAGAAAACTGAGGCTTAGGGAGTTTAGTGACCTACTTGAAGACATTCAGGTTATTCTGTCAGACCCCAAATCACTGATGGTTTTACTATACTGCATTGCCTAGGATAACTTTGCTTTAAGCCTTCAATCAAAATTAAAACACAAATACTAATGGAAAATGATAATGTGAACTAAAAACCAGTTTGGGAAGCATCAACAATTTATGTATATAGCACCTTCACAAAAAAAAAAAAATCTCTCACTGTGATTTCAGGAGAATCCTGTGAGGTAGTCAGGGTAGGTATTATTGGTTTACCTATTTTATAGGTAAGAGAATTTTGGTTTAGAGAGTTATACCCAACTTGCCACTGGCTGGACATGATGCTGAGTGACAGGATTAGGTCTCAATCTCATGTCTGCTCTTCAGATAGAGTCTGATGTAGTGATCCACGATTCATTGTTTTCGTATAACACCCAGTGCTCCATGCAGTATGTGGATCACTACATCAAAAACTAATGATGTATTGTATGGTGACCAATATAATAAAATAAAAACAAAACAAAACAAAAAAATACAGAGTCTGTTTCCCCAAAACGGGATAGCTGCATGGAGGAGGAGGGCTGATGGGGAAGGAGGCTACAAAAATGGTGAAGAGAGCACCCATCTACTTCTTAGTTCTCAAAGGATCAGCCCTGGGATGGCTAGTCTACAAGACCAGCACATTGAAAACACTTATGTGCCTCAATATCAGAAAACCTAAAGCTTCTGCTGTACCTGTGAAGAGAAAAAGCTACAAGGCCTGGTGCTTTGGAATCCACTGTAGTTTTATATAAAACAAGCACATTAGACCACTTTCATTTGTGATGATTAAACTACTTTCATTTGGTAAGAATTGTCTTGAAAAAATTCCCAGAGCTATGCTATGATTTTAACAGTTAAATCTTTTTTATGTGGACTCTATTCTTCTACATCTGTTCATCTGACATCATTTGTGGAAATATAAAAAGAGAATAACCAAAACTAGAAACAATACAGGCTTCTCCATTGCACTGATTAACACTCACTAATGGTACTGATAAGAAGAATATTCGATCATATATTTTATTTTGCTAGTGAGTTATAGTTAATAATATCACAAGTACCGTGATAATATTATGGAAGTAAATCCTATTTCTAATAGGTGGTAAAGCATAGTCAAATGCACTGTCAACAATGTTGTCAATTAATTGTCAATTACTGCTGCCAAGGTAAAGGCGAGCTGTTTGTTTTCTGAGCAGACAGTTCATTGAGAAGATTGTTTTAATTATAAATCTCTCACGTCCTTCCACATTAAGTGTCTTACTAGAGGTTGAATAGTCATTAATGTCTTACATAGTCGAGCCTTTGCAGCAACTGTTTAACAGCTATTTTGCAATTATAAGCAGCACACTAGTTAAACAAAATTAGAGTCCACAATTATTTTTGTAATGAATTGGAAATAAAAAAATACATGCAACTCTCTGGAAGTCAAAGCATACTTAATTCTCGTTAGCTTCCCATGGAGTGAAGGGTTAATTTATTACGGAATGCAGTATGATTACAGTAATTATTGTGTATTTGGTTCTTGATAAGTGAGACTTTCATGAGTTTTAAATCCAGCATGGGAGAACATCTATGTGATTCTCTTAAAACTCCAGAAGGCACATTTTTATCTCTTATGTGCTGAAATACTGTGGGTACTCTTACCTTTAGCTAATGGACTTTTTGCAAAACTAAGGACACTGGGTTTATCACTAAGAAACAATAAATACATTTTGGGTTCAGAATATTAATCCTGAGGAAGGACTTTTTTTTTTCCTTTCTGTAATTATATCATTATTTTAGGCTTACTGTACTACAATAAAATGAAATCATAATTTTTAAAAGCCCACTATGATTACTGTGCTTATTTCAATGCATGTGGTACTTCATCAGCTCCTAGCTTGATAACACAATTGGTGCTATCTTGAAAACACAAGAACAAAAATGATTTTTTTAATCTCAGACTTTTCACACTGACTACTTAGAAAGTGCTACAGAACCCACACAATGTCGACAACCCAGGCCTAAAATGGAAACTGTTACCATTTTAATTCTACCTTCAGTCTGGGAATCTATATGCTCTTACCTCAAACGTTTCTTTCTGGAGAAGCTGAATTTGGCCACCTTACCTCAATTCTCTGTCCCATCCACCCATGCTATCACCTTAGAGCAGATAAAATTTGCAATCACCATTGGGGGGGGGGGGAAGAATGTACATGTTTATTATTGGTGCCCTCTCTAGAATATAAGCAACAGAGGTCTGGCACATTAACTTCTGTACTTCCAGGGCCCCATATGGGCTTGGTGTATGATACATTTTAATACAGAGATGTTAAATGGATAGATGAATAAATTAACGAGGGAGGGTTTGTGGTCCCAGCTTTTGCAACGTGCCGTCCATCTAGAGAAGTGGCAACAGTTGAGCGTGTAATGAACACTCTGTGAAGACAAGGATCAGCTCCTGCCAGGAGACATGTCTGAGAACAGCTGGGCAATAGGGCAGAGTGCATCTCTCATGAAACGCCCACCAGAACGTGGCTGTTAAGCACTGCCACATCACAGAGCTTGTTACCAGTTGCTGCAGAAGCACAAGTCATCGCAGCACCTAAAATGGCAACCGGGGGTGCAATCCAAAGGGATGTCTTTACATGCTGGAGAATATAAGACAACTGCTAATCATGGATCTCTCTGTCTTATCCTTACACAAAATATAAAATATAAAGATTAACAATAAGCCTGACTCATCTTTGAGGAAATTCTCAAGGAAGAGCTGAAGGAATGATTAAAGTGAATTTAATGTCATTTTATTCTCTATCCATGTGAACCAACTTCCCCATAATATTTCCATAGTCGAGGTGATAGAGAATTCACCCTCAAAGATGAACAAAACAGCAAAGCGCAGGATCACTCATGCTTGGAAAGAAGACCTAAGAAAGATTTGTATAAAACCAATAGTGCCAAATCATCGGGAGACATCAAAGAAAGCCATTACCAATGATAATCTCTTCCTGCTTGGATCCTCGGCAGCTCCCTCCTTAATGACATTTAGGGTCTATTTGATATTAGAGACACTTGTTTATTTGTCTTATTTTCCCATGATTCTCTTGCCCCTGAAGGCGGTTCTGTGCCTTACCCCTTAAAGGTGTGACTGTCCTACGTTGCCTTATGTGGGGTGCACACTAAGTAGTTCCTGAAATAGGTTAAAAACTCCTTCACTATTTTGCAGATAAAGTATTGCCTCTAGAAAAACCATTGGTTATGATAGTACAAGCACAAATCATTCCTTGAGGGTGTTCTCCTCTGCCCATTTCCATGAGCAGCTAGGAAATAACACATGATTAGGCCACTTCAGAGCAAGGCCTGCCTAGACTGGATGATTAGACCAACAGAGCAAACACGAATCCAAAATACTCATTATATGTCCTATAGCATTTACACCGTATGCAGCACTTGTGCTTACAGCAAGCCGACTGCTCGCCGCTTCTAACCATCTCACACTTGGAACCATTCTCAAGTCATCACACGATACTGTGTGACTTAGACTTAAATGTACTTATATGGGCCCACTGGAAATACATATGTATTCTGCTAAAGAGTTAAAAGCCTCACAATAGAAATTTCTTTGGCAAAGAAGGAATATATATATATATATATATATATATATATATAATGCATATATATGTATATTATATACACATATAATTCCTGCGGTATAGGAAAAACAATTAACAATTTTCCACTGCCATTTGGAAAACAAAATGAACTGAAGAAAAGGAGAAAAGGGGTAGTTAAACATGTTATGTGGAAAAATTACAAAAGCTAGATTGTAGTTTCCTTCATCAACTAGTCCACAGTAAGTCACAGATTACTAACAACTTATGCAAGTTTTACATGCTTAGTCCATCTGCTCTTCATTAAAAAAAAAAAACTTGTCACCATAGCAACTGCCACATGCCATGGTATTTATGCTGCATCTGATGTACAAAGCATAGTTTGTGTAGGAAGGAGTGTGTGTATGTATATGATGTGGCAGCTGTCGTCTCTGCCATTTTGTTGCTGCTCTAGAATAAAACAAGTAGTGGTTAGGAATACTCATTTTAGTAGGGATACTAGTGCTCATTTAACTAAATCCTGACCAAAAAAAAAAAAAAAAAAATCCATATCTAATCATCACACTGGTCTGCTGACATGCTTTACTGAAAGGGGATCGTTTTAAATGGTCGTTTTAAGAGAAAACCCCACTACTTATCCTCATTTTTTTAAATTTTTTTTAAAGATTTTATTTATTTATTTGACAGAGAGACACAGCGAGAGAGGGAACACAAGCAGGGGGAGAGGGAGAGGGAGAAGCAGGCTTCCTGCTGAGCGGGGAGCCTGATGTGGGACTCGATCCCAGGACCCTGGGACCATGACCTGAGCTGAAGGCAGACGCTTAAGGACTGAGTCACCCAGGCGCCCCATCCTCATTTTTTTTAAGACAGACTTGATACAGCTGAAGTTCATTTTCTAAAACAGTGACATCTTTTGTGTGAAATGACAATATATATTGGCCCTACTCGATAATGGTATTTATCTCTTAGTTATATCCTCTGCAATAAATGTGCAAAAGATGCCTCAGTTCCTTTGTTGTCCCATAAATTTGTTTTGTCGTCAAATTGCTAGAATTCAATTAGACCTAAGATAGAGCCTGGAAATCATAGATGCTGCTGATGTAATTCTCCACTCTTTATTTTCTTGCTGACTTCTACCAGAGAGATTGGACACACTAAGAATTTGCTTTTGTTCCTCAAAAGGTAAATGCTTAGAGTTCCGGCTTTTCTTGCAACTAGAGATGTCCATACGATACAATTCCAGCCAATAAGAACTAATGAGAAGTCCTCTAGGGCTTATCTGGGAAAGCAGTACTCTCTTGGGGGAAAAAGACCCTAGTAGCACTACCCCTTCTTCTAACTACAATTGGAGCTTCAATGGTCATTTTGCAATGCATTGACAAGTATGTAGAGTGAAAGGATAGCAGAAGCAGATATTGTATTTTGGCATGGTGGAAATGCTGCATAAGCTTCTTTGTCCCTACCTCCTATTTACAATAATTAAATGTCATGGCTTAGGCCACCGTTAGGGATATTTTCTGTTACTTACAGGTGAAAATGCATTCTTATGTGATGCAGAATTTTTCATTCTGCAAAGAATGCATTGTATAATTCCTGTCTTGATAAAACAGAATCTATTCTATTTTAGAGATTATTTTATTTGCTGAAAAACCATACATGTGAGAGAGAGGACATATTTTATATCATGCCCTTGATTCTTTCTTTGATAAGAAGCTAATGTTTCAATAAAATAGATAAAAGCTTAGGTTAAAAAACAAAAAGAACTGAGTAAATCTAAAATTCCAACCAAATTAGAATCAATGCTTCAATCTTGAGATTGAAGATGTTTTCTGAAATACTGGTTTGGCATTTTAAACTCAATTTCAATAAAAAATTTTTTAACACCTCAAGATAGCTTTTGACGTCTGCAGCCTCACAAGAATCATTTCTTTTAAGAAAGAGACTAA
This sequence comes from Halichoerus grypus, assembly GCF_964656455.1. NCBI lineage: Eukaryota > Metazoa > Chordata > Mammalia > Carnivora > Phocidae > Halichoerus > Halichoerus grypus. Next base: position 84,549,017 of record NC_135713.1, on the reverse strand, counting down.
TATGTTTTGCTTTTAATGCCTAGTTCAACCAGATCAAAGTTTCAGACCCGATGTTCAAAATGTTACACATATGTTCTGAAGAAAGAATATAGACCGGACAAGCATGCAGGTGAAGCTTCAGTGGCCTCCAAACCATCTTAATGGAAAACAGCTTGTGGCTTTTCACCTTTGATGAAGGTTAACATGCTCTATTAAGCAATACATTATGGTAGTGAGTTAAAATAGTTTTTTTGTTGTTGTTTTAAGACTTTATTTATTTGAGAGAGACTGAGAGCGCACAAGCGGGGTAATGGCAGGCAGAGGGAGAAGCAGGCTTCCCGCTGAGCAGGGAGCTGATGCGGGGCTCGATCCCAGGACCCTGGGATCATGACCTGAGCCAAAGGCGGAGGCTTAACCAACAGAGCCACCCAGGTGCCCTGAGTTAAAATAGTTTTAATATATATATCAAATATGAAAAAAAATAACTAATGAGCTAGCAGTAAGCTGAAAGCATCCAAAACAGGAAACTAAGCACAAACTGTAGCTAATGCTCCTCGGAGACTCTTCTATAATCAAGACTTAGCCTGTGTCCCTCCCACCCTTTTCCTACACATATACCAGAAATCCTATTAGCTGTAAGGAGATCCAGTTACATCTAGAAATACTTTCCAATGATAGGAGACTCCAAGGTGTCTTCGATTACACATCCAGGGGCAGTGAAAGAGTGATCAGAGAGCAGAAAGAAAGCACATGGTTCACAGCCATAGCATACACTTTGTTCATCTAACTTTCCTATGTTCAAATTTCAAAGTATCTGGTTAATGACAAGATGTGTGGCCATACGGGGATGGCCAAGAGCCAAGAAATATTGCCCACTTAGAAAGCTGATCTATGCCCAGGATAGATGAAGTTGAAAATATTTATAAATGAATAAATCTAATATACTTTTTAGTCGTAACAAATTTACACATTTAGTTTATTCATTTGTCCATACATACAATTATCCACTTATTCATTCAATAGTTACTGACCTCTCTAGGTAAACTACTTTAAGCCCTGTCTAGAATTATTTCCTTCCCTAAAAAATTGCCATCTATTTTTCTGAGAGATAGGAAATAAGTAATTTTGAAAGCATAGACGATCTTTGAACTCTGTTGCACATTTTAGGAAAAATAGCAATTATTTTTGCTTTTTGGAATCAATAGCTCCAACAAGACTAAAGCTAGTGAAGCCTATTACTTTTCCCATCCTATATTTATACAATTTTATTATAACCTAAATTTAAATGTTAGAGAAAAATTCAGGGGGTGGTATGAAACAGGACATAATTTGTCAAAGCATTCACCAACTTGTAATGGATTCACTGTTAGAACTTGCTGAAATCTTCTTTTGGATGTCCACGCAAGAGCAAACAGCATGTATACAGAGAGTGGAAAGACATTAGCCAAGTTTATAAAAAAAAAAAATCTCTAAGTGTATACATATTATATATATATACACACACACATACATATATATCTTACTACAGTATATACTGCCAGATGGAATTTCAGGTGCCTACATCATCATAGCTATTATTAAATTATCCTTTGTGATGATACCTCAGGTAGTCAGGACTGTTACGCAACAGGGAGTTAGGGAAACATCTTAGGTTTTTAAAGCTATTAAAATTTCTTGCAGGTGTGTTTGAGAGAAGCACAGCACAAATTCACTTGCACACTCTGAGGATTAGAGACTATGCAGCCCATCCACAAGGGGCAATTAACACAGTGTGGAAGAAGAAACAACCAGAGTTGCAAACTAAACAGAACTTACATTGTACTTGTATCCCCCAATTATATTGCAAAGCACAGATGTTTAATCCACAAAATGAATGATATTGGCAGTTTTAGGCTATGATATAATCCTACAGGGTCTACCTTTCTATACCTACTTTCTACTGATCTTATTCTCAAGATTGTGTTTTCTCTTTTCTCTGTGATGTGTGCCTATTAAAAATATGAAGAGTTTTACTCACCTACTTGTTGCAGCTAGCAAAAGCCTCAATATGCCACATCTGGAGTAGAATTTCTTCTGGCAGTCACTTCAGTTAAAGGCTTACAGGAGCATTTTAATAAAAGCCTTTCTAAGGTCCAAATCTGGTATGTTTATAAGAGGTTAGCTCTTACCCCTGATACTGTTAACTTCAAGAACAAAACTGCCAGTTATTTTTATCAGCAGAAATGGGCTTATACGGGAATAAGAGAATTGCAACTCGGGACAAACAAACCACAGCAAAACAAAGCAGCGAGGAATGCTCCTTTATAGAGGAAAGGGGGAAGTTGGGAAGGCTTTATAAACAAAAAGGCCTTTGGCCAAAACGTGGGAGTTCTATGTATACTGGTTTCTCATTGGCTGAGTTGTGACTCTGTCATTGGCTGAGCTGTTGCCAGGGGAGCACGAAAGCCCTGTTTCCTCCTGCTGGGATAATAAAGTAGTAACCCCTGCGGGCCCATCTCTTTCTGTTCTGTAAACAATCATCTGATTTTCTGATCTGCAATTAATGATGAGTGGTAGGGCATGAGAACCCCGCCCCCACCTCCTGAACCTCCCAACTTCATTTTAGTGAGGTTCCCCTTATTAATTTTTACAATACAGATTAAAGTTCATTCTAATTAGTCCCAACACCAGTGCTCCAAAGAAAAGCTGATTTCCCCCCAATAAGTGGTGCCTAAGTCTATCTATTTTTCTAAGAAAACTCAAAATCCTTATTCTTACCCCACGTTCCAAAATGAGTTATTCCAGAAGAACAACAGAGAATAGCTTTGACTGCCATACCACACCTGTCATTTAAGAGAGCTACATTAATCAATAACACCTGAACAGTTCAATTACTAAATAAGAAAGCAAAGAAATGGAAAAAAGATTAATAGGTCTTCTCCAAAATTAGACCCCTAAAATCAAAGAGGAGCCATAACCTATGATGATTTGAAAAGACTATTAATGCTTGAGTTAATATATAATTATCAAACCCTTTTATTTGTTTTTTTTCCACATACAGCAGCCGGTTTCACTGACAATTTTCCTACCCTGAGAATTTTTCACCTTTGATTAATGACACTTAATAAAAATTCCAGCTAGTTGCAATGAAAAGAAAGAGTCACTTGAACCAATGGTGAAGTACCTTATAGAGCTAGGCTAGGAAAGGTTAATGGCATCATTACTTAGGTCTTTGGAGTACACATATCCCTCCCTCGGATTATGTTAGGCAAGTTGAATAGTGCATTAACCCCTTCCAAACTTGAGCTACATTGAGAATTGTTCATTTTGAAAGATAATTAATATTTGTAAATACAGCCCATTTTTTCCTCAAAGGATTTTTGACATTACAATAACATAGAAAACAATCACATCCAACAGCATAATAGTAAAGAGGAAAAAAAATGCTTCAAGAAAAGAAAACCCAAGTCCTGGGTCCACAAAGTAAGTATAAACCAATTACCTAGGAAAAAAAGTTTATTCTTCATATACTTAGCCTGCGAGGAATGCATCCTGAGAAAACTCATACTTCATACAAAGAAATGGACAACATTTTACAGTGCCACAGATTTCAAAGTTTTTTGTTTTTTGTTTTTCTAAATCATACCTTGATACTGACCAATCATACTGCATCATGGTACTACTCAAATACATATAGAGATATATATATCCTGCAGTGAGGAAAACTGGCTATTCATTAACCAAAATTCACTGAGCCCCTACTTTGTGACATTCATTGTTCTAGGTGCTTGGAATACATCAATACACAAAATAGACCCCAAAAATGTCCTTGTGAAATATACATTATAGTGGGGAAAGTAGATAATTAAAAAGAAACATAACAAATAGGTAAAACTAGAGTGTTGTAAGTTCTAAGTGTGAGGGGAGATAATAGAACTAGGTAAGTGCAACTGAGAGTGACAAGGTAGACTATTTTAATAGGAAGCAGTTGCTATTTTAATGGGCCAGTTAAGAAGGCTTCCACCGTGGTAGCTAACATTAGCCTTGTACTCAGTCAGCTACTCATAATCATTTTGATTAGTTAGGAAACACCTTTGCCGGCCGTCTCTCCATTTAGCCTCTAGGAATTCCATGGTCTCTTAGCCATTGATCTGCAGACCAAAGTTACTCTAGCCTCGTTGATCAGTAGACGAATTGTATCCATCCCGCGTTTGATGGTAAAGAGCAAGGTGAGGCTGTTCTCCTCTAGCAAAGCAGAGGACGGCTTCCGCTGGCCTGGAGGATTCAATGACAACTGGGGGTTAAAAGTTTTCAAATATATCACTATCTCCTTTCCTATCAGGTCATAAGTCCTGCTTCTTCTCCATCAGAATCCTGACTTTAGCATAAGATCCTTGCTAGAAGTGCATTCAAACTCTTTTGTACCTCTGCCATTCTTGTAACAATTTGGGGGCCTGATTTTATAGTATATTAAGCCCTCTAAATGCAGGAGATCAGAATTTCTTTAGATACTTCCATGGAAGCCTTCTGGATTTCATAACTGATCTAAGACTAACTGTATCCTTTATCAAAGCCTCTAAGTCAGTTGAAAAACCAGGTACCTCTACATTGGTTATGACTGCCATGCCCCTTTTTTTTCGGGTGCTAGAGCGTTGTAAAAGCCAGCACTTTTCTCCCTGCCAACCTGACCAGGACGTCAGTCCACCGCAGTGATAGCCTAGGAAATTGTGACAGTTCAATACACCAAAGATTTTCCACAACCTACTTATTATGAACAATTGGGTCCTTGTCTTCTGCTGGCCAAGGGATAAAACACCAAAATCGTGTCCTAAAAGCCTGTTTTCTAGAGCCAAGTCTGTTGCAATCGTCTTAGTCAGGGCTTCCCTAAAATCTGACCCTAAGATAAGGGCTTATATATCAGAAGTTGGAAAAAATCCCAGGAATAACGGGGAGCATGTAGAATATGAGACACAAAAGGGAGAGAAGCCAATAAAGGGTATATGAATGAGAGAGGCATTGCTGCGGACAAATAGGGGTCAATCCTGTGAATTCTCTAAGAACCCACGGAATAGACCACAGACCCATCCCACTAGAGGACTGAGTAGTTGGGGCATTTTTTACCGAATTCTATCCCCCTTGGTTGTGAGATTCCTTGGAGTAGTTAGCTTTTCTGCTCAAGGTAGACTGTGGCTATTGTGGTGAAATAAGTTTCAGAGAGCTGTAGAATTCCTTCAGGAAGGGAGGAAGAGAGTGGTAAGCCCTTGTGAGATTAAGTTGTCAGTATGCATACTGGACAGTCTACTACACCAACAGTTATCTTTAAGTGGGCGAATGGATTATGGCTCAGGGCAGCAATAGCATCTGCAGAATAGCTTTTACTCTAAATTTAAAAATGCACTCTTAACGTAACAAAATTTAGTATTTTGCAATACATTTCCTTTTCTCCAGGACAACATAAGGACTTTGGAACATCTTAAATCCATTTATTCAATTCAAAATATATAAGCTATTGCTGTTATTAATGATATTAAGCCAGAAATATATTAAAGCCCATAAAAATTGTTGTTGTTGTTGTTGTTGTTTTAACCACACAATATGCATTAGATTTACCTTCACATTTAGCATCTTTTTTCCCCTGTTTCTGACTTCTCATCTGGGACTATGTTCCTTCTACTTAAAATATATTCTTCAGAATGTTCCTTAGTACGTACAGCATGATAGTAACTAATTCTTTTCTTCTACTATTGTTGATCTAAAAATGTCATTTTGCATTCATTTTCAAGGGTGTTTGTGACACTGTGTATAAAATTCTAGTTTTGAAACTTGTTTTTTTTCTAGTACATTGTAAATATAACTCTTTTGCCTTCTGATTTCCAATGTTGCACTGGAGAAGTAAACTCTCCTTGTAACCACTGTTTATTTAAAGGTAATCTCCTCTAACTGCTTTAAAATTAGTCTCTGGTTTTCTGGGGTGTCACTATGTGTTTAAGAGAAGACAAAATTTTTTTTTCCCACTTGTGACTCATTGGGCTTTTAAAATATGAAGATGGGTGTCTTTCATCTATGCTAGAGTACTTTCAGATACTTTCTCATCAAATATCATCTATTCTAGTCTCTACTTTCTTCCTTTCTGAGATTCAGATGAAATGAATATTAGATATTCTCTGAATCTTCTAAGCTGTTTATCCCTCATCTGTATTTTTCATCTTTATATTATCTTTCTGAATAGTTTCTTCTGATCTATTTCTAGTTAATATCTATCTCTTCATTTTCTCTTAAATCCATAAGCTTAATTCTTAAATTATTTTATCATAGTTTTATACTATATCATTTTTGTTTTCTTTTTAAATTGCCTATTTTTAAGAAGACTTTGGCTTTTTAGAGCATTTTTAGAGTCAGAGCAAAATTGAGGGGAATGTGGAGAGTTTTCCAACATGCCCTCTACCCCCACACTTGCATAGCTTTCTCCATTATCAACATTCCCCACAAGAGTGGCATATTTGTTACAAGTTGATGGACCTCCGTTGACACATAATTATTCAAAGTACATAGTACACATTAGGGTTCACTTTTGGTATTGCACCTTCTATGGGTTTGGACAAATGTCTAACGACAAGTATCTTTCATCATGATATCATACAAAGTATTTTCACTGCACTGAAATTCCTCTGTGTTCTGCCTATTCATCCTTCCCTTTGCCCCACAACCCATGGCAACCACTGATCTTTTCAGTGTCTCTATAGTTTTACCTTTTCCAGAATGTCATATGGTTGGAATCATATAGTATGTAGTCTTATTAGGTTGGCTTCTTTCACTTAGTACTATACATTTAAGGTCCCTCCGTGTCTTCTCATGGCTTGATAGCTCATTTCTTTTCAGTGCTGAATAATGTTACCTTATCTATGTGTACTACAGTTGGTTATCCATTTACCTACTGAAGGGCATCCTGATTACTCCCACATTTTGGCAATTATGAATAAAGCTGATATGAACAACTTTGTGTAGGTTTTTGTATGGACATAAATTTTCAACTCCTTTGGGTAAATATCAAGCAGTGTGATTGCTGGATTGTATGGTAAGAGTATGGTTAGTCTTGTAAGAAACTGCCAAACTGTCTTCCAAAGTGGCTGTACCATTTTGCATTCCCAAGAGCAATGAATGAAGTTCCTCCTGTTGTTGCCCATCCTCACCAGCAGTTAGTGTTGTCAGTGGTTTAGATTTTGACCATTTTAGGTATATACTGGTATCTCCTATATTATTTTTATAGTTTCTAGTTTCCTGCCAAATTATTCAATCTTGCCCCTTACTTTTTTAAAACCGTAATTAGAGTAGTTGTTTTCTGGTCTGAGTCTGAGACTTCCACAATCTCATGTCTTTGTGGATCTGTTTCTATTGTATGTTGTTTCTGATGTTTTGTACTTGCTTTGTCATTTTTAATTGTATAAGTTTTATTTAATAAATTATTTGGTAGATGATTTTGCTATTTAAAATAATGGTAGCGTCTTTCACAGATTATCTGTGATAGCTTCTGAGAGTTGTTAGAGAGACTTGGGGTTTCCCTGACCCTAAGTGATAAAATTCTGGCTGCAAGTCCCTATAGTATCTGATTTCCTTCTAGTTCACACTTCCTTGAATGCATAGTTCTTCATGAAACCAGTGTTAACTGGAGGCCGGAGTATCCATCCTCATCAGAATCTGAGGATCATCCCGGATCTGAGACCACTAAAGGAACAGGTTAGTTTTGCAGCTGCTCTTTCAGAATGGGAAAACAATCCCGAAGCAAAAGCAATTTTGAGCAGTTTATCTGAGTTGTCCAAAATCTTGGCCTGACTATTCCTCATTGTCTTACAAGCTCTTTGCTACTTTCAAAAAGATGTCTTTTTAAAACTTTGACCAGGTTCTTCAGTTTTTCTGAGAGAGAGAACTGGTTTGGGTCAACCAGCTATTACTGGAAGTGAAATTCTCAAAATCATGTGTTTTTCATTTTGATCAGAGAACCTTTCATATGAATATTTTTATTAAGCCAATATCCTTTAATAAGAGAAAAGATTAATAAAATTCTAAACATACCTAAAGAAATACAGAGTTTTATTTACTTGCAGTCACTGTATGGCTGATGCTAAGACACAGCAGAAAAAAATAAATATACTACTACTTAAGTATAGAAAGAGTAATTTTTACTGAGAAATAATTGACATATAACACTATATAAGTTTAAGGTATAAAACATGCTGATCTGATACATTTATATACTAGCTAATATCTCTATCACATCAGATAATTATTTCTTTTTTGTGCTGAGAACATTTAAAATATAGTCCATTAGCAACTTTGAAGTATATAAATACAGTATTGTTGACTGTAATCACAATGCTGTACATTAGGTCTCCAGAACTTAGTCATCTTCTAACTTCAAGTTTGTAACTTTTGACTAACATTTCCCTAATTCCCCCACCCGCAGTCCCTGGTAACCGTCATTATACTCTCGCTTTCTGCAAGTTCAGCTTTTTTAGATTCCACATGTAAGCAGTATCACACAGCATTTGTCTTCCTCTGTCTCACTTATCTCAGTTAACATAATGCCCTCAAGTTCCATCTACATTGTTGCAGATGGCAGGATTTCCTTCTTCCTTGTGAGTGAATATATATTACTTATTATTATATATTACTACATACATATATCTCACATCTTCTTTATTCATTCATCCATTAACAGACAGGCTATTTCCATATCTTGGCTTTTGTGAATAATGCTGCAACAAACATGGGGGTGCAGATATCCTTTTGATATCCTGTTTTCATTTCTTTTGGATATGTACCCAGGAGTGGGATTGTTGGGTCATATGGCAGTTATATTTTTAATTTTCTGAGGAACTTCCATACTGTTTTCCATAGTAGCTGAACTGATTACATTCTCACCAATAGTGCACAAAGGTTCCCTTTTCTCCACATCCTTGCCAACATTTGTTATCTCTTGTGCTCTTGAAGATGGCCATTCTAACAGGTATGAGGTGATATCCATTATGGTTTTGATTTGCATTTACCGGATGATTAGTGAGGTTGATTTCATGTACCTCTTGGCTATTTGAGAGTTATTACTAAATTTATCTACTGCCATTCCCCTCTGAAGTTGTGCTTTGTCAACTTTGGAACTAATCAAACATTCATTTGTAAGTCCTAAATCTCTTGTTCAGCTGTGAAATGTATAATTATTCCACTGAAATGACCAACTCTGCTCCCTGTACAAGGCAGAGTGAGCAGGGGCCTTAGGGAGAAGAAACATAACAGAATATCCGTAGCTTTAAATATACAAAAACACTCTTAGACTCTAAGTAAATATGCAATGTTAGATTCATCCAAGAATATAGGGCTGTCTTCATTTTAAGAAGAAATTGTTGTTATTATTATTGCTACATTTACAGATCTCTGGACATCTGCAGCCAGGCGGAATGTGACAGTCTGCCTGGTGGGATTACAGCATATATAAGGGACAGCCTTGTGAGCAGTCATAATGAATTAAGACAGGCCACAGAATTTGCCCCCAAATATTTCCTTTACTGATATTCCATGGGTCATATTTAATTTCTTCAAAGCAATAGATTAGGGGATGAAAGTCATAAGTATTGTCTTCAAACTGTTAATGTACTTTTGTCCCTATTAAGTATATTTACATAGACAAATTTGTCTGATTATCTACAAGGTGCAAAGAACTGGCCTGAATCAAAAAGTTGAGGAAGTTTCACTTAGAGAAGTCAACATGACAAGGGCATGTTCAAAGATTAAGAAAAGGGAGGTATAGGTGAACACAATAGACCAGAGAAAGAAAGCTCATCATCACCCAGTCCCTCATTTCTTCATCAATTTTTCCATGTGAAATGTGTAAATGGGCAGAAAATCAGTGAAGATAAAGAAAATGTTCTGAACAAAGACTAAAAGTGTTAAGGTAATAGAACCATTGGTGGTTTGCAAGGAATTAAAAGTGGGGAATAGAGAAGAAAGCATGACAATTCAATGACAGAGGAAGAAGCCATATTAGATGGTTTAATATCTTTTGAGCCTTCATGATGAAGAGTAACAATATCATTTACAAATATAGCAAAGTCAGTTTGGGGAAATAAAATAAGGAGCAATGATTTTAGTTTTGAAAATGTGAACTTTGTAGGATATCCATTCTGCAATGAATTAAGAAATGAGGATCTGCAGCTGGGACAAGATGTTGGTGATATGTGTGTGGCAGACATACACATATACATAGAATGTGAGAGTACATCACTTTAAAGGAGCCATGTCAGGAAGAAAGAAAACAGAGCTAAAGATGATGGAGTGTCTCCCATCTCAGACTTTGATTCCGGGGAACATGACCTAAGACAGACACCTTGTGTGGGCAGAGTAAAATCAAGAAAAACGTGGAGCAAAAATTGTCAGAGAGATATGGCTATATCCTAGAAATGGTGAGAGAGAGAGAGTCTTGATTGAGGGGAGAAAGTCACTGCTGTCAAAGGTGGTTATAAAAGACAAAAACAAAAGTTAATTAGAAATTTTGGATGACAAAAATTTGAGGGTACAATTTCATTAGGGTAGTATAGATACCTTTTCCCAAGAAATTTTGATGTAGAAGGATGAAAAGATTTTGGATGATTGCTTGAAGAAATGGGAGGATCCAAATCCCTTTATTCAAAGCATATGTGTAAAACAGAAAATCAAATGAAAAACAAGAACACAGAGCACTACTGCTTTGGAGTAGTGACTAGAACAACTCCATAACATTTATGCCTTCTTCAGTACCATCTCTTTCTCTCCTCTCTCCTTCACTGATTTAGAGGAAGAGTAAGGAATTTTAGGGAGAAATATTAGGGAGATAAGATTAAAATAAAAAGTAAGAGGTGTGAAAATTCTGAGAGGATTTATGTGTGACAGGGATCTGAGCCTCACTTAGTTTGGATATTCTCAGAGATATAATGGGAAGGCCCTTGGAATACCTATAATTCTGCCTAAAATACCTCATCAAGCTAGGATGTAAGGTTAACTTTAAATTAACCTTTACTAAGGTAGAATACGGAAATCTAGGTAGAAATGGTGATCTCCACCCTTTGAAATAAAAACAAAGGAACAAAGTCAAATGTATCTTTCAGGTTACATACATCTCAGATGGAAGTTAGAAACAATATTAAGTTCTTTATACCTTTCTTCCCTCTTGTTTCTTATAACCTATGACCATGCAGCCCAAATGAAAAGGACTGACATGCTTAGGACACAGGAGCTTCAGAAAAGGGGCTGCTGAACAGCAAGGTTTGGAGAAGAACCTTTATGATACATCACATATTGACAACTACCAAAGGGAAGGGGAGCTTGGTGCAATGTTGGGGCCAGGGACCGCCGAGGCTCCTAAATAGAAGATGGTGTGTCACTGGTCTAAATTGAAAGTCGAGTACTAGGCTGAAGAACTTGAAAGTGGTGTTATGAGGCCCTAGCTGGTCTTGTTGACAGTAGAGAGATAAACAAACAAACAAAAAACAGAGGGGCAATGCCAGAAAAATTGTTGTGCTTGATGACCACCTAGATATGAAAGATACTTTCAGATACTGAGAAAAAAGATCAATGAAGAATGAAAACCTTCATATCCTGCATAAAGACAATTTTAATTTAAACACAGTTTGGTGATGAGTTTGTTTTAATAGTACAATATGATAAACTATAGCCAATATTCTCATGAGTTCTATCGAGATATTTTTCTACATTTATATTTGGGGGGGGTTGGTTGTATCTTTCTATAGAACATGAGAAAACATGAAGAAGGAAGTGCAAAGTTGGAAAGCTTTTGAATCCTAAACTTTAAGGAAATTCTATAAGTGAAAATTTGGAACTAGGGTGTTTGTTCCATGGTCAGGCATTAAATTTGCTTAAAATCATATGGACTTGTTTTAGAATGTATAGGGTCATTCCTAGTGCTATAAAACCAGTAAGATTTTATCAGTAAAACTGTGGATACTATCAACTGATTTGAATATAGACGAGCAGAAAGGCCTTAAGAGTTCATGAAGAGTAGCATTTCCCTTGCACTTTTTTTTCTTTCTTAGAGAAAAAGAATTATTTTTGAGTATAATAAAAACATTATCAGCTACATTTTCTTTTTTATAGAACAGATGTTCTAAGGGCTCAGAGGACAGGAGTTACCCCTGTTCACCTCTTCACCACATCACCATTAGCCACTCCAAGACTGCCCTGGATAATGCAGAAGAGGGTCAAGGGCAGAGCCTTCTGAATTCATCATGAATTGATTCACTCTCCCAGCTGAACACATCTCTCCTGCCTCTAGGACAGCACGTCAGCAATAAGGAATCATTGCAACCATGACTCCCCCCTTAATGGCCCAGGCTTGGGACTCAGCCCTGCCCCAAAAGATACAGGAGGGTGCAATGAAGGTAAGATGAAGCAATCTCGATATTCTTCCCCAGAGCAAGAATGCAGATAAGGGGCAAGGATGAAATGCCTGAAATACAACTGACAATACACCGTCAGAAAGAAGACAACACTAAAGTGAATAAGCATAAATTGATTACAAAGGCTTTCATTATTAGAACCCACAAATGAATTCTATTTGTAATTAGGAAACAGATTATTTAATATTTAAAGTAAGTGATTGAGTTCACATTTTATTTAGAAGAGTATCACTTTCTCTCTCTCATAGAGGCCTCTCACTAATCAATTTAAAAATAGCCAGTGTTCTTCCTCTAGTCTAAGGGATCCATTATCCCTTAGTAGTACAGAATAATGTGGTATGATTATGATTGTATGATTCTGACCTGTTTCATAGCCCCCTTAAGTAAATTCCTCACTGTATGCCAAAAGGATCAATAAAGCAACAGTGGGTGGTACTAGAAGGGTAGGCTCATGGCTATGAGAGCAAGAACTCCTTGATGAGATGGCTGCTCTCCTACTCTGACAGGTATATCTACTCCCCAGTGGACCATGGACTTTATAGTTAAACCTAAGGGATAAGAGAACAGGAGACTTGGAAATGTCATTGTTTGAGGAAACCCCCTTTATACTTGATTTATACATGTAGATGGACGTGAATTAATATAATACACTCTTGTATTCCCTCAACTTCCTTATTCTGCATCCCAGATAAGAAGTGAACGGGGGTGGCTTCATAAATCTGTGGCCTGTATACTTGCACAGGGATCCACACTTAGAAGGGCTCATATTTGATTCAATGCTTTACTGTTACCATCTTAAAGTTCATAAAAATTTTTGAACAAGGGGTTCTGCATTTTCATTTTGCACTGGGCCCCACAAATTAAATAGCCAGTTATGGGAGTGGAGTTGTGGAAAGTGTTAAATTTGGGAGCAGGAACTATGTTATTAATTAGCTCAACCCTTCTCTCCTCCTCTCTTTGGGATCAGCCCACTTGGAGAGCATATGGTGGGATCGATTCTCCACTTGTAGGAAGCTTAGTGGTAAAGAAAATATTCTTGTGGGCAAGATTGTGGTTTTCCAGGCTGTCTCTGATGGGGTGGATAGGTCTGCCTAATTCTGGGGCACATATTAGTCATATGCCTAAATCTTGTTTTCCATTAGTGCTGTTACTATTGAAACTGATCCTTTTATTTCTCTCTACCTAATTTTTTGTGTATCTCTCGCTTGGTTTAGAACTCAGGCAGGTGATAGAGTGGTTCAAACACCAATGAGAACTACATGTCTTTGGCAGAAAGCATTTCCCATCTACTGAGATGGTTGGCAGCCTTTCAGGAGTTAAGTATTCAGTTACAGAACCTTGTTCTTGATGGGTAAAAGATATGCAAGAATGGCAAATGTGGTTAGAAAAGAAGTACACACAGATTCCTATGCTCAAAAGTTTCTGCCCTACCACTCAAATCGAGATTTGTTTAGATTAATGAATACCATCTTTTAAACTTTAAATATACCTTGAAGGAGTAAGTTCATGAAATCTTCATAATGTGGTCTTACTTTAATCAGATTTGTATCCTTCTAACTGAGATAAACCAACATGGTGAACCGGCAACTTTAAGTAGAAAGAAATACATTTTTAAATAGTAAATGGGAAGCATAATGTTCCTGGGAATCAGGGAGAGGGTCTTCATAAGATTGGGAAGGGAAGATGATCAAAAGGAGAAGACAGCCGACCTTGCAGTTTTTCCTAGTTCCCTAGTGATCTCGGCTTCCTACCCAAATCCCCCAAGTCCCTGAAAATCAACTCCTTTGAGAGCTTTTCTACTGTTAACACAGGTGGACAATAGCATGAACTACAGAAAAATCAATCAGCAAACTTCTAAACTAGCTGGCACCATCAATCACCACCCAGAGTGTGATGCATTAAAAACTACTACGTTCAGAATATCAAGTCTCTGTTTTCCCCTGTGGGCTGATGCATCTTCTTTGGCCAATGATAAGGTCAGGATAAACAATCCAAAAAAAATAGGCTACTAGGAAATCTTAGAATGACTACAGGGCACGAAGAGAGCCCGTATTGTCCATTTCCTAGCCTTGGCTGGGGCTTTCATCCAAGAACTGATGATCTGTAGCACTGGTGAAACAATGTGGATAAGCAATCACATAATATTTTTTTAATTTAGATTTATCTAATCAATCAGCGCGGGAATGGCAATTCAGCATCCCTCAAACAATTTTACACATAAGCCCTATTCACTGACCCTATGTCATCAGTATTTTCATCAAGAACCTTCACAAACTCTTTAGAGGAAGCCACAGCTTTAAATACTCTTGAATTCATTTACTCTAAATTCTCTCCTCATAATGCTATTACCATAGAGTGGGGTCCTATCGATAAACTCATCTGGAATAGCGCTGTGTGCAGCTCTGACCAAAGATTCAAGGCTATTTGGTCACATGCCTTTTTGTTCTTCATTAAAAGGATACAACCCATTCCACACATCTAACAGTTTTCTTGCTTTCTCTCTCTTTCTCCACAAAACTCTTTCCTTCAAGTTGGGCAAATCTTCACAATTTCTACTGAGTAACAAACTGAATCTCTTGATGCCTTTCCGTCCTGTGTATATCACACATCTAAACATCTTTGCTAAACATATGTTACCTTTTTGTTTGCTTCTATCTTTTTATTAAAATAGCTTTACATAAAATGTAACAAGTCAAATGACTGACAAATATAAAGAAAAGTTATTTACCTCAAATTGTGCTTTTATGAAACTGCTTGTTTCCTCTCTGGTTACCAACCTCAAAAATATGGTGCCAAAATCAGCCAAACAAAGTCTCCTCTTTGCAGTGAGGCTCATTTCTGTCTGGTTGTGCTGTACATTATGAAAGTATACATTCTAATGTCAAAATTCACCTTAAAAGACAAGCGCTTTCCGATAAGTCAAATGGATGTTTCTGTATCAACACAGTTCCTTTCCAGAATATGATCAAAAGGGGCCCATCATTTGGTTTCAGAGATACACCACAGACTCCTTGGTATCCCAAAATTATCTCAGTGCTATCCCAGGTTCTTATGACTATTAATGAATAGCTCCAGTTGGAGGACAGAGCACTCCCGTGGAAAGATGGTGGTCACTGTGCATACAAAAGTGGGTAGAGACCATGAAGCTCTCTCATGGCTGCCTGCAGTGGTTTGATTAGGGACACACTGAAGACATCAAGAGCTACATTTAACCACTGTGAAAACCTCCTCCAGTCTCATTGCTCCAAATGGGAGTTAAAACTGACTTCAGGAAACTAAGGCGATAGCAGGACATACCTAGATGATTTATTTAAAATAAAAGCCAGAAATTTCAGGAAAAAAACAGGTCAGATTCCTTTTGTATTAGTTTCCTGTTGCTGCATAGCAAATTGCCATACCGTTAGTAGACTAAACATTCAATAAATTATTATCTAACAGTTTCTTTGGGTCAAAAGCCTGGCACATTTTAGCTGGATCCCTTACTCATGGTCTCACAAGGCTTAAGGGAAAATTCTGGCCCGCTGTACTCTCATCTGGAGAATCAATTAGGAAAAGTTCTGCTTCCATGCTCCCTCGGGTTATTGGAAGAATTTGTTTCCAACTGAGGTCCCTATTTTCTTGTTAGATGTCAGCCAGGAATTATCCTGAAACAACTAGAAACCAAACTCAAGTCCTTGCCAGGGGGGCTCCTTCATTGGCTACTCATGGCATGGCTATTTGCTCCCTCAAGGCCAGGAGGAAAATGACTGACTTCTATTTGTGACCTATAAACTCTCTCTAAAACTTTCACCTGATTATGTTAGGCTTAACCAGGATAATCCCCATTTTGATTAACTCAAACTCGACTGATTAGGGACCTTAATTACATTGGCAAAATCTCTTCAACCTTTGCCATATAATGTAAACTAACCACTGGAGTGATATTTCTTTTATGTATAGGTGGTATTTTCATGTACACATTGAAGGGAAGGGGATTCAGGGCATGTACGCCAGGGGCTCAGAAACTTAGGGCCCATGTTACAATCTTGCCTACGACATCTGTATACAATTAGTCTACTAGCATTTCAAGACTTTTAAGAAAAAACAAAAATAGTATGCCTACCTCTGTTACCTATAAACTTGATCAAGTGGTGTGCTTAAGGTCTGTAAGTGTTGGGAGTTTGGGAAAACAGCCATCATTATTTCTCCTTCTTCTGGCTTCCTAACCAATGTGAGAAGAAAGAGTCAAGAACTAAGTGGGACCAAAATCTAGCAAAATTACCAATGGTGAAACTAGTTGGGAACATAGCAGGATCTCCTAATCTCCTTTCTTGATTTAGACTTTGTTATTCTTAGTCTGTTATGGGGCTAGAGCAGGGAGTTGGAAGGTAATGGAATGCTAAAGCAGACTGTCTCTTTTCCACATGAAGGGAACTCACCTGTTTTGCTGGTATCTAAAAGAGAAAATGAGACCAGAAAGACATGGACCTGGCTTGGCTTGGTTTGAACTTCTAGGCAGTGGGTCTACTCTCTAGTTAACAAGGCTCATTGGTCAGCATAGACTACGTTGTGAAGCAGGAACAAGAAATCACCACGCCTTAGTGGTTAACATACCCAAGGATACTTCTTGTTCATGTTACAAGTCTAACACTGGTGAACAGGGCTTTTCTATTTATCAGTCACTCGGGGACCCAGGCTAATGGAAGCCTTTTCCGGACCTGTGCTTCTTCAATCACTGCAGGAGCAATCAGAGGAGAGCGGTGAATCACCTCCTGGCTCTTAACATTTACAGTGCAAAGTAAAACACATGACGCTTCTGCTCAATTTTTATTGACCTGAGCAGGTTACATGGCCACAGTGGGAGGCAGGAAATACAACCTACCATGTGCTTTAAAGGTGAGAGAACCACAAATATTGGTGGACAGCATTAACAGCTACCACACACGGCTTAGTGAATGTCAGTCCTCTCCCACGGACGGCACTGGAACCAAGGAAAGCCCCAAAGATATTTACTCTTGATACTGTCCCCTACAAGAGAGTAGAGTATGTGATCTCTATCGGAAATGTGAAAAAACGAAATATAACCATTTCCTCTTAATAGTAAGTTCAGGCAACAGAAAATGCTATGAGACAGCCCCATACTGCCACACCTCACCTTCGTGGACATTGCTTCAGGGAGAAACTAGCAAATGCAACTCTCGAGGCTGCCTTGCAGGCAGCTGACAGTGGTCCTAGCCCCACATGATAGGCTCCAAATAGGAAGAGGGAGACGGTGCCTGCCACATTTTAGGAGGCTGCCTTCAAAATCAGGCTGCGTGTCTGGAGTTGCTGTGCCGAACAGGATCTGTGAGCTGGCTCTGTGCTGGGTGAGAAGTGTAAAGCCTGGTGCCAGAATGCGAGTGCACATCAAAATCCTGGCACGGGTGCTCTTTAGAAACGGACAGAAGACCAACTAACATACGGCTCATTCTTCTCACGTCATAAATGGAAGGCATTAATCACTGGGAGGCCTCCCAGAAATTAAAGTTCATCTATTGGTTATGGGGTGTCAAAAGGCAAATGTGGAGTGTTTTAAATTTGCTTAGTTTTCCTGCGATATAAAATACAGGTTTCAAATGCTGGCTTTATCATCAAAACAGGCTCCTGGCCCTGCCAAAGCTAACATAAAGAACCCAGAACTCCACACAGGTTTCTCATTTATAGCATAATTTCCTCCAAAGACAGCTATTTTAAAATGTAGATTAACCCTTAATGTCTAAATTTTCCAAACTGAAACTTTAAAACAATGAAGTCCCATCTGCCATCACTGAAAAACCAACGGGCAAAGGAGTCACCTATGGCTGTCTGCGGTGAGGGCTGGAGTCCACTGCCTGGCCTGCTGACCCTCCGCTTATCGTCAGGCGCCACCCTCCACCCCTGCGTGGAGGCAACCATGGAGAGGCAACTGTGGTGCTCTCAAGCATGAATTAGAATCATCTGATCAAAGAAGAAAGGAGTTCATAATCTGTTTTTCTTCTTTGAGAAAATCCTCAAGTGAGTGTGTATCATGACCACCTAAGGGAACCAATTCAACCAAACGAGTAACTCCTTAAAAGTGATCATCATCCATTCATCAGACTAGTCTTCAGGGTGTAAATATGAATACATGCAAACCAATGACTTCACGTTCATCTCCAAAATGGAATTCTGTATTTCTTGATCTAGCCTAGTAACTTTTGCTGAAGGAAGGAGCGATAGTTTAAGGCGCCACCGATCGGGGTGCCTCACTGGCTCAGTTGGGAGAGCATGTGACTCTTGTCTCAGACTTGTGAGTTCAAGCTCCACATGGGCATAGAACCTACCAAAAAAAATGAATAAATAAAACATTTTTTTAAATACAAAATAAAAAATAATAAAGAGCTGCAAATGGGTGACCTGTGTGTGTCGTGTGTGTGTGCATGTGAATGTGTGCACTTACCTGCACAATGTCATTACATATTAAACCTGAATGACATTATGTGAGGCATAAACTCTCAATTTTCTACAAACCTCACCAGTCTTTATCATCTCTCTCTCTCTCTGTTTTTTTTGAGAGGGAGAGAGAAAATCTCAAGCAGGGTCCACACCCAGCACCAAGCCTGATGTGGGGCTTGATCTCACGACCCTGAGATCATGACCTGAGTGGAAATCAAGAGTCAGACACTTAACCAACTAGCCACCCAGGGGCCGCTAGTCCTTATCATCTTAAAGTCTGATTTACTCAAAATGATACTTGTTCTAGTAATACAGACATTTGTGCATGTGTGTCCCACTTTATTTTTTTAATTAGTTAAGCAACATTTTTATTTTTTAGTATGTTAATAAATTTTATTTTGTGAATCATACATGTTACATATATATTTAACTTACAAAATAGTAAACTTATTAAAATCAGTTGGTTTATTTCATTCCTACAATTTTAACAAATGGAGAAATAATTTTTTTTTTCATCATGATAAGTGTATTCTTTAATCCCCATCACCTATTTCCCCCATCCCCCACCCATCTCCCCACTGGTAACCATTAGTTTGTTCTCTGTAGTTAAGAGTCTATTTTTTGGGGACGCCTGGGTGGCTCAGTTGGTTAAGCGACTGCCTTCGGCTCAGGTCATGATCCTGGAGTCCCGGGATCGAGTCCCGCATCAGGCTCCCTGCTCGGCAGGGAGTCTGCTTCTCCCTCTGACCCTCCTCCCTCTCATGCTCTCTGTCTCTCATTCTCTCTCTCTCAAATAAATAAATAAAATCTTTAAAAAAAAAAAAAAAAAAAAGAGTCTATTTTTTGGTCTGTCTCTCTCTCCTTTTGTGTGTGTGTGTGTTCTACTTTTTTTTTTTTAAGATTTTACTTATTTATTTGTCAGAGAGAGAGAGGGAGAGAGCACAAGCAGGGAGAGTGGCAGGCAGAGGGAGAAGCAGGCTCCCCGCCAAGCAAGGAGCCGATGTGGGACTCGATCCCAGGACCCTGGGATCATGACCCGAGCCGAAGGCAGATGCTTAACCGACTGAGCCACCCAGGCGTCCCTGTGCATTCTACTTTAAAGGAACTTATAAAGGAAGACATCGGCACATAAACATGCCCCAGAATTGTGTTTACCTTTGAGAGCTTACTAAACTAAAGACAGAGTAAAGATAACGCTCCATATGCAAAAATGCAAAGGACTAGTCCTTATGTTCTTGTTTGGACCATTCCCACAGCATGAAATTTCATCTGTGAACTGGAATAACACTGTGTTGAAGTTGAGCACAACAGACATGAAGGATCTAAACCCAGGGCCCGGCACACAGTAGGCACTCTATAAGCATCAGCAAGGATGGTGATGATACTTAAGCTGCAGAGGTAGTTGTAAGCAGAGAAGTGACGAAGAGCTTAGGCTTTAGTGTCTGCTATTTGACCTGGGTTCAAATCCCTGTTCCACCATTTACCAGTTGTGTGGCTTCATAGGGGCATGCATTGTAGAATGAACAGTGTGTGAGGTATTCCAAAGGAGAGGAGTAATTAGAAGAGACTTCACTGATAAAAGAAGAAATAAGAGCACTAAGGAGGACCAGTCTCTAAGGTTTAAGATTTAGAGGCATGAAATTAACAGAAATCCAAGAAAGATAAAATTTTTAAAAAGAAAGGTTATTAATACCACCAGATCATATTAGATAATAAATAAGATTATTGTCAACAGGCCCATGGAAGCTAAAACAGAGGACTTTAAACCTAGACCCTTTTTTGGTATCACTCTCTGAATTTCTACCCTGATGTGCTGTTGAAGTAACACTAGAGTAGTACAGGTTCTTATGAATTCTAAACCAGGCTCAGGACTCAGGGTCCAAACACAGAACTAAAAGACTCGGCACAGGAACCCCAAAGACTTTACTTTCCTGAACTTTGCCTGCAGAATCAGACTTTCTCTAGAGAAATCATTTTTAACAGGCACAGAACATAATAAAAAGCTTCAAACTGATTAATAACTAACAGAGTAATTGCTAGAAAACACCTTCTCCCCTCAGCACTGAATACTTGCTGATAAAAAATATTTTTTAAAACAGAACATTTGAATACAATCACTAATGAAATGTAAATATTAAATAAGATAAACATCCATCATAGAATCATCATTATTTATTCTCCATGCTTGCGAATTTATCCCTGCCCTTTATTTCTCTTCCAAATACTCATTTTACTTTTTCTAAAAGTGACTGTCTATCATTGGATTAAATGAAAGCCTTTGGAGAATAGAAGCTGCTGCCACATACCTTTCTTTACACATGCCTCTAGTGAATTCAATTTTTTTACCTTATTTGGCTTTCCAATCCAGTGAGAAGTAACTTATTTTAAATAAAGGAGGAAGTCAACTTACCCTTAAACCCAGAGGTTAATCTCCATGTAAGCCATCTTTGGCATATTTAATTGGTATGGGAAATTTTGCTAGGACAACTTTTGCAGGGGCTTCATCGACTGCTCCTCAGAAAGCCCTCTTGGATTTCATGAAATCTCCACAGTCTTCGTGCTCAAAATAACATCTCTAGGCAAGGGGTTATGTTCATGTATTGTGAATATAGGGTTTTCAGAGGTTCATATAGAAATATTGCATAAATTTCAGGGGAAGATTTCAGTTCCTAGGATAGGTCCACTTTTTGTACCAAATTCAATAGGTTCCAAATGGTAGTTTCATCTAAGTCCTTATTTGGCAAATATTTACTGAGCACTTACCATGAGCAGTATAGGGAATATGAAGCTATTAGGTATTAACAACACATGTCTTTAGGCAGAAGGAAACTAACATTATTGAGGGTCAACTATGTGCTTTACTATTAGATTGAGGACGTTTCTACCAGCACACTAATACAGATAATACAGGGCTGTATATATGTTTCATATAGACTCTGTAGCTATTTAACACCTGGTATGAGTTCAAAGGATTGGAAGTCATTTGTGGCCGACCATAGAGGGCATCAGGGAGCAGGTGCTGTTTCTACTTGGAAAACCTAAGATTTTAGTTGATGTCATTGGAGGCTACCCAAGGAGATGGAGATGGTATAAGCAGTCACTAGACTCTGGAAATCTAAATATGTTTAGGGAAGGAGTGTAGTCTAAGCTCCCTAGAAAAAAAAAAAATCCTCATGTCACAGAGGTGAGTTGGGAGCATATGGGGAGGTCTTTAATGCCAGTGTGGGCCTTTTTATTAACTTGGTAGAGAGGTGGATGCTATAAAGGTTTGATAATGATATGTTTTAGGAAGATCAGTCTGTCAGAGATGCATATGAAAGATTGGATTAAGAAAAATTGGGGGGGTAGTGTGTCCTACTGGAAGACTAACAACTAAATAATCTAAGCATAAAAGGTTAAAGATTTCAGTAAGATACTGATTTTAAGTTTCAGTATCTGGGAGTATAGAGGTAAAATTAACAGAAATAAAGCATCCAAAAAAACAGGTTGGAAGGGCAGGGTGAGCATGGTTTAGGTTGAGTTGGAGGTGACCTCAGTGTATATATATATAGAGAGAGAGAGAGAGAAGTGGTGCTTAACTAGGGCATGTCCTATACACACTCAGGATGAGGCAAGTTCCATCCCATGATCTGCAACAATGAACAGTATTACAAATTTCCACAACCACTACATACAACAACACTGATTAGTGGTCTTTGGGCATATTCCTTCTTCAAGTTCAACTGTGAAATGGAAATAAGTTGAACTTCAGTAATTCTTTTGATAAAATTATGAATATTTGCTAACGCCTGAGGAGTGCAGCAGTTGGTTTCATACTTTTCAGAAATGCATAAAAGAAATAAATAGAAAAACACAAGTCTTTCAGGTCTGCTTGATTTGTTATTGTTCAGGGGGAAAAAAGCTGTAATTATTTCATCTAGTTAAAAGAGAGGAGATAGTCTAGGGCTACACTGAATAAACCAGATTTAGATAAACTGTCCAAATAAAAGGAAACACAATATCATAAGTTAAAATTTTATACGTCTGAGCCAAATAGTTTTAAAAATGTCCCTATCCTTGCAGTTTACAAAATACCCAGATGCCAGGTAGAGAGGTGCCTTTCCCTCACTGGCTCCTCATCCTTCCCACACCCCATATCACCTTCATTCCACCTCCTGCCCCCTCCTATATGGGCAGCACAATATGAACAATGTTTAGTCTTATTGGTTGCAATATAAATATTTAACATAGTAAGTAGAAGTTTAGCTACATGTCTGCCACTAACTTCACTTGTAGTAATGTGATTAAGTTACTGTTTGCTTAATTAACCTCTGGATCTGACTCATCATAAGGATCTCATAGTTTGGACATTTTTAAACAACAAAAACAAGGGTATCAACCTAATGATACACATAGAAATCACTTTCACGTGTTTATTTGTATAGGTATCATTGCAATGACAAATCCATAGAGATTAAACAAGACTGAACAAAGGATAATTTGCCAGCACCTACCCACTGAAAAATTGGTCATGCCTATTTTAACTAAACAGACATACAAACTAAAGTCATTATCTGGGCAACTAGAGCTTTGAAAAATGCTATAACTACTTGAATATTTCAGGAACCATTTTCTTGGTAGTAGGTATGAATTTTCTGGATATTTATGACATTTCTCCAACTTTACCTTGTTGTAGATCCTCATCTTTACACTGAAAACCTTGTGTAACACCCCAGACTCTGTGTATTGCATTGTTTCCACTAAACATGTTCAAAAAGTGATTGATCATATATCTTTAGCACTCCAGAGGAATAGAGAGTGAGAAGTAATCTTACAAATATATTGATACTAACTGGTTACAGGAGCTACAATTTTGCTTCAAATGCCTGTCACCAAAATCTCCATCTGAAATCACCCATTTTAGTTAATGACACCATCTTTTTTCTCTGACCCAATTTCATAAATATAAAATATAAATAATATCACAAATTCCCAAATATGTTTCATTATACCCATCTCTCCAGTTCCACTTTAATAAAGACTTTAATCAACCTGCATACAATTTTCAATTGATCTCACTGCCACCGGACTCTTCCCTCTCTGACTTTTTTAATGCCTATTCGCCAAACTAGTCCTCTCAAAAATCTGTTTAATCATGATTTCCAGAATTTACAATAATTTCTGGTACTTATTATATGTAAATCCATATCTCCAACAATCTGGTCCTACCTAAATAATTTTTTCTGCCTACATCATTTTATTTTCCATGATCTTTCAATATGTGCCTTCAACTCAAGTTTGCTGAGTTTCATTCATATTTTCTGCCTGTTCTCCAACAAGAAATCCCTCCCATCCTTAAGAACCATCTCAAATATGGTTCTCCCTGGAATGTTCACTTGCCTTACACATTGCACAAAATTTCCTCCTACTGTCCATTTCATTTACCCTACAATTTTGGATTCTGCCTTGTGTTATTTTGTAATTCTTAAATGGAATAAGTTCTTTCATACACAAATTCAGTTGCCTTCATAAAGAATAGCATGTTATATTTGTATCTGACACAACCCAAAACAGAAAGGTGATCACATAATGATCATTCAAACCATTAGTTAGATAATTTTAGATCAAGCTGGTGCAGCCACTCTGGAAAACAGTATGGAGTTTCCTCAAGAAGTTAAAAATAGAGCTACCCTATGACCCAGCAATTGCACTACTGGGTATTTACCCCAAAGATACAGATGTAGTGAAACAAAGGGGCACCTGCGCCTCAATGTTCATAGCAACAATGTCTACAATAGCCAAACTGTGGAAGGAGCTGAGATGTCCTTCAACAGATGAATGGATAAAGAAGATGTGGTTCATATATACAATGGAATCTTACTCAGGCATCAGAAAGGATGGATACCACCATTTACATTGATGTGGATGGAACTGGAGGGTATTATGCTAAGTGAAAAAGTCAATCAGAGAAAGACAATTATCATATGGTTTCACTTATATGTGGAATATTAGAAATAGTGCAGAGGATCATAGGGGAAGGGAAGGAAAACTGGGAAGAAATCAGAGAGGGAGACAACCATGAGAGACTCTTGACACTGGGAAACAAACTGAGGGTTGCAGAAGGGGAGGTGGGTGGGGGATTGGGGACCTGGGTAATGGGCATTAAGGAGGGCATGTGATGAGCCCTGGGTGTTATACGCAACTGATGAATTATTCAACATTACATCCGAAACTAATGATGTACTATATGTTGGTTAATTGAGTTTAAATTAAAAAAAAAAACAAAGATAAGTTGAGATCATATGCTATTCAATCTGATAATGATTTTCCCATTTCCCAAGTCTTATTTTACTAGTTGGCACTAGTCGTCTCATTTCCCTCCATTTGTTTTATATGTGTTAGTTTTTAATTTTACTTTTTTTTTTTTTTAACATCAGTATTATTTATTTATCCCATTCTTGTTTCCAGAAAATTTCAAGGTGGCTTATAAGAACACATGTTGGTCTTGCTGCACACATTAAAAGTAAACAAGAAAACAAAAGAAGAATAAAAATGCTATCTAAATTCAAATGTAAATAAATAAGATATAACAAAGTGCTTCAGTAAGCAGGTAAGTGCCATGTTCAATTTTTCAACTGGTTGAGATCACCATGTATATCTGATTTCCTTTCTTTGTAAGCTTTAAGAATATCTTCCAATGGGGGCGCCTAGGTGGCTCAGTCAGTTAAGCATCTGACTCGATTTTGGCTCAGGTCATGATCTCAGGGTCGTGAGATGAAGCCTCACAATGGGCTCCCCACTCAGCAGGGAGTCTGCTAGAGATTTTCTTTCTCCCTTTCCCTCTGCCAGCCCCCACTCATTCTCTCTCGCTCTCTCTCTTAAATAAATAAATAAATAAATAAATCTTAAAAAAAAAAACCTTCCAATGTATTTGGTTCAGTAGTGGTTTGTTTTGTTTTAGTATTTTTATTTTTCCCTTGTTTTAATTTTAATAAAATCTGTAATTCCAAAGATTTTAAGAGTCAAATAGTTCTACAAAGTTCATTATGAAAAATAGCAGATACCTACCCCTACTCCCACATTTTTCCCTCCTTGTGGCGACACTTTTTATCTCTTTATCTCTTTAGCTGATTATGTTGTTATTTATCACCATTTATATATGTCTCTCATATGCATTTATTGGTATTTTTAGATGATTAGTTTGGTATAATTCACTATATGTCTAAGTAACATGATTTTTTTTTTTTTTTTGCTAATTTTTGAGTGAGTTTTAGGTGTCATTTATTTACTTACATACTACATAAAATTAGCATTCAGAACTCTCTCCTCCCACTCCTTTATTATCCCCAACTCAGAATCATTCCATGTCCCACATCACCTTATTTATATTGTAACCTGTTTAGATTAATATCCAAAGTATATATTATTATGACAATAAATTTAACTAAAGCTGATACATATAATAGACTTACTATTTATGCCAGTTTTCTTTTTCTGTAGTTTTCCTTACCGTTATCACATATTTCTTGTTTTATTCATTTGTTTGGTTCCTTCTACATTTATTACTAATGCAACTCCAAACTCTGATCAGTTCCTGATAGCCTCCACTCTAGAGGTTCAGATGCATCAGGTATGCTATCAATTTCATCTACTTAAAAAGGAAGTTTTCTTGAAGCCTCTGACCTTATTCTTTCTGAGCAGTTTCCATGTACAGGTAGTGCACAGCTTTCATTTGGGAGCTTCCCTGCACTACCCATCTATGTTGGTGGATCTCCGGCTCTGCAAATCTCCTGTCTTCATTTTTCTTGTTTTTCTCCTTTGACTAGTGGCACACATTCTCCCATCTTTTTAGATAAAGAAATACATGACTTGAGAAAGTGAATAGTTGAAAATATCCTTGATTTTCCCATCACTGATAGCTGGGCTAAATATACACTTCTAATTAGAAATTAATTTTCTTTAGAATTTTGTTGAAGTCAGTTCTCTATTGCCTTTTATCTTTCAATGTTATTCTTGAAAAGTCCAGAGTTATTCTGATCATTTATAGTAGACTTGTTTTTTTTCTCCACAGATTCATATAATACTTTTTTTTTCATTTGTCTCCATAATTAGGAAATTTTCTGATGGCATGCTTTGGTATAACTCTGCTTTATACCTTTCTTGGTATGACTCTGCTTTATACCTTTATGTAGAAACTCAGGAAACCACTGCAATCTGCAAAAAAAATTTTCTTGGCTTATTCCAAGAAAACAATGTTTTACTTCCTTGTTTTTCTTTAAATTTCCTATGGAATCCTTATTTTTCAGATATTGGACCTTCTGGGCAGGTCCTCTAAATTTCTTTTCTGTCCCGTTTTTAGTCTTATTGGCATTTTGCTCTACTTTCTGGGCGATTTTCTTATATTTATTTTCCAATGCCTTATTAATATTTTTTCTCTCTAACTTTACATTTTCAACTGTTCTTTTTTTCTCTCTGTTTGTCCATTTTTTCAGTACCCTATTCTTGTTTCATGGTTAAAATATTTCTTTTTTTTTTTTTTAAGTTTTATTCTTCCTCATCTGTTTCCTCTCTCTCTTTTTCTGATGGTTTTGCTGATTCCTGTACTACATGTCAGAGGCTAACATTGTAATATTTGGTTGTCTGTCAATATTTGTTAGGTAGTTATACCATTTTTTTAAAGATTCATTTATTTATTTGAGAGAGAGAGAACGAGCAGAAGGGGCAGAAAGAGAGAATCTCCAAGCAGACTTCCCATTGAGCATGGAGCCCAACGCCAGGCTCAAATCCATGTCCCATAAGATCATGACCTGAGCCAAAACCAAGAGTCAGATGCTCAACCAACTGAGCCATGCAGGTGCCCCAATAATTATATCATTTCTGTTTCTCAGTTTCTAAATCCACTTCAAGAAAGGAAGTACAAGGGGCACCTGGGTGGCTCAGTCGTTGAGTGTCTGCCTTCGGCTCAGGTCATGATCCCAGCGTTCTGGGATCGAGCCCCGCATCGGGCTCCCTGCTCAGCGGGAAGCCTGCTTCTCCCTCTCCCACTCCCCCTGCTTGTGTTCCTTCTCACTGTGTCTCTCTCTGTCAAATAAATAAATAAATCTTTAAAAAAAAAAAAAAAGGAAGGAAGTACAAGTCTTCTGATATTTAAAGATGAAGAGTAAAGGAAAAAAATAACAATGTATATTACATATAACTTTACCCTGATAAATTTGAAAGTCTAGTTGAAAAAAATTAAAGTCAGTCAAAATAAGCCTTTTTAATAATTAAAGGAAAATAGTCATTTGCTGCAATATTTGGGAAAACTTTTTACTCTAAAGGAGAAAAGACTTAAAGAAAAATCAGTTTTCTAGCCGCCAAATAGTTTGCCAGATAAAGAAAGTAGAAATTTTTGGCCCATAGAGTGCTTTCAGAGCAAATGAGATTTGTAGTTCTCTCCAAATGTTCTGTAGGAATTTAGATTAAAGTTAGAAAAATGAAAACCTCATTCACAACTAATTTTAAGAGTCTATTAATATCTAGAATCTGCATATTCTTTAGGAGATAGGTAGGTAGGTAGATACACAAATACATGATTTTATTCCTAAAGACGATTTATCACATCTCTAGCATATTAGCTAACAAAGAAAGAAAAATAAGCAGATTAGTCATACAAGCACTACAGATAATTATTTTCAAATGACCTTCACATAAAGAGTAAGTTCTAGAATATAAAAAAGCCTAAAGTCCTAAAAATTAATAATTTTTGTAATTATTATAATTACTATAATTAATATTTTTTAAAAAATTGTTACTTGAGACAGATTTAAAAATAATTCTCAAGCCTACAAAGAACCATAACAACACAATTCAAAACCAAACAAACTGAGTTACCAAAAATTTTTAAAAATCACTAAACAATACAAAAAACCCCCCCAAAAAAACAGTAAACCATGCAAAAGAATCAAAATTAGAATGGTATGTCTTATCTACTAACACAGAGTTATTCTTGGAGTAGTTCCTTATTTGATTTCTCTTTGAGTCATAAGCACAGTAAATATGAAAAGACTGACAAATACACTTTACTAAATCCCAAAGAGTTTACAGGTATTAGCTGGAGAATTTTTAAACTTTAAAGTAATGTTTGTAAGAGACAATAATGTCTTGGATTAATTCGGTTGGATGTGGATTTCTTTCCAAAATGTCCAACAAAATTGATGAAAACGAAAATAATCTGAAGCCATTTAATACCTCTAATTTGAATAAAGAGTTTTACTAAACACATACACATTAAATGCTATAAGAAGCAATAACACTGTAAACATTTCTGAGATATGCATTCTTTTATCAATGCAAATATCAAATATATAGCACTATATTTTAAAATATACAAACCTCCAGCACCCTCCTCTTTAAATTTTTCAACTAACTTTAACTTAGAACTTGGTGACTCAGAAGAAGGTCGTTGCTAAAAAGGCAAAGGATCCCAGCAAAGTCTAGGCCTGTGACAAGGAGGTTTTCTCCAGTCTAAAAGGAACAGCCTCAAGCTCAGTCATCAGGCTGTGTCTTCACTGCCACAATGAATGCTGTTTTGCTTCAAAGAGTACTGGGAATGACATGAAAAGCATGGCCATGCTGAACAACAGATAGAGCTGAAGATAAGGCCCTTCTCTGAAAAGAACTGTTTCCAACAAAATACATTCAGTTCATTTGACTGAAGGCTGGGCATTACCATGGAAAGGGAGTCATGTTTGAAAGTGAGAGAACTGAATTCTGGTCACATCTTGGTCACTAATTCTAGGACTAAAGCATTGAACCTGCCTGTGTGCCAGTTTTCTCATTGTAATGGATTATGGTATATAGTGAAATCAGGTTGGGAAGTTGAATGAATTATAGAAGAAACTCCTATTAAACAAGAATAAATTTCAACAGCACACTTCATTGTCCAAAATGTCATTACCAGAGGTAGTCATACTAAAAGAGACGTGGCAATGAGAAAAATTAGATGAGGGGAGGGGAATAACGAGGAGGGACAGGAGACCTACTTGACAGCCAATTGACCTCATTTATGGAGTGTGGAAAGGATGGAGATCATTTCTCAGTCCAACCATTTCTACCATCAGCCATCTGACACTACTAGGCAGAATGTAATGGTTTTCTTTCCCAAGACTATGAAGGTGAAATGATCGGTTAATCAACCATCTTCAATCTAGATATCTACCTACACATAACTTATTTATTAAAAGATCTCTTTCTCAACTATTTGGAATAATGTTCCTCAAGAAGAAATATTTAGTTTAAACATTTCAAACTAAATTATGAAGTAAAGAAATGTTTTTACTTTGATTTTTCAAGTCTCCTTGCAGACACTGTTAATCTTCAACTTTATACAAAATTCACAGTCATGACTTTTTATCATTTAAATCAAGGGTGCTCAATGTATTTTCATTGATCAAGAAGAAGACTAGAAGCTGTTAAAAATGTGATTTTGAGAGGCACCTAGATGGCTCAGTTGGTTAAGTGTCTGACTCCTGATTTCAGCTCAGGTCATGATCTCAGGGTTGTGGGATCAAGCCCCACACGGGGCTCTGTGCTGGGCATGGAGCCTGCTTAGGATTCTCCTTCTCCCTTTGCCCCATCTCTCTCTCTCTCTCCCCATCTCTCTAAAAAAAAAAAATGCAACTTTGAAAGAGACAAAAATAGATTCCCCAAAGGATATACAATAAACTTTTTCACAGATTGTTCATAATACCATACTAAACAAGAAGGTATTGTCATTGCAAATATCTGCATGAGAATGCAGAGAATAATTCCACCAGATTTTTACACCAGAATTCTAACAATTCTAGTTATGGAGGTACTGTAAGCCACGGCTTCTGTAAATGGTACAATTTTATTTTTTGTTGCCTCTTTGTTTTGCAGTGATATTGGCTATGTGCCTGGTGCTTTTTATAAGTACATTTCTAAGTAATATTTAAATAATTTAGCTTTATTATATGGTATTTACAGGAACAATAATATTCATTTAAAACACCATTTAATACTCTATGCAGTCTCTAGTTCCTTCCCCTTTCCCTTAATGGTCAATGGAAAAATTACTATAAAATTTGAGGCATTAATAAATTTACTAGATGCTTCTTTTCTCTTTCTCTAAGGTTAACTAACTTGTTTTTAAATTCAGCATTTGTTAGGTTCTTCAATTCCAAATTAATTTTTTTTTTGTTGCTCTAATGTAATGTTGCATATTCATTTGCAAAACAAAGACACATGGGCAAAAACTTCTGCAATATTGTCTGTCTAGGGACAGCTCTGAGGATTACAATATGCTCAGCTCTCAATTTTTTGAAACAACTTAGGGATGCAATCTTTAGTTGAATTTCAAAATGGATTCTAATTTTTACATGGATCCTTCTGGCAAGGAAATTCTGGGTACCTTAAGGAACTGAAATAAAAAGTATAAGGCATAGATTCTTGAAATCCCCCCTCCATCTAGATGAAAATGAGCATAGGAAAACATACTGTGATAATCCAAAACATTCATTATGAAAATCATGTAAGATTTGAAACTCTCTCTGCAAGCTGCATTTGATTACAAACTTCTCTTGGGACTATGCCTAGGTATTCTTGGGCTTGTGACCAGACTACATTGCTTAGCCTACCAACCATTACTGAACATGCTTTAATATCACTTAACTCCACAAGACCTATACTGTGGAAAAGTCCACATTTGGCACACTTTCTATACAGCCCTGATTTTTTCCCCCAAAATTTCATATTAAACTTAGTAGCATTGTTAAAATGCTTGCTGCCCATATCTTCTGTAACTGCTGCTCTTTTTAGATTTCTGAACGAAACACTTCTTTTTCCATTGGCACTCCATTAATATTAATCTCTCCTTGCTCTGTACCCATAGGTATCTGATGGCAATGCTAGCTCTATTCACACTGCAAAAGAAAACGCCCTCAATCTCATCCAGTAAGGACAGTAAATGAGTGGCCTGGAATGAAAAGGAGGCTGCAGAAGGAAAGATGCAGGCAAAAGGGAGACGCAGAGTCATAAAGAATATAGTTATTTGGATTATGCTATATTGAATCTTATGACCATGTATATTCATTAGAGATAGTATATATTCAAAAAATATCTAAGTCAAAATAGTTTTTCTCAGGCAGAGTGTGGTCTGGGGCATGAACTAGAAGGGTACCCAATCCTAAAGGAAAGTTGTAAAGAAGCCTTTATATTCATAGGGCAAGGGGCAAGGAAGGAGAAATTTTAGATTAATAGTCCTATAAAACACACTTTCATATAACTTAATGTCTGTGTTTCAAACTTTAGTTCCTCTTTAATTCTTAGAGGGTGATGATAAACTCCTAACTTTAACATTTGAGATCCTCCTCAGTTTGACTCCAAACTACTTTTCCAGGTAACTTAACATGTCATGACAGCTAGACAATTCTACAACTTTGTTTTAATATTTCTTTTGTCTCATCATCCTTCCTCTAAAACATTCTCCCCTGGCTTCTTTACTTAAGCAAACCCCACTAATCTTTTAAGATACAGTTAAAATTCTTTGATATTTTTCCTGCTTACCTCAGTTATATTTATGGACTCTCTTCAGTGACCTCACCTTCTTCTAACATCCTAAAACCCTGTATACTATTTATTTACTCATTCAAGAAATGATTATTCAGTTCCTACTGGTATAAAAGTACATACCTGTACAAACAGCAAAAGTATAGTCCAAGATTACAAGCTAGAAACATAAGACAAAGTCATATACAACTACAATTCAAAACATAAATGGCATAGGTAAAGTATAAACACGGTGCTATGGAATGTTAGAGAAGGAAAACTACATTTAGATGGAAGAAATAAATATAATTTTAGCAGACATACTTAAAGTATTTCTTGAAGGTGTGCCTGGGTGGCTTGGTAGGTTAAGCGTCTGATTCTTGATTTCGACTCAGGTCATGATCTCTGGGTTGTGAGATGGAGCCCCACATCAGGCTCCATGCTGGATGGTGGAGCCAGCTTAAGATTCTCCCTCTCTCTGCCCCTCTACCCCTCTGCCCCTCTGCCCCTTCCCCCAATTAAAAAAAAAAAAAAAAGTCATTCTAGTTCACTCTTCCTTGAAGTACTTTTAATATAGTGCACTATGGAATTATATTTTCACCTCGCTTGCACTCCATTTTGTAAGTTCTTTTTACAGTTAGCTTACTAACTGTAAAAAGTGACCTTCTTAGGGCGCCTGGGTGGCTCAGTTGGTTAAGCGACTGCCTTCGGCTCAGGTCATGATCCTGGAGTCCCTGGATCGAGGCCCGCATCGGGCTCCCTGCTCAGCAGGGAGCCTGCTTCTCCCTCTGACCCTCACCCCTCTCATGTGCTCTCTCTCTCTCATTCTCTCTGTCTCAAATAAATAAATAAAATCTTTAAAAAAAAAAAATTTATAAAAAAAGTGACCTTCTTAGTTAGTTTACCTTTGGCTGAAAGTAACAAGAAATCCTGATTCAATTAGCTTAAACAATAAAAAGCTTATTTAACAAATTTAGGAAATCCAGACATTGCATAGTTTTAGGGTTAGTTAAGAGATCATTAAGATTAGGTACAAGGTAAGGATGGTCCCCTCTCACCATTCCTTTCCAACACTGTACTAGGATTTCTAGCTAAGGCAAGAATATAAGAAAAGGAAATAAAAGGTATACAGATTGGGAAGAAAGACATACAACTTTTTGTTTGCAGGAGACATTATTATCTATGTAGAAAATCTAAAAGAATCAATAAGAAAACTCCTGGAACTGGGGCACCTGGGTGGCTCAGTTGGTTCAGCGTCCAACTCTTGGTCTCAGCTCGGGTCATGATCCTGGGATCCTGGGATCAAGCCCTGCATCAGGCTCTGTTTTCAAAGAGAAGTCTGCTTGAGGATTCTCTCCCTCTGCCCCTCCCCCCCCACTCTCTCTATCTCCCTCTCTCCCTTTCTCAAATAAATAAATCTAAGGAAGGAAGGAAGGAAGGAAGAAAGAAGAAAGAAAGAAAGAAAGAAAAAGAAAACCCCTGGAACTAATAAGGGATTACACCAAAATTGCAGGAAACAAGGTTAATTTGCAAAAGTCAATCATTTGTTTATATACCAGCAATGAACAAGTAGAAATTGAAAGCAGAAACACAATATAATTTAGATTAGCACCCAAGCAATGAAACACTTAGTTATAAACCTAACAAGATATGCACAAGATCTATAGTAGGAAAACTACAAAACTCTGATGAATTAAATAAAAAAAAAAACAACAACTAAATAAATGAAGAAATATTCCATATTCATGGATAGGAAGACTAAATATTATCAAGATGCCAGTCCTTTCCAATTAGATCTATAGATTCGATGCAATCCCAATCAAAATGCCAACATCTTATTTTGTGGACATCAACAAACTAATTCTAAAGTTTATATGGAAAGGCAAAAGACCCAGAACAGCCAACCCATTCTTGAAGGAAAAGAAAAAAGTTAGAGAACAGAAACTAGGTGATTTCAGGAATTACTATAAAACTAGAGTAATCAAGGGAGTGAGGTATTAGTGAAAGAACAGACAAAGAGATCAATAGAAAATAATAGAGAGCACAGAAACAGACCTACATAAATATAGTCAACTGATCTTTGACAAAGGAGCAAACGGCAATTCAATGGAGAAAAACATTATTTTCAACAAATAATGCTAAAACAAGTGGACATCCTCATACAAATTAAAAAAAAAATGAATATAGGCACAGACCTTACACCTTTCACAAAAATTAACTTAAAATGGATCACAGACCTAAATCTACAATGCAAAACTATCAAACTCCTAGAAAATAACATGAAAAATCCAGAGGATCTTGGGTTTGGTAAGGACTTTTTAGAAGAAACATCAAAGGCACAATCTACAAAAGAAAGTATTGATAATCTGGACCATATTAAAATTTAAAACTTCTGCTCTGAGGAAGACAGTGTCAAGAGAAGAAGAAGAGGACCCACAGACTAAAATATTTGCAAAAGATACATCTGATAAAGGACGGTTATCCAAAACACGCAAAGAACTCTTAAAACTTAACAATAAGAAAATGAACAATCCAATTTTAAAAACTGACCAAAGACCTTAGTAGTCACCTCACCAAAGAATATATACAACCAAAGAAGACGTACAGATGGCCAACACACACATAAAAAGATGCTCAACATCACTAATCATCAGGGAAATGTAAATCAAAACTATAATGAAATACCACCTCATAGCTCTTAGAATAGCTGTTGTCAAAAAGACAAGAAATAACAAAGGTTGGTGAGGCTTTAGAGAAAAGGGGAACTCTAGAGCACTGATGGTGGGACTTTAAATTGGAGCAGCCACTATGGAAAACAGTATGGAGTTTACTCAAAAAATTAAAAATAAAACTATCCAGCAATTCCACTTCTGGGTATTTACCCAAAGAAAACAAAAACACTAATTTGAAAGATACATGCACCCCCATATTCATTGCAGCATTATTTACAATATCCAAGATATGGAAACAGCCAGTGTCCATCAGTGGATGAGTGGATAAAGAAAAAAAAAAAAAATATATATATATATTTTTATACTATACACTGTATGGGTTTGCAGAAACGTATGAAACACACACACACACACGATGAAATATTATTCACCCATAAAAAAGAATGAAATTTTGCCACTTGTGACAACATGGATGGATCTCATGGGCATTAAGATAAGTGGAATAAGTCAAGATAGAGAAAAATAAATACCATATGATTTCATTTATATGTGCAATCTAAAAAACAAAACAAATGAACAAACAAAAAGCAGAAACAGACCCATAAATACAGATAACAAGCTGATGGTTGCCAGAGGGAAGGAGGGGTGAAGGATGGGCAAAATGGGTGAAGAGGAGTGAGTGAGAGAGGTACAGGCTTCCAATTATGGAATGAATAAGTCATGGGGATGAAAGGCACAGCACAGGGAATATAGTCAATGATATTGTAATAGCATAGTATGGTGACAGATGGTAGCTACACTTGTGGTGAGCATAGCATAATGTATAGAGCTGTTGAATCACTATGTTATATGCCTGAAACTAATGTAACATTGTGTGTCAACTGTACTTCAATAAAAAAAGAAGATATATGAATTACAACTATGCATATGAAAAGATGCTCTACATCATATGTCATCAGGGAAATACAAATTAAAACAATATGAAATACCACTACACACCTATTTGAATGTCCAAAATCCAAAGCACTGACAACACCAAATGCTGGTGAGGTTGTGCAGCAGTGGGAACCCTCATTCACTGCTGGGGGGTGGGGGAGGATATGCAAAATGGGACAGCTATTTTGGAAGACAGCTTGTTGGTTTCTTAAAATCTAAACATAACCTTCACATATGATACAGCAATCATGCTCCTTGGTATTTACCCAAAGAAGCTGAAAATATGTTCACACAAAAACCTGCACAAGGTTGTTTACAGCTGCTTTATTCATAAATGCCAGAACTTGGAAGCAACCAAGATATCCTCAATTAGGTGCATGATAAATAAACTGTGGTACATTTAGACAATTGAATATTATTCAGCACCAAAAAGAAATGAACTATCAAGCCCTGAATAGACATGGGAGAACCTTCCATACATAGTACTAAGTGAAAGGAGCCATTCTGAAAAGGTTACATCCTGCTTGATTCTAACCATATGACCCAGAAAAGTCAAAACTACGGAGACAATAAAAAGATCAGTGGTTGTCAGAGGGTAAGGGCATGGGAAGGATAAATAGTCAGGGCATAGAGTGTTCTTAGGAGAGTGAAAATACTCTTTATGATACCACAATGAGAGAGACACATGTTATTATACGTTTCTGCAAACCCATACAGTGTACAACACCAAGAGTGAATCTTAATGTAAACTGTGGACATAGGATGATTATGATGTGTCTGTGTAAGTTTATCAATTGTAACAAATGAACCACTCTGGTGGGGGGATATTGATAATGGACGAGGATGTGCTCGTGTAGGGGCACAGCTATATAGGAAATCTCTGTACCTTCTCCTCAACTGTGAACCTAAAACTGCTCTAAAAAAACAAAGTCATTAAAAAAACGTCATTCACATATGTTTTACATCAGTACCCAAATTTTGCAAGAGTTCTATGAAATGGATTATACATCTTTATATGTTATTAAAACTCTTCAATGAATTTCCATCCACTACATTTAGAATAAACTCAAACTCATTAATGCAGCCTAAAATAAAATGCTAGTCATTTCTAACCTCTCCTATCTCATTTCATACCACTACAGCTCTTGGCACTACCCTCAAGTCATACTAGCTTCTTTCTTTTCTTCATCTATACTAACTCATATTCCATATTGAGTCTCTGCCCTTGGTTTTCTCTTGGTTGGAAACCTGTAGCCTCAGTGTTGTGCAGCCAGCCTCTAGGAAAGGCTTTGTGCTCACATCATCTCCTCAAAGAGGTCTCTTCCGACTATCTAATCTAAAGTAGATTCCCTTAATCCTTATATACCATATCACTGTTTATTATCTTCACCAAATTATCAACTTTAAAAATTACCTTGTTAACTTTTCTGTATACTCCTTTATCTTTGTCTATGTCATTCCTCTACAGTATAAGCTCTATGAAAGCAGGGATCTGGCTTATCTTATTTACTGCTGAATTTCTAGCTCCTAAAGCAATACCTAGCATGAACTAGTCACTCAACAAATATTCGTTGAATATATGAATATCTACTTTCCTGTTTTCTCTAAAAATGTTTATTTTTTTAAAGATTTTATTTATTTATTTGAGAGAGAGAGAGAGAAAGAGACAACATGAGTGGAGGGGAGGAGCAGAGGGAGAGGGAGAAGCAGGCTCCCCGCTGAGCAGGGATCCTGATGCTGGGCTCGATCCCAGGACCCGGAGATCATGACCAGAGCTGAAGGCAGATGCTTAACCGACCGAGCCACCCAGATGCCCCTAAAAATATGTTTAGATGAGGATGGCAAATGTAAAGTAGAAACTGTTGTGTAGAGAGACAAAGATATGAATTATCTTCTAACATTAATTTTATAACATTTTTCATAATCAACATTGTATTTCTGAAATCTTTTTCTACTACCTATCTCTGTCAAAATAACAAGCAGCATTTTCAAGTGAGCACATCTTTTAAAATAAGTCTAGAAAACAGATTTGGTTTCAATAGCATTTTTGCCCTTCTTATTTGGGAAAAGACTCTCATCTACAAAATAGAACAGAAAGAATCCTTGTGAACTTACATGTGCTGCTTTTTCCATCCCAATGCATTTCTACCCTGCCATGGAACATTAAATATAAGAAAGTCATGGAGGACCTACAGGAGGTATAGGTAACTAGTTAATGCCCTTTACCTCCCTAATCTTCCACTCTCTCTGTATTCCACTCTGTCACAATTCATCAGATCATGAATGATTCTGTGCATTCATAAATATTGTCTAAATTGACCAAAGTCTTAGTCCCTCAGAAAGCAGAGGCTGAAACAAAACCTCATGTACTACTATTTTATTAGAGGATGCAAACCCAGGGAAGCATAAGTGACAGAGAGCAGAATGAGGCTAGGAAGAATAGACAAGCTAAAAATTGGGTATTTCTATGGAGCTGGTATCAAGTACAACTGGT
This sequence comes from Halichoerus grypus, assembly GCF_964656455.1. Taxonomy (NCBI): domain Eukaryota; kingdom Metazoa; phylum Chordata; class Mammalia; order Carnivora; family Phocidae; genus Halichoerus; species Halichoerus grypus. The sequence goes on along the minus strand of NC_135713.1, from coordinate 84,510,558 downwards.
TGTTGAATGTTGGAAGACCCAACACGTTCACTATCAAAATGGAAAGCCTCTCTTGGTCAACAAAAGGGGAAGATTTTATCTACTAGTTCCATTCTCCTTGGTCAAAGGTTTGTTCTGCAGAGTAAAGAGTTCTGGTGTCTAGTCCTCTGTTCCTTCCCTCCTCCCATCTGCACTTCTTGGATTGTACTTGTATAAATGCTAAGCTGCTCTACTGGGGTCTTCTGCCTCAGTATCAACAAGGAAGCCAGATGGCAAGAGGAGAAATCCTCAACATGATCATAAGAGGATATATGGTCAAGTGATGTCTGCATGTAGTCTGTCAGAGTCTAAGCAGAACTGGTCTCCTCAGTGGTGCCTGAGACAGGACAAGTTGACCAAACAATGGAGACAGATAAGTACTACAGATCTCAAGTGTGCCTGGTACAATTACCCACTCCACTTTTCAGTCCTGAGTAAGTAATCTTATCGTAAATCTTGGAAAAAGCCATAATTATGGAAATTGAAATCGAAAACAATAGAATAAGAAATATCTACCTTTAGGGGAAAAGACTCTCCATTTATTGACTGACGGTTTTGTGACAAGTATTGGGCTGAGCATTCTTTTAAGCACTTTCCATATGTTAATTTTAGGGCAGGTGACTGCGAGGTCCTGCTGTTGAGCAGTCCTCTCAAAGCTTCTAAGAATCAGAAAAGCTTTGGACTTTGGGCTACAGAAAGGAAAATGGGGGAAAAAATGAGAAAACAGTAAAGCAGAAAGAAAAGTGAGCAGAAGAAAGAAGTAGTTCAAGTAGCTGTAGTGACTGTCCCTAATTACTTTAGGAGCTATTCAGAGACCTCTGTGCTGCTGATATTCAAGCTTTGACCTTAAAAGAGGATCTAGACAGAAGAGGAAAGTGAACAATCATTTAGAAGTCAGGGACAATTCAAATCAGCTATAGAACTCCAGCAAGAAAACACAAGTAAACCTTAATCAAAATAACTCCGAAAACATGATTAAAATCAAGTACCATAAAAGAATCACCAATAAGTACAAGCCACAATATTAAAGAGGCCTGAATGCCCTGCATAACCAACTCAGGATGGTGAAAGAGCATTATTATCTTGGTGGCTTTTTCATAGAATTACAGAGTCAAAAGGAACTTTGGTGATCATGGGATCCCAAATCTTCAAATACAGAGAAGGAACTATAAACTTGAGGAAGTGAGTGACTTGTCCAAAGTCACATAGTAAGCTAATGGCTCCAACAAGACCAGAACACAAGGCTCCCAGTCTTAATGCCAGCGCCTTTCAATACCTCAGGAGATTTAACCTTCCCAGGGAAAACACAAAGTAAACATTTTCCTCCACTCAAGAAATAGTTTAATTAAATTAATGAACAGGGTGAAAATAGGACTTTCAATTATTTTTAAGTTATATATGTATATATATATAACCTAATATACATACATATATATGACTAATAACATTTTAGGCAAAAGTACACATGCAAAGAAATGTGTATTATTGTTGATATTTGAACACAAATTTTTCTTATTCATAAAAAAAGACTTACTGACCTAATGGGAAATTACTAGCTAAAATCAAACCCACAAAGAACCGTTGGCTACTCATCTCTTTGTTTCCTCCTCTTCAAAGGCTCCCCTAAATGCTAAATCTATATCTATTCATAGAACAATGAACTGTCAGCTTCTGCCGCAAGGTACCACATTATCTACATTGACCAGATCGCTGCAGAATCTTGGCAAGGACTACTTCGGTTAGAAAACTCATTGCAGTCAGACACATATTTATGCTTTATTTATGTCTATTGGACGAAAGATTATTAAACAGAATGGATGTTAAGATTGCATTAAAAGGTCTGACAGAAGGCAGAACTTAAGAGTGAAGACTGTCCTCCCTTTAACTCAACCCAGTGCAACTCCCTGTGACCAACCCCGCAGACACACAGCCTGCTGGTTTCGTGACCACGTTTGTCCAGCAGAAGCAGAGGGCTCACGACTTAGAGAAAAATCTTGCCCTCCTTTTAAACAGGATAATAAACAACCTTATTTTGTTTTCTTTCACCACATTGGTAGTGCTTCTGCTGTTCTAAAATCTGCCTGTGCCGCAGGGGTCCTGGAGGTGAGCTGCTGCCTGTGAGGCAAGTGGCTTGATTTGCATTGACTCCCGGTGACCTCCCTGCAGGCAAAGCCCTGAGGACACCCTTCTGGAAGTACAGGTAGAGTTTAAAACACAGGTCCTGCCTGTATGATATTTTTAAATTGGCAGAGTTAAGAGAAAGAGAAGCAAAAATTATTACTAACATGCTTCATTTTCTCCCAAAGCGCCTCAAGAGTCTCCAAAAATATTTAGCAACACTCCCACTGCATTTGTATTATTTAGATTTATTTTACTTGGAATAAAGTCATTTCTTTCCAACCCACATGTCCGAGGTTTCTCATTATCCTCGGAGTAGTCACATGACAGATGGTAATGGCTTCTTCTGTGCTGAAAAATGTCAATTGTCACGCTGTAGAGAGATTTTACATTGTGTTCGAAATCTGCTGAAGAGAATGGAGTGAGTCTTTTAAACACGGCAAAAGCCTTGACCCTCCTATTTCATCTAAAGAGCCGGTACTCACAGCTGTAGAAGGATTTGACTGCATCTGAGATATTAGGGAAAATATGTTATTTTTTTCTGCTGATATTTGGGTAATTTAGAAAAGAGCAGTGTGTATGGGGGAGGCAATATTTTGTAGCTATTGTTTTTATTGTTTTTATGTATGTTTGGGTACTTGCTTGTTTTTTTTTTTTTTTTCTGAATCATGTGCAAAATTATGCCTGTAAACATGAAGTATTTTAGATGAGGGCTGTTCTACCGAAGCACACATAGAAACTTCTTTCCTACGAATAACAAATCTGTAACAAGGATCCTAGCAAATGTCTTTGGGAGTGTACCTCTATAGACTTGTTACTTTTATTTTATGGATAGCAGAATCACAATAAATTTTAACCACTAAAGGAATGCTTGTGGAAATTAACTGAGACAAATCTAAAGTGTGAGTTTCACTTGACATCAGTAGGAACAGAGAAATAAACCCTGTGGCTCCAGGTAAATGTATCACCTGAGTTATCCCTTAGTCTGAAGGGATAACTAATTTCACCATTCACTCACCTCTTTCTAAAACTGGGACAATTCTGAAGAATATTCTACTTAATCACATTCTTCCTGATTTAAGTTGAATAATTTAGTTCAATAAAAATTTCTTGAGCATGTACTGAGTGAGCTCTAATGATACAAAGATGAGTAAGATCAAGATAGGTATGCAAGTCACTTTAATATAAATCAAGCACTATTTAAAAGTATAAGCAAAATGGTTTAGGATCAGAGGAGATGGCTTGATCAGGAAAGTTTTTGTGTAAAAAATAAGATTTTTACCCGTATCTTAAAAAATAAGTGTGGTTTCACCAGATGGCCGTAGTAGATGTGGAAGATCATTTTAAGTAGTGGTAAGAGTGTGAAGGTATCAAAGTATATGGAATACTTGGAAATATTTGGAAAATGTGATTTCTAATATGACATAAGAGATAGGATGTGGATGAGAAGCCAGAACAATTGACTGCACAATTGTGCAGAGTTTTGATTTCACTCTATAAGCAGGGAGAAGCTATCCAAGGTGTTTGCTGTGTACTCATGGGTTTGTTTGTTTTAAGCAAATTCACCTTGGTATTGGGAAAATAACCTTGAGAGTACTGAAAAAAAAAAAAATCAATTTGAGGGGAGAGTCACTGGGTCGAGTGGCCAGTTAAAAGGATTTCTATAATATTTTATAATAGATAAGGGCCTGCACTAGAAGAGTTATGTATACAGAGAGAAAGACTAGATTAGAAAGTAAAAGAGAGAATATGAAATGAATTGGATGTGGGATTTGAGAAAGAAATGAATCAGAACCTTTAAAAAAAGGTTTATAGGTAGCAAGAAAAATAACCAAAAGAGCTAATGTAGAAACAGTACTCAGACAAGCTAATGTGTTTGATTGGGGATATTTAGAATTTGAGAGACCTAAAGCAGAAAACTTCGATAACTTTAACCACATAGTACTTTTGTCTCTGTGAGTGAGTGGGGATTTGGATTTGGGGGTCATGAACCCAAGTGACAGTGAAGGCATGGGAGCAGATGAGGTCCTTAGAAAGGTCAACACCTAGAGGAGCTGAGCTGAGGAGTGGCTGGCTCCTCACCAGCGCATCGGGCCAGTACTCCCCACGGGCCTTGGCATACTCCGTCTCCTCCGGCCATTGCTGACTTCTTGGTCCATTTCTCAGGCAAATCCCTGCAGATTGCATGGCCTGCAATCTTCAGTAAAAACCTCAGGTCCTAGTGAAGTTTACATCAATAAACTGAGAATAAAAATAGAAGGTAGAGGGGCGCCTGGCTGGCTCAGTCATTAAGCGTCTGCCTTCGGCTCAGGTCATGATCCCAGGGTCCTGGGATCGAGCCCCACATCGGGCTCCCTGCTAGGCGGGAAGCCTGCTTCTCCCTCTCCCACTCCCCCGCTTGTGTTCCTGCTCTCGTTATCTCTCTCTCTGTCAAATGAATAAATAAAATCTTAAAAAAAAAAAAAAAGAAGGTAGAATATTCCCCCTTAGCAATGTGGTTCAATTTTATCCCTGAAAATTATATTTATATATGTTTTGAGTTTTATCATTGAATTAGGCATGTAAAAGCTTTGCCTTTTATGAACTTTGATCATCAAATTATATATGCTTTTTTCTGTTGAAAATAAATAAAAGCATTTCAGATTTTTTTAACAGATAGTGATATCTCAAGGCTAATATTTACTTAAGTCATTCTTACCCCAACATACACTATAGATAGTTTTAAAAGCTGGTGAGAAATCTGTCTATATACTTTACTCTTTGGCACCATTTTCCAGTGTTCACTGTTGATAACTTCTTCAGAATTAGATTACCACTTTGGTTTAGCACATTACCTACTCCAGAAGCTCAACTGTGTTTGAGTATATTTCTTCTTGGCTTGGAAATATTGAGTATAGATATTAAATTCAAAATCTCCTTTCCCAGACATCCAGATGAAAAATTGGGGAAAAAAATCAGTATAAAATTTTAATCGATGTTTAATTAAGTCAATTTAATATAATTTAATATACAATCATCAGTTACCCATGTCTAGCTGTTCCTTGCAGTAATTCTAAACATTGTATTTAGAATGCTAAATACTATCTTACTTTTGTGGGTGATATGGGGGAGTAGGAGAGCAAGGAAGTGATGCATGAATAGATAACCCAAAAAATGCAGAAATCTTTGTGGTTTGTGATATGTGTTATAAGAGAGATTTTAATAAAGCTTCCTACAGTATTTCTAATGAGAAAATTATATTCCAGACAAAGGGGCTAGCATAAATTGTTAGAAAGGTAAGAGACAGCACACAGTTTGTTGTGTAAACAAGAAATAAATCCTAGAGTGGCCTTCGTAGGGCCTTTAGTGTGTTCCCATGTAGTCAAATCTCTGAGAGGAGGGACTCAGCCTTTCTCACAATGGCATAAGGGAAAGTACTAGGGATACAGCAGCCGCCGTTGGTCATCCACCGACATTCACCACATTTACCTTTGGAGAACTGACCTCAAATTATTGGAGCTGCTTTGCCAGCAAAGATAAGGAGAAGTTTCTGGGCATTGATACTGCCATTCCTTACCCGCCCTGGTTCCCCCCGCATGACTGACGGGTGCCAGCGTACGGAGAACCCAGATCCTGTGCTGACAGCAGCGCCGATGGTGTGGTGGAATTTATACTCTGGAGCTCCCCCGGGGAATCAGGTTGAGGCTTTGCCTATCTGACGTTATTTATATGCCCTCACTTTGATTCTTCCCCTTCTCTGTCTTGCTCCCCTCTCTCCCTTACTGGATTTTCCTGGGAGCTCTGCCTTGATACATTCCATGCACACAAATTCTTGTCTGGGGGTCAGTTCTGGAAATAAGGCTGAAGATATCCAGGATCATATCAGGGAGTACTGTGAATGCCAGTCTAAGGTTTCTAACTGAAATTTGTTATCTTCCAAGTATTTGGCATAGTTTAGACACTGTCCTTTCTTGGCAGGTTAAATTCTAAATAGAAGCAGGCATGCCCCTAACATCTGTGGGGTTGGAGGCAAGAGTATTAATAAGACCTACATACCATAAATTAACCTAAAACCTCTTAAATGTGCAATATCTACTCTCCTATCTTTTCAATAGTTATTCAGTATTGTAAAGTTGTCCACACTTGTGAATTCAGAATCACCCAGTGAAATACAAAGAGAAGCAAGAAAATGGATGCTTAATGCAAATGGGAAACAATACATTGTTATGTAAGAATTTTTTTCTTATCTAGGTAACACCCAGTCAAACCCTTTCACATTCTAACTATTGGGCAATGATACCACACAGGACCCTTTGTATCATTCAGACAGAGTTTTTATCTAAAAAAGGGTGGGAGGATGTTGAAAAGCATTTCCTTGGGCCCTGAACTATGCTCCTCAGGAGAGTCAATGTTTAGGGATATCTAAACATCTGTGCCAGCATTAAGTGCTCAATCCCAAGTATCTGAGGTGCCTATTTCCTTAATAAATAGTGTGTGTGTGTGTGTGTGTGTGCATGCATGTGTGTGTGTGTGTGTGTGTGTGTGTGTGTGTGTGTTTATAATCAGTGGGGCATTCTAAAACATAAGGCCAGGGCTTCACTTGCCCAGGTCTGGGGTTATACTAAACAGAAAATGCTGTTTCAACTTTATTTTATGAGCACCACGTCCATAGGAAAATATGCTGAAACAGTTCTGTTTGAAGGTTTAAAAAGTGGAATCTATACATAAAAGAATAAAGATTAGATAGTGTTTCAACAAGATACAAACTGATACACATGATTTTGTAAGTTAAAATGCATTTCACCAGCTCTGTCTCTTTCATATGAAAAAAATTTACATTGACCATACATTCCAGAATATGTAAGCCACATACAATTTCAGTAAACCTATATTTATACATTGCAAAAAACAAAAAGACATATTTTCCTTTTGTCTTTGAATTCATTACAGTAGACATCATATAATGCCAGTAGACCATTGTTTACTTAGTGGTAAGGAAGAACAGAATTTCAAGAATATTCTTCAAGAGGTATTTAAAATAAAAAGTAGTTCGATTCAGTGATGCACAGTAAGGTTAAGCTAGTGCCCCTTAAAGGATGTTTTATTCTAGTAAAGGACATCGTTTCAAATAATATGGAATACAACGTACATGTTCTAATCCAAAAATGTAAGCTATGCCACAGAATGGAAAAGAATATAACTAGGAGTTTGGAGCGCCCCCCCCCCCCCCGCCAACAGGGTCAGTAAAGCATTTAAGTCTGACACTAACCCACACACACTTAATCTCTCCTCTTTGGCAGGACCACCACGCAAAAGTATCCATTGTTGCTGTTATAACATTGAATTGTGAGAGCAAACATTTAATACTTGTTTGTTGAATAAATGAATAAATAAAAGATCAATCCATTTTGACCGCTGTTTCCAGAATTGCAGAATGAGGAAGCTTACACTACAACTGGATAATTAGGTTGTGTTTGTATACATTTGATCCAGGTTTGGGAATAATTCAATAAAAATAGGACCTCATTATACAATTCAATGTAACATTTGAGACGGTTTGTATCACTTTTACTTTTCTAACCAGCAGGTACCTACACCCGAAATAAACTACCTGCAGTGCTATGGTTAACGGTAACTTGAGTGGGATGTGTTAATAGAATCCTAGGTAATTAATCTGTATTTCTTTTACTAGTTCTCAAATTTTTGTTACACTGCAATGCATTTACACTCCTGATTCAGAACTTCCAGTTCTACTCCTACTGTGAAGAAAAAAAAAAAAGTGCATAAGCTATCTTGGGATTTTCAAAACGCTGTGCATCTTGTGCCTGTACAAATCATAAGACTCTTTGTCTGAACCTCGTGTTACTTGCATGGAAAAGCATGAGTAAGTTCTCTGAAGTTCTAAAGAAACGTTAACATGCATATGCTTGAAAGGAAATGAGCCACAAATTACAGAACTTCCCAGCATGCAGGCTTGGCCAGTCGTGGCTCTCAATTCCTTCTAAAACTCTTGGCTTCCCTGAAATAAATGTCATGTGCAGATTTTGTTCATAGCCAAGCAAAGGTGTCCCACAACTTTACAATGGTTTGCCCTGGCTTCAAACAAAATTGCCTGTGTTGGGGTAGAGATTCAAAAAAGAAAAATATGTTTATGTTTATATGACTCAAGCCCAGACACCATTTCTCATTTTCCTTCCAACGTGTTTTTCAAAACCCAGGGCATAGGTCTGCCTGAAAGTTGGGAACATTTTTGACAATAATTTGGAATCTCCTCTACCCTACGATACCAGCTTCAAAATGAATTATGGAAACATTTTAATAGCAGGTAGAGAGCTCCAAAGCAACTGACTACAAATGGACTGTTTTATGCAAGACAGCACTACCTATAGTGGGCAGAATAATTGGTAATGATGGTTTTTAAGGAAATGTATTGTTGCCATTCAGTTGAAAGACAGAAATTTAGAAGAGTAAGATTTAGACAATCATTTAAGAAGAAATAGAATAATAAAATGCAATATAATGCTTATGAATTGGCAAATGTGAAATGTTTGTAGTCTTCACTTTCCCTCATGGGGAAAAAAGTGTTTGTTTTTGCTCACACATTTTTTTAAACTTTAAATAAGTTAATCTCAAATATTTTGATAAATTTGCAGTTTTGAATCAGTTGAAACTGAATGAATGCTTTTAACTGTGGAATGTAGTAGAGAGAGAAGGCAAAGTTATTTAGATTCCTTCAATAACTCAAAATGTAATTGGAAAGACAAGGTAGACCCATATGTATTAGTTTATACTTGAGATATTTACAAATAGAGTTGGAGTGTTTTAGTCTCCCCACTTATATATCAAAGTTCTCTTAAGGCACCAGAGCTAAATTTCCTTGTCAATTCATAAAGAGCATCCAATCATAACATTCTGTCTATTATCTTAGAAAGCTTGCTGCCTTTCCCTAGGTCTTAAGCAGGCAAGATGTAGCTTGAAATTCATCTGACCATATCAGAAGAAACCAAGAATTCAAGGTTAGTCTAGAAAGACCTAGGTCTGTCAGTACTCACGGGGATTGTTATCAGACGGCAAAATTCACTAGAAGAAAATATAAGCTACTCCCAGGATAAAGCAGTTGAGTGTAGTGGCAAGGTGAGTTACCCTGGCTCTCCCCACTTCCCCTACTTCTTGGTCATGAAGTGTGAGCATTTATAAGGTCCAGTTGTGAAAGGGATAAGATCTAGAGAGGAACATGCAATGGCAGTCTGAAGGAAAGATCTCAGAGATCTTGAAATATGAGACTTTAAATGAGATTCAATGAACAACATATTTCTCAAGAAAAAAAGGAAAGATGGTCTTCTCATTCAGTTAGTCAACAGAAAGGACTTCACCATGTAACACTTGCAACAAAAAGTCTGCATTATCTAGGTTAGATAAGAAGGCATATGACAGTCAACTTTCATCAGTTTTAATGTTTGAATGCCAAAATTTACCTGACTCAAAGAGGTTTGTTTTACTTAAATTTTTACTAAAATTTCTAATAAAGTTGTTTTTCACTTTGCCTCTACTTTTCATAAAACAACATAATAAATAAACAAAAAGGGTCAATTGGACACAGATGGTAAATTACAATGACTCTTTTTTCTGGTATATTGCAGGCTAAGGACAATTATGTACAGATATACATAATTCTTCAAAGTTTTAACAAGACTGGCATTTCTTTCCAAGTGACTGCTGGGTTTTGGTTTTTTGGGAAAATAAGGAGAGCAAATTGCAACTTTAACATCATTACATTTTGCAAAGCTAAGAATATTGGAATGGAAAGAAAGAGGATGCTATTTAACATATATGGGAAGAATGAGAAATACAACTAGTATTGGGTGGGCAGGGGAATGAAGAAAGATGGAAATAGTGAATCTGTTCTTACATTTGACACATCATTAGTTTTCATGGAAGTATAATAAATTCCATGCAATTTTTGACATTTCAAGTGGAATATTTGGAAAACACTGGAGATTTATGTGCTGAGCAAGGCCATTCCACGGATATAAGAATCTCATCATAAGAGGAATGCTTGAAGTTGACAGAAGCAGCTTCAAAAAGGCTAGGCAGTGGTGTGCTAGACCTGGTTTGTACAAGCTTGTGAGGACAATTGTTGAAGTGTCAGAAATTTTGCAGCCAATTGTTAGGTGACCATTATTAAAAATTAAACCATAGAAACATAATTAATGAATTATAAGCAAAGGTAATAAATATTCAAAATACATTGCTTTCTACTTATTTTACTTTTCTATTATCTATGCTCTTGAGGTTATTTATGTACATCTACTGGACAATGTATATGTACAGTGTGTGGTACAAATGACAGGTGTCTGCTCTTCCCAATTCCTCACTTAGGGACATAAAGTGGGGAAAGTGACATAAAGTGGGTAGTTTAAAAGCTTATTTTTATGATAGACTGTTGGTAAGATTTTGGAATTATTTGATAAAGTAATCCCCCAAGTTAGAATGAAATCTTTATAGGAAAAGAGGATCCACGTTACAATTAAAACTGCTCTGTGATAGTTTCTGGTTAGACTTAATGGTAAAAAATGAGGCCTCCTATAAGTGGTGATTGAAAATAAAAGCCTAGAAGTACCTGCATTTCACTTGATTACTATTAAAGAGCCAATAGACTGTTTTCCTTTCATTAAGGGAGGTAATGTTCCTGAGGAATTAATGAGTTTCTTCATCAGTTCTTGGGGTGCTTATAAAGTTCCTTTGAAACAACTCATCAAAAGGTCATTTATACCCACTCTAGAACAAGTATGCCAGAGACCTACAGAAATGATCCTTTCCTTCTTTCCAGTTTTCCCTAGGTAAACAACAGAGCAGGCCCTGTTTAACCCCAAAAGGATCAGATTTTCAAATAAGTTGTGAAATTAAGATTCTTCTTAAAAATAATTAGAAAGGGTCCCTTTTGAAAAAGATATAAACAAATCTCAACATTGCATGTTAGAAATTCTGTTAGAAAGGATTTCTCTTAACATGGTAAGTAAATGAGAGAGCCCTCAAGTTATTTCCAAACTCTCACAGGAACCCAGCGCCATTTCAGACCTGCGGTATGGAAAATGGGCTGAAGACGGTGGGAGGATGTTGCAAGGATCAGCCCCAGCACATTCCAGCACACTCCATTCCATTTGCTCAAACTCCATTCCTGAAAGGCCAGAGGATCTCTCTCCAAACCTATTGGCATGGACATATATTTGAGAGTTAATCCAAGAATAAGAACAGCTAAAACACAAGACAGTATTTCAGAAAAGATCTGAGGACAATTAAAAAAAATATTGTTTTCTCACCTCAGAAGAAGCCTCAGTTATTTTGAATAGGAAATCATAAAATTTAAGTTAAGGAGAAACCCAGAATGTCCAGGTTCTCTTAAAAGAGACAACATGTACCAAGAGAAAAAAATAAAGATGAGAAATCCTTCCAAATTCCAGAGGCCTATTTAGTCAGCAGGTGACTTTCCAAATGTTGCTGTTACATTCCATGTATATGTACTCTTAGCCTGAAAAGTAAAAAAAGACGTCAGGACTTAAACAACTTGTTATAGCACCTGGCTTTTTAAATCACAGAAAAAGTTGCCTGTAACCTAGTTTTCTTGTAAATTAGTTTTCAACGACTGTGGTTGAGTTAAAGGATTCTGTCGTAGTAACTTATTTCTGGCGAACTCCAAACACCCATCAAATTCTTCTTTAACCAAAGCAACACAATCTTTCCTCTACCCAAACCAAATCAAGCAAATCATAGAAAAGATAAAAGAGAGCACTCCCCCCGCCCCGAAGATAAAAATGCATGGTGGATAGATTGAAAGAAAAAAATGATAAGGAAGTTAGAAATCACACATGGATAAGGAGAGAAAAGGGCATGCTGCCATAATAAAAATGGTAAACTTTTGGAATTCAATGTCGTCTTTGCTGACTCTAGTCGGTTCAGCCTCTACAATGATCAAAGGAAACATTCTGATGAGGTATGGAGAACTTTAAACAAAGGGCTCTTAGGTGCGGATTCACATGATAAAAAAGCATTCACTCCAGCTCTTCACTAGCTTCTTCAAGAATCTCTTTTAAGACTGAAAGTAAAGTTTATAATAAAAAAAAAACAAAAACAAAAACAAACTTTCTTCATCCCAATCAGCAAGGCAGGTGCCAGGTGCTGTGACTGTGACTTCTACAATATTGCCCCCACTCCCCCCACGCTGCCCCCCTCTCTCCACCTCCTACCACCTCCAACACCCACCGCACCAAAAAAGGTTAAAGTTAAAGAAGAATGTGTCTCACCTGAGTGCCTGTGAATTCCTGTGCTAGAATTTTTAGTATTTTACCAAAAAAGAAAGTTGGTCATTTTGAAATATATAAAATGCAATCCTATTTAGAGCAACGGTGAAATCAAACATTGTGTGCTCACTGTGAAGTCTGCAACATTTGACAAATTGTAATTCTGTTCTTCGCAAACTTCTAAACACTTCCTGCTAAGTGACAACAAGCTTCAGCAAGTTTCTACAAACCTTCTGCAGCTTCTTCATCTCACTATAAAGAACAGATGCCGTTTAGGGGCTGCTGTGAGCTCTTCTGTTCTCTGTACAATATGTACACGTACAAAAAGGAATTCACATTCGATGAAAATGTGATAGCCAAGGCCTCCAGAAAGCTTTAGCAGTAAGTGCACAGCACTCCAACAGCTGGCCTAAATCAAGGGCTCTCTGTCAATCACTGAGAAATGTGACAGACTTGTAACTTTGTGGCAAAAGTGACAAAATTTACAGTTTTAGAGAATCACGTCAATAACAAAATAATTTGTGTTGTTAAAATATACAAAGATGCTCCAAATTGTTTTCTAACAAGTTTAATGAAAGTGAATGTATATTTTCATATTTAATATCAGAAAAATGAAAAAAGTAGGTAAATAAATATAGTTCTAGTCATTTTCATATAAATCATTAGAGAAAAACATAGATATGGCACTATTTCTTACCATAAGAATTAATGCCAGGAAATTCAAGAGATCAAAAAGGAGCGAGTGCATTCTGGGAAATTCAAGTTTACTGTGTACTTGATTTTCAAGTTTATTTTTTTAGTAGATTCAGTCCCCCAAAATATAAATCTACTCACAGAGTTCAAAAATAGATATTTGCCGTACAAAAATTTATTTTATAACATTTTATATGGATTTTATTGTGCATTTTAAAATTTCATCTAATAGCCTTGTAAACAAGGTTTCTGTCAGACTTTGTGTTCTATTCAATAAAACAAAAATCATTCCAAGTCTAAAACAGTGCTTCCCAGACATTGATGTTCTTAAGATCTTGATCTTAAGATTCATCTGTGATATTTGTCAAAAATAGCAATTACTAGGCCTCTCCCCTAGAAAGTCAAAGCAGCAGATTTGGATTGGGGCTCCCCAGGCAATAATTAGAATCAGACAAGTTTGTTACACAAAAAAAAGATTGAGAAAACAGATTTCTAAGACATTCACCTGTATACAATTCTAATAATTTTTAGCACTTTAAGGACAACGAAAAGAAAACAAATACATAAATCAAAAAGGCAAAAAAATAAAACAAAATCATAACTTTATAGTAACTGAAATATTTCCATGCCTATTTCTTTAAGTAAGAAATAAAGAATAGGGAGTTTGGAAATCAAGTCAAAAATAGAGGGAAAAATACAGCCTTTATTAAACATACATATCACTTAGGTTTATTAGGTAAGTTTTGATACAAGATGTTCCGTACATATGTATTATACATATACAGGTACATATACATATATGTACCTATACATATATACAATACACATACATAATATATATATATAATACATACATATGGCATATATATACATAATACATATATATGGCCCATCTTGTACCAAAATTACTATTATATCTATACACTATCATATAGTGTGTATATACACTCATATATACAAATATATAGTTTGTGATAAAATTAGATTAGTATATACTAATATATACTGTGTGTGTGTGTGTATACATATATATGTGCACTATATAAAAGATCTAATTTTATCACTAAAACTGTATGATTTGGGGTAAGAGAGCCAATATTATGAATTTTTTTTCCCCCGGGAAATAAATTACAAGTGTGATATCATAAATTTCCCCATACTATTCTTTGTCTTGCCTATACTAGATTTCATAATTGGCATCTTCTAGATTGCAATTTTGGTCATAATTGGTACTAATATGTATTATTTCGGTTCTAAAACTTTGATAAATATTTTGATTTAGTGCTTTCATTAATGCTATTTTTGTTAATTTTAATTAATTAAGTTAATAAATGTATTAAATGTGAGAGGCAAGACAATATAGTATTCTATCACTCATTTGCTCTGTGATCTTTAGCAAGTTTCTTGATGTCTCCGAAGTTCATTCCTCTCACTTATAAAATGGTGTTGATAATAGTGCCTGGCTCTCAGGGTTGTTATGGGGATTAAGTAAATTAAAAGATATAAAGTAACTCACAGTAGGGTCTGACACATGGTAACTGCTCAATAAACATTAATTATTAGTAGTAAAAGCAAGATGGCATCATGTCTTCTCAAATAACATGGATTCTACAATGACCAGAGAATTTATCACAAAACAGGAAATTTCTAAGAATAACCATGACACAATTAATAATTTCACAAGGACAGGGACACCTGGGTGGCTCAGTTGGTTAAGCGTCTGCCTTCGGCTGGGGTCATGATCCCAGGGTCCTGGGATCGAGCCCCATGTCGGGCTCCCTGCTCAGTGGGGGAGCCTGCTTCTCCCTCTCCCTCTGCCTACTTGTGCACTCTCTCTCTCTAACAAATACATAAAAAAAATCTTTTAAAAAAAATAATAATAATTTCATGAGGACAAAGTTGAAAACCTGAACAATACCAGGAAAACTCCCTGTCACTTAAATTTTATTAGATATGTTTTAATTATTTAAGAAAAAAAATAGGCTAAGTAGAATGAAGTTAGGATAAATTTATAGAATTCTTAGCTAGAAGAGACTTTAGAATTATGGAGCATCATTTTGCTATTTCACAGATAGGCAATTTGAGGACCAGAGAGCAGGAAGGATTTAACCAAATCTTAATGAAAAATTGGTTTTAAATCTGGTAAGTAGATGGACCAGAGTGACTTGGTTTTGTAATTCTGTTCGTCACACATTATTGTCACAAGATAATTCGATAAATTATTTCTTCTTTGCTTTGTTTTTCCTAAGAGAGAGCTAACAAAATTTAAACAAAGAACTAAGTTTCTAGCCAGGTACGCTGGATTTTATTGTTGAGGGTCAGTCCCAGAAAAAAGATGGGTAATGGGGAGGATACAAAAGGAGATGGTGCCATTCCAGGCTGGGTGAACACTTGGGGTTCAATCAGAACCTCTTGGGGCTGGGCGGGTGGGGCTGGGTATATTTTTAAACGCCCTTAGGTAAATAAAATATGCACACTGAAGATAGGCTTGAAGGCATTCTTTTCCTTTCTTAAGGCAATCATATGTTAATCTTTTGTTTTGTTTTGTTTTGTTTTGTTTTGTTTTGTTTTGTTAGAACCACTCCTCCCTACCCCCAACTCCCTGCTGAGTTTAAAGCTGATTCTCCCTTCTGGTTGTAGAAATAGAGCTGGTGGCCTAGGAAAAGCCAACCCTCCTGCAAAAAATATCTACAGAGGATGCTGCAGAAATGGACACAGAACTCCAGTGAGGCCAATCAGAGCCCAAGAGGCTGAATTTTCAGGCTTGGATTTTAGCTACTAGGACCATCTCTTTTACTGAGCTAGGGCACTGATAATAATCTTAAGAACGTGCCACTCTAGAGGAAGTGAAATGCAGAGATGAGCCCATGGGACATCGTATGAACCTCAAATTTAAGCTACATTTG
The DNA here is from genome assembly GCF_964656455.1 of Halichoerus grypus. NCBI lineage: Eukaryota > Metazoa > Chordata > Mammalia > Carnivora > Phocidae > Halichoerus > Halichoerus grypus. The sequence goes on along the minus strand of NC_135713.1, from coordinate 84,494,546 downwards.
ATACCAGAAAGCTTTCAAGAGCCAATCAAACGGTATTTTGCTTACGCCAGTAAAGACCAGATTTTTGTATCACTTACTAACTCACCTGTAAATGTACCTACGTCACCTTTTTGGACACTGAGGTGAAGGCCCTTGCCTGTGTGGCGATTGGCATTGGAACCAGAACAGGCCTGGGTCTGCAGACAGAACTCAACAACTGATGGCAAAGGAGGAGGAAAATGAGACAGGTCTGAAATACGACCAAAACAATGGTTCTCAGCCTAGTTGCACATTATTATAGTCACCTGCTGACCTTTGAAAATATACTCAGCCCCTCCCCTATAAGATTCTAATTTAACTGATCTGAGGTGAAGCCTACACCTCAGATGATTCTAGTGTGAGGTCAGGGTTGAGAACCATGGCCTAGAATCCCAAATGCATTAGGAAAATTTCTCATTTCCTGATGACTAATGGGGAGTCCTCTAGCGCAGTGAGAAAGAGCCGGGGCTGTGGCTTCATGTGGGCCCAAGTTCAAATCTTGCAGTGCTTCTTGCTAGTAAGTTTGCACAAGTCTCTTAAACTCTTGAAACACGAAGTTGGTTTGGGGTCTGCCCTGTTTTAAATGTATAGAATGGGAATTACAGGTTCACACTGTGTGAAGATTGAATGAAACAATGTAGCTCTTTTTTTTTTTTTTAAGATTTATTTATTTATTTGAGAGAGAGAGTGAGAGAGAGCGTGCAGGCGTATGAGGGTGAGAGGAAGGGGCAGGGGGAGAAGGATATAGAGAAAACCGAGCAGACTTCCTGCTGAGCTCCATCCCGTGACCCTGAAATCATGACCTGAGACAAATAAACAGTTGGATGGATGCTCATCTGATTGAACCACCAAGCAGGCATCCTGAAATAATGTAGCTCTTAACACAGGGCTTGACACATAGTAAGTACTCAAGCGTCAGCCGTCTGTGCTGGTGAAGGAAGGCATAGTACAAAGGCGGCCGCGCAGGCTGCAGCCGCAGAGCTCTGTACTCAAGTACTCAGTGTGTGGCTTTGGACAAATAATTTCCCAGTTCTGAGCTTCAGTTCTGTAAGTTACTCAATGGTACAATAAAATGATGCATTAAAAGACGTAAACATACATCTTTATTTGGTTACATATATCAGATATGGTAAGTGACAGTGCCTAGAACACAGTAGTCATTTAAATCTTAGTTTGCAGTCTTACGTTTTAATTAAAGCACAAATACAAGAAAACCACAACTTTTCCAATTATAGGAATAAAAATTTAAAGTTAAGTGAATTTGTGGGAGGTTTCACATAAGCATGGGAAGCACATGCTAGAAAATCGATTGCCGTGGGTGAATTCATACTTCCGAAATAATTAACAGGAATCACAGATCGCCAGGGACAGAAGGTACAGAATGACAGCATTAACAAAGAAATACATTACATGAGAAGTTAAACTGACCTTTCCAAAATAGCAGGGTCAGGCTGAAGGGTGAAAAGTATTTAACAAGAACACTTCTTACAAATGAATGAGAAAAGAAAAACAACAAAACAAAACAAAACAACCGAAAACACCAGAGTGATTTCTTAACCAAGCTTTGGTAACCTGTCCAGTTGAACTCATTCAGACATAATGGTGCTGGTTACAGGGAATGGCTGAATGAATTGATTACTTAGTGAGCAATAAAATACATACATGAGAAAATAGATACACACATACACAGGAATAAATAAAATAAATAATGAAGATCAACTCTAAAGAGAAACACTGGTTGATGGCATTTCCCCATAAGTCCATACTTGGTGGACGGAAACATTGAGTTGCAGCAGTTCTGTGTATTTGAAGAATATTTTTGAAGAGTTCAACTTAACTGGGAGCAGACCTGTCACTTGCCTGCCTTGTTAGAGCATCTGATAACCTACATAATTAGCAGAGGACAATGAAAGTAAATCTAAGCTTAGGAAGTAGAAGTAGAAACTTGAAGATGGAATTTAAAAAACAGCGGCAAATAATTATTCATTAAATACCCTTTGACTCTCCAGTGTGAAATAAGACCAGTATTGAACAACACAGACATAATCATGACAGGCGAGTTTTCTGAGATGCAGGAAGAAGGTGAGTCTGCTCTCTGGAAGTGGGGTGTCAGCTCCGGGATGAAGGTTTGTGACTTCTCCAGCAGCATTCACAGGAACCCTGGATGTGTCAGCCAGGCCTGTGTACTCTTTGCACCCAGCCTCAAGTCTCAGTTTTGAAATGTGTGAAAATCACCAAATTAGACAGTGTCATGTGAAACCATGAACATTTTCCTTCTTGTTTTTAATTATTAGAAATTATAATTGACCTGTGTAAGCGATGCTTATTGCATTACTTAAAGAGCCGAGCTCTTATGCAAACCCCTTTCATTGTTAATGAAGAAAGGGGTGTTTGCTTGGGAAACCTGAGTGTGATAGAGATGTCAACTATGGAAAACATAACATTTTTATCCCTGAAACAAAGAATAATTTTTCTGCTGTGTATTTTTTCACTGAGGCACCATATGATCTATAACCATCTGATCTATAAATCTGGTTTCCTTTACTCCTCTGAAAAATCTCAGGGATTAGCAATATTCTTGTTCTTTCTTAATTACCTTCCTCATTTCCAAATTAAGTCTATCTTTTTAATAATCAATTTGCATTCAAGTTCTGAATTCCTTCATGGCAGCAAGCCAAGAATGAAAGAAAATATTGTTAGTTAAAAAGGCTGTAAGTGAAGCTAAGGAAGCCTGATTTATTTTTGTCCATTCTTACTCATGCGTGCTTCAAGAGGGGTTTTTCTTAATTTTTCTTCAGTCAGTTCATCTTTCTTCCTTCCTATAAACTTTAGGTAAGACAGCTGGATACCTTGGGATTCTGCATCTTCTACATCAGCAAAACTCAAAGTCTGTGCTATGAGAGGGGTGTGATTCTGTTTAATCACAGTGTTACATAACTCTGCAGATTCTCTAAGGTGTAGTGATATTTAGAGGTGACAGTAAAAGCATTACAATTCCACCAAGTGTTATACAGAGAAACCATGCACAAGGAAGGCTGAACCCTTTTAAACAGCTAGTAGGAACATAATGAACTATTTTTTCCCCCTCTCTGCAACATTTTGAACAAACAAAAATAGCTAGTTGAGATTTTGGTCACAAACTTGAGATGCTGTTAAAATATACCTATTAAGCTGACAAATAAATCCTGCATACTATTTATGGATGTTCAGTACTTTCATAGAATATACATTAAGTAGGAATGAAAAAAAATTCAAATGGACTAGTGTGCAGTAGATATTTTTAGCCCTTCTTTGAATGAAAAATACATTGACACATTTAGGAACGTGGCTAAATTCCTTGCATTATTTTTCTTTTAAGTGTTCCTGAAGCCCTTTGTCAGCACAACAGGAGGACGAGAGACAGTCGTACGAAGAACAGCCGTAGCTGCAACAGTAGTAATAGCAGCCCTCATAGGATTTAGGTAGTGTTTTTAAAAATAAACATCACTCATAGTATCCTTATAAAATTGGTTATAACGGAGAAAGCTACTGTTACACAGGTAAGAAAAATCATGTCATAGTGAAAATTTAAAGATGATATAGCGTTTTATAAAATTCTGACTTTATAAAGTTTCACCAGCAACTCTGAAATTATAGGCTAGTCAAATATCCAGCGTGGCTTACTAGCAGATCTTAAGACTTATTCAAATACAGTAATTAAGAGAGTTGATAGCAATTAAGTTGTGTTGATGGAAGGATAGCATAATTCAACCTCCCTTCAAGAAAACTGGGAAATTACAAAGGAGCAAAACAACAACAACAACAAAACAAACAAACCATGCCGTAAGAATGGAATTTCAATAGAAATATTAGTACTTGGGATCCTTCTACTAAGAGCTGATTCCTGAGGTCCCAGAGCAATGCGATACAAATCTGCTTATGCATTTTGCTAACCCCTACTGACCTCACAAAGTATGCTGGCATTGTTGGGGTAGGAATATAATATCTCTATATCATACTTAGGAGTAAGTTTTCACATAAATTTATATAATTCAATATTCTTTCAACTTTATATTATCATTTAAAATCTCTTTTCATTTCAAACTTTCCCCAAATCCCATCACTATTATAAAGTCACATCCATAACTACTGAGCAAATGTTGTTAAGCAATGAGTTTTAGTATTTTTTTCTGCAAGATTCCTTTCGGCCATATCCTTAGTTCTTGCTATAGTCTTAGATGCCTCTCTAGAAAACTACCATTTGAAATCTTCCCAAGATGGGGGTGTACCACCATCTTGGAAAATAAATGAGATTTTAGCAATATTAAATAAGACTGTAGTAACGAATCAAAGAAGGAATCACCTTGTAATCTTTCCTGGAGAATATGAGGAAGCAAAAAGTCTACTTTTATATAACGATTCCCCAATTATAAAAGGTTCTAAGAGAAAGATGGCAAATTTGTGGTACTTATGATACTTCCTCAATATGGAACAGCCACCTCCCCTCCCCAAACATAGTAAATAACATTCATTTGTCAGGACCTTTTTTTTCCTGCTGAGTCTAAATATGGCCTCTGAGCTCTCAATACTGCAATCCAGACAGCCTTTAGCAATTGTTGGCACATAAATTTAAGTTTGACATCCTAATCTATGGGAGAATTTAAGATCTACTAAATAGGAAAGCCAATCTCACAAAAATAGATTGTTATAGAAGAGAATTCATAATATCATAAAATGTCACTTCTAGCAAATCCAAGGGAGAGATTAATGCAGACCAAACAGCTCATGTCTCCTCAATTTGAGAATCTCCCTCTTAGAACATTATCCAAAAACTTACTCTAGTTTCTTTTGTTGATACTGCTGCTACTTTACTATTTTGTTTGCTTGGGGTTTCAATATCCAAAAACCAGTATAGCTGACTTTAGTTTAAGAATTTAGATTAATAATGCCTTTATGCACCCCAATTTTTCTGGTCTGCTTAATGCAAAATATATGGTTTATTGTTTGTTTGTTTTACTGTTATTTTGCTATGTTTTGACTTTAAAATAAACTTTCCAAGCTGAAAAAAACTTTCAAGAGATTTTAACACAAATGACAAAAGCTGAATATATGCCCCAGAAAAAGCTGTTCTTCCACTATGGTGACATACAATGTTCACGGCATCTGATACAAAGTCAGAATCTAATCTACATTTCTGAATGAATAAACAGTAAGAGACACACCTTCAATAATATATCCAGTCAGGATAGTATTCATCAGTCTCTGTCAAATGACCCTGAAATATATCCATTTGTCCAGGCACTTCCTCATCAAAATCTAACATAAAAAATATCTGAGTATTCTTAAGTTCACCCACACTTAATGACACAGAGAAATACTTAAGATGTATTGGTGCCTAAAGAAAACCCTTGCTTTAGGAAAAGAAACAGATAAAAAGTGCCTTAATCCCTTGTGCCGAATGGTTAGTGAAATTCTGAACATTTTTATGGCACTTGTTCTGGAAGTAACAAGAGCAGCTCATTTAACAAGCTGATAAATATTTCTTAATGAGCCTTTTTGTACCAAACTGATATTTCTAATTAAAATAGAATGGGGGCATCTTGTTTATAAGAATGTGGGCTCAGAATCCATTTAGATTTTCTTTAAATTCTCAGAAGAATTCTATTGCCATCGCCCAAATGGCTTAGGTTAAATACTATGACTCACTGAGGGAACAATTTGGGAAATGCTAAAATTATAAAAATGTTTTCCCCCTTAAAAGAGCATCTGAACCTGGCGCTGTTGATAGAATTATACAGGATGACTTCTCCTGGGCTCTAGGAACAACAGTCCTCCCCCAAAACTTTTGGGCCTCTAAGTCAGGTACAATGGTTCTCCTTCCTGTTCCGGCGGGAACATACTATACACTCCCTCCAGCTGTGTCCATTTACCAGTGGCGTACTCACCTACCACAGCTTGCTTTACATTCCAATACAAAATATATCTACTCAACACTCAACAGTTATATTTGCAGAAGCTGTTTGGTATATACCGTCTGTGTGGAGAGTACAAAGGGGCACACATTCCCTCAAACAATTTATAATATCTCAGAGCTGGCTATGACAGGGTGTCAAGGTAAGAGCCAGACAAGACTTGAGAGGCTAAAGGGACTCCTATGACCTACTTCAATGGCTGGAAAAGGCTTAAGATGTAAGGTAGCACTTCAAAGAGGCTCTGATCAAGTATTCCTTGCTATTTATTCCTCACGAAATTCCTTGTGGGGATTATTTACGCGACATAAAACGACCACAAAATCTCTGTGGTTTCCAACAAGTATTTATTTCTCATTCATGGCTTGTGTTCACTGTGGGTCAGCTTTATTTCTGCTCCAAGTTCAGAGAGCATTCTCCCTGGACTCAGGCTGATGGAGCAGTCGTGAATGAAGCCTTGCCTGTCCTTGAGGCAAAGGGAAGAAAGAACGCTGTGAGTCATGCACTGGCTCAGAAACCTCTGCTAGGAAGTGGCTCATTGCTTTCCCTCACATTTCATTTGCCACTGCTAGTCACTGGGCGATACGTAAGTTGAACAGTGCAGGGCTGTGTAAGCCTCTTCCAGGAAGGGGTCTACAGGGAGAAACACTGAATACAGTAGAAGTGTTCCAATCTTCCACAGCAAGTCAAAGTAATCTCCAACGCTAATTTGCACAAGGTAGAGGAAGGCCAAGAATGATTTTAGTCAATTCTATTGCATAAGCAAGCAAAGACAAGAGCCATAGTTATTGGGCACCTCCCAGGCTAAGGGCTTTACATAATTATTACATAGAATCATCTCAACACAGAGTCAGATGGAATCAGCTGCTTTATTTTACAGGGGAAAAAATAACCATGCTAAGGAATGATAATGTTAGGCTGAAGGCCATAAATATCAGATCGCCAGTGAATCTGATCCTTTAAGCCAGGTATACAGAGTGTCATCCTCCTTATCAAAAATATTTATTAAGAACTCATTTATATGTGACAGGAATTAATGCAGACATAGCCCCTTTAGAGTCGACAATCATATAGGCACATTTAGTATATGCATACTTTTAAAAATGACAGAATAAAACATGAATACAATACCCACGTCAATGGGAAAATGTTCACAGTCCATAAAACAAGGTAAGAACTTATGAAACTTATGCATATATAATAAGAATAGGAACAATAGAAAGAAATCCATTCAAGTTTTCATTAGAGGACAAAGGTAGGTGGAATCTCCAGGAAAACTAATATGGTTTCTTAATATTTTTAAGTAGCTCAACAAAAGGGAAAAGAGTGGCATTCACGTCCTCAACTTTCCTTGCTCTGAGAATACTAAAACAACAAGGCATTTTTATAATCATGTGCACGCATATTCCCCAAATCGACTTGGTAATTAATGATTAGGCCTGTCAGTCTCTACTTCTACAGAATAAATACACTTATTTCTTTAAACTACAGTAACTCTCCCTCGATAATGCTTATCACAAATAAATATTTTCACTTTTATTCTCTATAGTGTCTCCCATCTGCACCCTTTTTTGTATACATAATTCAGTCAGTGTCCTAGGCCTCACTTATCCACACAAAGCCACGTTTCTGGTTACACATTTGACTCTCACATCCACAACATGTTGAACCACAGCCTGAGTAGTTGGACTCTTCCAATCTACAGAACCATGGTTATTAAATTTCAGTTTCACAAGTATTACCTAAGGTACTTGTAAGAAGAAAAAATGAAAAAAGAAGATTTCGTCCTGTTCGTTCTCCATTCTGGTTCAATCTCTTCAATATAGAGAAGGGTCTAGGAATCAGCAGTTTAAATCAAGCCCTGGGGTGGGGGAATCTGAGGGCTTTCCCAGGTCCCAGGAGGAACGCTGATTCTCTATTGCTCCTCCAATCTAATGCCACATTTTGATGGGAATTTCCAAAGATGTTTTATAGCAAATTTTATTATCTCTAGCTAGAATTTATCTTCATTCTGCACTGTAGGAGTGAATCACTGAATCCTCTTATGAATTGTGCATTCTTGGGTTACTGTGACCCAAGAAGCTATGAGAATGTGCATATTCAAGGTGAATTTTCAGACTCAAAAAAAAAAAAAAGTTTGTTTCTTGATTACAACAAATACCAGCTGATGGAAAAGCAATAAAAATACCATGGAAGGAAACTCAGGAAAATGCAAACAAGTTCAGTTTGCAATGAAAAATTCTGATTTGTCCAATATACAATATGAAAATTTGACATAATTAGGGGCGCCTGGGTGGCTCAGTTGGTTAAGCGACTGCCTTCGGCTCAGGTCATGATCCTGGAGACCCTGGATCGAGTCCCGCATCGGGCTCCCTGCTTGGCAGGGAGCCTGCTTCTCCCTCTGACCCTCCCCCCTCTCATGTGCTCTCTCTCTCTCATTCTCTCTGTCTCAAATAAATAAATAAAATCTTTAAAAAAAAAAAAAAGAAAAGAAAATTTGACATAATTTTTGCTCAGATAGGTAAAAAACTGCTATAAGGATCCTGATGTGCATATTTTCAAAACAAACAATGATCTGGCCTATACCATTAACATCTGGGTAAAGGAGGAAAGAACTTCCTCACCACATCTCTTCACGTGCTCTACTTCAAGCCAAGCTTGGCCACCACTGAAGGTCCCCTGAGCCTGCCCTGGTTCCATGTGCCTTCTCCCTTTGTTACTTCCCAACTGTTCCTTCACCTCAGCATGTTTGAATCATGACTATTCCTTAAGACCCAGTTTCAATGCTACCTACCCATTATATCATCTACATCCCTCCAGCCGGAAATAACCAATTCCTCCAACTTCCTCTGGTACTTTCTGTCTGCTCTGACAAAATTAATTGGTTTTACTTTAATTATAATTATCTTAATTCACAGATGCTGATTTCTTACTATAAAGCCAGAGCCAAGGACTTATTTATCTTTATATTACCTAGAGTGCCTAGTACAGACAAATATTCCAGTGTGTATAGAAAAATAGATCAGTGAAGAAAGAATGCATATTAAAATACTTTGATTACCAGTAGCTTCTCTAACTGGATGTAAGTGGAGACATAGAAAAAATTGCTAAGAAAACATCTTAATAAAGATGAATATTTTGATTGTTTTAAATCAAATTATCTCAAGCTCAACATCATTGACATTTTGAAGCAAATAGTTCTTTGTTGTGAGGTGATATCCTGTGCATTGTAAGATTATTAGCAAGTGTGTTTGGTCTCTATTCATGAGATGCCAGTCACAACTCCTCCTTCAGTTGTGACAACCAAAAATGTCTCCAAGATATTGTCAAATGACCCCTAGGGGTACAAAATCACCACTGGCTGAGAAGAGTATTTTAGAGTATAACTGTTTTCTTTCTTTCTTTTTTAAAAATATTTTATTTATTTATTTGACAGAGAGAGAGATCACAAGTAGGCAGACAGGCAGGCAGAGGGAGAGGGAGAAGCAGGCTCCCCGCTGAGCAGGGAGCTGATGCAGGACTTGGTCCCAGGACCCTGGGACATGACCTGAGCTGAAGGCAGATGCCTAACTGACTGAGTCAGCCAGGCGTCCCTCCCCTGACCTTTTTTTTTTTAATGTAATTTAATTTTATTATGTTGTTAGTCACCATACAATACATCATTAGTTTTTGATGTAGTGATCCATGAATCATTGTTTTCGTATAACACCCAGCGCTCGTACTGTATAACTATTTTCTAAGACTGTACAAGAAAAAGCCATGTATTTACCTGTTACTCATAGAGAATGGAGAAAAAGTCCAAGATATAGTAAGCACTCTCATAGGAAAGACATCTGTGACACAGAGAAGAATATTTAATGTGCAGTCTCATAGTTACAGAGAGAATGAGGAAAATGACAGAAAACTTGAGATGAGCAGCTTATATTATTTTCAATAGGGGAAAAAGGTAGATACTGAAAATCTGTGTTGAAAATCTTGTCCCTGAAAAAACAAGTCTTTGAAATATTTCCTTAAGTTGTCAGAATTTAGGAAGAAATAGGTAGCACTAGGATTAAACATGCATCCATTAAGGTCAGATTGTGCCATACTGACTTCACTTCCTTTTTATGACCATATAAATAAATTGGAAAACACTGAATTTAAACTGTAAGAAATTTGATAAAAACTGGAACGATACCCTTTTCAAAGGTGTTGGAGCAGACACCGAATGCCACCCACTTAGGAGTCTTTCTTCAAGAAAATGTATGCAGTAGATAAAGCAGGAGACCTTCTAGCACTAAGATCATACGGCTGCAGGTAGCACACCACATGCAGGTCACTTCTGGTCTCACCGACTGGACTCAAGGGGAAGAGTTCTTGGTAGTTCAGTCTGAGGATCATAGAGGAGTGGAAACTCACCCAGCAAAAATACATAAAATGAAACCTGAAAATAAGGACGCAGCTGGGCGGAGCAAGATGGCGGAGGAGTAGGAGACCTGGATTTCGTCTCCTCTCAGGAATTCAGCTGGATAGGGATCAAACCATTCTGAACACCTACAAACTCAACAGGAGATCAAAGAAAAGAATAGCAACAACTCTCTGAACAGAAAAGCGACCACTTTCTGGAAGGTAGGACGTGCGGAGAAGTGAATCCGAGGTGATATTCGGGAGGATAGACGGCCGGGGAGGGGCCTCCGTCAGCCGCTTCTGGCAAGTGGTAGAGCCGCGGAGCACAAAATCGGAACTTTTAGAAGTCTGCTCCGCTGAGGGACGTCACTCCGGTGGCTAAGTTGGGGGTGGAACCATCGTGGGACAGTGTGGACTCAGGACCCTCGGGGTCACAGAAAGACCGGGGGTGCCTGAGTGCAGCAGAGCTCCTAGGTATCGGAGTGGGGAAGCTGGCTGCAGAGACGGAGCCCAGGCGCGGGCTCTCAGCTCGGGGTTGCCATAAACCGTGATCCAGGGCACAGTTGGGCCACTGCTCCTCCAGCAGGGAGCCAACAAGCGGCAGATCCGGGGAGACTCACCTTCCTCCCCCGGGAGGAGCGGCGCGGGAGTGAACGGCAGGGATCTGCGGGGTTTGGAGACTCCACACGGGGTCGGGTGCCAGAGATAGAAATGCGTGGTCACAGGCAGGGTGAGCACAGAGTGCGGCCGGAGACCGGGGAGACGGGAGTGACTGACGGCTTTTCTCTGGGGGCTCACTGAGGAGCAGGGCCCCGAGTTCTCGGCTCCTCCGAGGCAGAGATTGGGAGGCCGCCATTTTCACTTTCCGCCTCCAAAGCTGTACGGAAAGCTTGCAGGGAACAAAAGCTCCGGAGAGCAAACCTGAGCAGATTACTTAGCCCGGACTGGGCAAGGGCGGGGCAATTCCGCCTCCAGGAAAGACTTTTGGAAACCACGGCAACAGGCCCCTCCCCCAGAAGATCAGCGAGAACAGCCAGCCAAGACCAAGTTTACCAATCAATGAGAACGGCAGAACTCCAGCGCTAGGGGAATACTGCACATAGAATTCATGGCTTTTTTACCATGATTCTTTAGTCTTTCAAAGTTAATTTTTTTTTTAACTGTCTTTTCTTTTTTTTTTTTTGAATTTTTCTTTTTCCCTTTTTCAACCAACATCTTATCAATCCCTTTTTAAAAAACATTTTTATTTTTCATTTTTAGAGTCATATTCTATCCCTTCATAGTAGTTACCCGTATTTTTGGCATATATATATAAGTTGTTCTCTCTTTAAAATTTTGAGATAGTTTCTTCTAACAGATCAAAATATGTCCTAAATCTCTAGTGTATGGTTTTTTTCTACTCCCCTGCCTGATCACATTCTCTCCCTTTTTTTTTCTTTTTTTTTTAAAATCCTCTTCTTTCTTTTTTCAAACAACTTCTTATCAATTCCTTTTATAAAATTTTTTATAATTTCCATCTTTACAGTCATATTCCATCCATTCATCATATCAACCCTTATTTTTGTACATATATAAGTTTTTCTTTCTTTAAAATTTTGGGAGGCACTTTCTTCTAACAGACCAAAATACACCCAAAATCTAGTGTGTGGCACTGATCTATATACCAGCCTGATCATATTTGATCACGTTCTGTTTTTTTGTTTTGTTTTGTTTTGTTCTGTTTTTGTTTGTTTTTATCTTTATTTTTTTTTTTTTCTTTTTCTTTTTTCTCTCTTTCCCTTTCTTTTCCCACTGCTTCAGGTCTTTTCTGATTTGTTTAGTGTATATTTTCTGGGGACGTTGTTACCCTGCTAGCATTTTGTTCTCTCATTAATCTACCCTCCTCTGCACAAAATGACAAGATGGAAAAAATCACCTCAACAAAAAGAACAAGAAGTAGTACCGACTGCCGGGACCTACTCAATACGGACATTAGTACGATGTCAGATCTAGAGTTCAGAATCATCACTTTAAAGATACTAGCTGGGCTTGAAAAAAGCATGGAAGTTATTAGAGAAACACTTTCTGGAGAAATAAAAGAACTAAAATCTAACCAAGTAGAAATCAGAAAGGCTATTAATGAGGTGCAATCAAATATGGGGGCGCTAACTGCTCGGATAAATGAGGCAGAAGAGAGAATCAGTGATATAGAAGACCAAATGATGGAAAATAAAGCAGCTGAGAAAAAGAGATAAACAACTACTGGATCACGAGGGCAGAATTCGAGAGATAAGCGATACCATAAGACGAAACAACATTAGAATAATTGGGATCCCAGAAGAAGAAGAAAGAGAGAGAGGGGCAGAAGGTATAATGGAGCAAATTATAGCAGAGAACTTCCCTAACTTGGGGAAGAAAACAGGCATCAAAATCCAGGAAGCACAGAGAACCCCCCTCAAAATCAATAAAAATAGGTCAACACCCCGACATCTAATAGTAAAACTTACAAGTCTCAGAGACAAAGAGAAAATCCTGAAAGCAGCTCGGGACAAGAGATATGTAACCTACAATGGTAGAAACATTAGATTGGCAACAGACCTATCCACAGAGACCTGGCAGGCCAGAAAGGACTTGCAGGATATATTCAGAGCACTAAATGAGAAAAATATGCAGCCAAGAATACTATATCCAGCTAGGCTGTCATTGAAAATTGAAGGAGAGATAAAAAGCTTCCAGGACAAACAAAAACGAAAGGAATTTGCAAACACGAAACCAGCCCTACAAGAAATCTTGAAAGGGGTCCTCTAAGCAAAGAGAGAGCCTAAAAGCAACATAGACCAGAAAGGAACAGAGACAATATACAGTAACAGTCACCTTACAGGCAATACAATGGCACTAAATTCCTATCTTTCAATAGTTACCCTGAATGTAAATGGGCTAAATGTCCCAATCAAAAGACACAGGCTATCAAACTGGATAAAAAAACAAGACCCATCGATATGCTGTCTGCAAGAGACTCATTTTAGAACCAAAGACACCCCCAGATTTAAAGTGAGGGGGTGGAAAACCATTTACCATGCTAACGGACACCAAAAGAAAGCTGGGGTGGCAATTCTTATATCAGACAAATTAGATTTTAAACCAAAGACTGTAATAAGAGATGAGGAAGGACACTATATCCTACTTAAAGGGTCTATCCAACAAGAAGATCTAACAATTGTAAATATCTATGCCCCTAACATGGGAGCAGCCAATTATATAAGGCAATTAATAACAAAAGCAAAGAAACACATTGACAACAATACAATAATAGTGGGGGACTTTAACACCACCCCCCCCCCCCCACTGAAATGGACAGATCGTCTAAGCAAAAGATCAACAAGGAAACAAAGACTTTAAATGACACACTGGACCAAATGGACTTCACAGATATCTTCAGAACATTCCATCCCAAAGCAACAGAATACACATTCTTCTCTAGTGCCCATGGAACATTCTCCAGAATAGATCACATCCTAGGTCATAAATCAGGTCTCAACCAGTACCAAAAGATTGGGATCATTCCCTGCGTATTTTCAGACCACAATGCTTTGAAACTAGAACTCAATCACAAGAGGAAAGTCAGAAAGAACTCAAATACATGGAGGCTAAAGAGCATCCTACTGAAGAATGAATGGGTCAACCAGGAAATTAAAGAAGAATTAAAAAAATTCATGGAAACCAATGAAAATGAAAACACAACTATTCAAAATCTTTGGGATGCAGCAAAGGCAGTCCTAAGAGGAAAGTATATAGCAATACAAGGCTTTCTCAAGAAACAAGAAAGGTCTCAAGTACACAACCTAACCCTACACCTAAAGGAGCTGGAGAAAGAACAGCAAATAAAGCCTAAACCCAGCAGGAGAAGAGAAATAATAAAGATCAGAGCAGAAATCAATGAAATAGAAACCAAAAGAACAGTAGAACAGATCAACGAAACTAGGAGCTGGTTCTTTGAAAGAATTGAGAAGACTGATACACCCCTGGCCAGACTTATCAAAAGGAAAAGAGAAATGACCCAAATCAACAAAATCATGAATGAAAGAGGAGAGATCACAACCAACACCAAAGAAATGCAAACAATTATAAGAACATATTATGAGCAACTCTATGCCAGCAAATTAGATAACCTGGAAGAAATGGATGCATTCCTACAGATGTATCAACTACCAAAACTGAACCAGGAAGAAATAGAAAACCTGAACAGACCTATAACCACTAAGGAAATTGAAGCACTAATGAAAAATCTCCCAAAAAACAAAAGCCCAGGGCCAGATGGCTTCCCAGGGGAATTCTACCAAACATTTCAAGAAGAATTAATACCTATTCTTCTGAAACTGTTCCAAAAAATAGAAATGGAAGGAAAACTTCCAAACTCATTTTATGAGGCCAGCATTACCTTGATCCCAAAACCAGACAAAGACCCCATCAAAAAGGAGAATTACAGACCAATATCCCTGATGAACATGGATGCAAAAATTCTCACCAAAATACTAGCCAATAGGATCCAACAGTACATTAAAAGGATTATTCACCACGACCAAGTGGGATTTATCCCTGGGCTGCAAGGTTGGTTCAACATCCGCAAATCAATCAACGTGATATAATACATTAACAAAAGAAAGAACAAGAATCATATGATCCTCTCAATAGATGCAGAAAAAGCATTTGACAAAGTACAGCATCCTTTCTTGATCAAAACTCTTCAGAGCATAGGCATAGAGGGTACATACCTCAATATCATAAAAGCCATCTATGAAAAACCTACAGTGAATATCATTCTCAATGGGGAAAAACTGAGAGCTTTCCCCCTAAGGTCAGGAACGCGGCAGGGATGTCCACTATCACCGCTGCTATTCAACATAGTATTGGAAGTCCTAGCCACAGCAATCAGACAACAAAAAGAAATCAAAGGCATCCAAATCGGCAAAGAAGAAGTCAAACTCTCACTCTTTGCAGATATATGATACTTTATGTGGAAAACCCCAAAGACTCCACCCCAAAACTGCTAGAACTCAGACAGGAATTCAGTAAAGTGGCAGGATATAAAATCAATGCACAGAAGTCAGTGGCATTCCTATACACCAACAACAAGACAGAAGAAAGAGAAATTAAGGAGTCGATCCCATTTACAATTGCACCCAAAACCATGAGATACCTAGGAATAAATCTAACCAAAGAGGTAAAGGATCTATACTCAGAAAACTATAAAATACTCATGAAAGAAATTGAGGAAGACACAAAGAAATGGAAAAACGTTCCATGCTCATAGATTGGAAGAACAAATATTGTGAAGATGTCAATGCTACCTAGAGCAATCTACACATTCAATGCAATCCCCATCAAAATACCATCCACTTTTTTCAAAGAAATGGAACAAATAATCCTAAAATTTGTATGGAACCAGAAAAGACCCTGAATAGCCAGAGGAATGTTGAAAAAGAAAAGCAAAGCTGGCGGCATCACAATTCCGGACTTCCAGCTCTATTACAAAGCTGTCATCATCAAGACAGTATGGTACTGGCACAAAAACAGACACATAGATCAATGGAACAGAATAGAGAGCCCAGAAATGGACCCTCAACTATATGGTCAACTAATCTTTGACAAAGCAGGAAAGAATGTCCAATGGAAAAAAGACAGTCTCTTCAACAAATGGTGTTGGGAAAATTGGACAGCCACATGCAGAAGAATGAAACTGGACCATTTCCTTACACCACACACAAAAATAGACTCCAAATGGTTGAAAGACCTCTGTGTGAGACAGGAGTCCATCAAAATCCTAAAGGAGAACACAGGCAGCAACCTCTTCGACCTCAGCCGCAGCAACTTCTTCCTAGAAACATTGCCAAAGGCAAGGGAAGCAAGGGCAAAAATGAACTATTGGGACTTCATCAAGATAAAAAGCTTTTGCAAAGCAAAGGAAACAGTCAACAAAACCAAAAGACAACCGACAGAATGGGAGAAGATATTTGCAAATGACATATCAGATAAAGGGCTAGTATCCAAAATCTATAAAGAACTCATCAAACTCAACACCCAAAGAACAAAGAATCCAATCAAGAAATGGGCAGAAGACATGAACAGACATTTTTCCAAAGAAGACATCCAAATGGCCAACAGACACATGAAAAAGTGCTCAATATCGCTCAGCATCAGGGAAATCCAAATCAAAACCTCAATGAGATACTACCTCACACCAGTCAGAATGGCTAAAATTAATAAGTCAAGAAATGACAGATGTTGGCGGGGATGCGGAGAAAGGGGAACCCTCCTACACTATTGGTGGGAATGCAAGCTGGTGTAGGCACTCTGGAAAACAGTATGGAGGTTCCTCAAAAAGTTGAAAATAGAGGTAGTTGAAAATAGAGCTACCCTATGACCCAGCAATTGCACTACTGGGTATTTACCCCAAAGATACAAAAGTAGGGATCCGAAAAGGTACGTGCACCCCGATGTTTATAGCAGCAATGTCCACAATAGCCAAACTGTGGAGAGAGCCAAGATGTCCATCGACAGATGAATGGATAAAGAAGAAGTGGTATATATATATATATATATATATATATATATATATATACAATGGAATATTATGCAGCCATCAAAAGGAATGAGATCTTGCCATTTGCAACGATGTGGATGGAACTGGAGGGTATTATGCTGAGCGAAATAAGTCAAACAGAGAAAGACATGTATCATATGACCTCACTGATATGAGGAATTCTTAATCTCAGGAAACAAACTGAGGGTTGCTGGAGTGGGGGGTGGGGTGGGAGGGATGGGGTGACTGGGTGATGGACACTGGGGAGGGTATGTGCTCTGGTAAGCGCTGTGAATTGTGCAAGACTGTTGAATCTCAGATCTGTACCTCTGAAACAAATAATGCAATATATGTTAAGAAAAAAAAAAAAAAGAAGAAGGTAGCAGTAGGGGAAGAATGAAGGGGGGGAAATCGGAGGGGTAGACGAACCATGAGAGACGATGGACTCTGGAAAACAAACTGAGGGTTCTAGAGGGGAGGGGGGTGGGAGGATGGGTTAGCCTGGTGATGGGTATTGAGGAGGGCACGTTCTGCATGGAGCACTGGGTGTTACACACTAACAATGAATCATGGAACACTACATCTAAAACTAATGATGTAATGTATGGGGATTAACATAACAATAAAAAAATTAAAAAAAAAAAGGACGCAGATCCACCACTAGACTGTAAGCTTCAAGAGGACAAAAATAGCACTGCTTTAGCTCATTATTTACTGGCACAGAGTCAGTGCTCAATAATTATTAATGAGGAAATGATTGTCACCAATCTAATTTTACTCTACTTATTCAAGAAGGTATGGTGGCCTTCACTTGGAGGAGCCAGAAGGCTAAACTTCACTTATTCCTTGATTGCAAGTTGAAAGCGATTAGACAAGGTGAGAAAGGGCTTCCTAGCTGCTGCATCTTTTGAAGTGATTCATATATGAGCAAAACTATTATCCTCTAAAGATGCTAGCTTGGTGCTCTGCTAACAGATGAGTATATACTACACACAATTTATCCCTTCCATGCATGCTACCACCTCGGTGTGGAAAGTATGGCTGATTGTCTTTCCTTCTTTGACACAGGAGAGAGGAAGACTCCAGAACAGACAGAACCATGCAGTCTGTTAGCCCTCTTGGAGGGTCATGCTTACATGTCCTCACATTTTCAGGGCAGAGGAAGGGGGTGGGAAGCCTGGCATGACAATCAATATCAAAATTACAGCTCCATGATAAGAAAGGCTGTCAACGTGGTAATGACTTGTTTAAACATTTATTAAATCACTTCACAACAAATAGTAACACATGAAGTGTTATCTTCACATTTCACAGCGACATCACTTCTAAGCAGGAAAAAATGCTAGCCAAACTGTTTTAAAATCCTCATCAAGATATTATTTAGTTAATATTGAGGGACTTAATTATTCTTGTTTTTGTTCACAACCTTTTTATAAACAAATTTGGCAACCAATGCAAGCATGGATGTATTATTATTGCTGAGAAAATAGAAATCTAATATCAGGAAGTTCAATATTAGAATATCCACAACAAAATAATTTTAACCTTTTCTATGCACTTTTCAGGCCTTCTCTATTTTAGTTTACTTTCCGTGACCATGGATGATAACAAAGTTATTATTGATGACAGAATCATCACTAAAATTTATAAAAATCATGTGAATTTAATGCTCAATCAAATGCTGCTCTTTTCATCATTTTTTAAATTTATACTCGAAAGAAAAGAAACAAAGAAAAGGAATGAATGTTTTTAAAAAACCACACTCTTATTGGTCATCACCAAAATGCCCCCCATTCTGGTGTACATACACACACATACACACACACACAGGTACATACACACACATATTCATACATACACTTCTCACATAGACTATTCCTGGACTGGCTTGGTCACTTTTTTAGAACAGGTCAGAGAAAGTTATTGATAATATAACATTTTTACATCTGTTTATTACCTGAGTCATTTATCTTTGTATTAATTGGGATATAGGTTAAGCTGTCAAAACAAAGAGGCCCTAGTTGAAAGGCTTAAGGACATCAAGTTCTGAATAAGTAGTTGAAAGCTACTGTGGTGTCTCCACAAAGGTAGAGACCCTACATCCTTCTTTAATGTCGCTTCACCACCCACCAGAGTGTTGCCTGTCTGCAGCTGATGGTGGCTCACCACCATGTCTACTGCGTCCTCATTCCAGCACAGGAAATTTGTGTTGGGTGGGGGAGGAGTATGAAACAGAACATGCCCTTTCTCTAAGGGCACTATTTAGAAGTTGTTCACATCACAGCCCTTTGACCAGAACAGAGTCACTTAGCCACTCTAAAATGCAAGAGAGATTGGAAAATATTGCTTTGATCTTGAGGTAGCCATGTGCCCAGCTATAATTTGAAGGTGCTGTTAGAAAGGAAAAAGGAGAAAATAGATATTGGGGACATCTACAAGGCTCTGACAGACTTTGAACTGTTTTTAGTATTTGACCCAAGTTCAGTCTTGATGTTACCCTAGGAAGCAGAAAATGCTTTCTTTGATTAGCCAAAACACCTGATCCCAAACATGGTGAAACAGCCCATGCTGGAAGACACTGGATAGGTTTTTGTTTTAACTTTCTAACAAATTTTTCTCAGAGTGGCACATTCTGATCTCAAGTCCAAGAAGTTCTGACTGAAAAGAGTCTGTGTCTGGCAGAAGCCTGGATGCTAGCTGTGACCACCATTCGTGCCACAAAAGACAGCAAGTTACAAAAGCAGGCATGATTTTATGCTGAAGTTAATTCGGGAGTAGAGAACTTCCTCCCCTTTGCCTGGTAGAGCATAAAGCTTTTAGACTGAGAAGAACCCACCTCTTTATTCTTTGGACTCTGTGATAGGCTGAAGCTCATGTAGCTCATTAATGGCAGATGGGATGACATCTACATAGTCTGATTCCCAATTTGGTGTTTTTTCCACTGCATCAAAGTGCCTCTAATATGGCAACCTGTATCAATAAAAATACAATGACAACGCTCAGGTTATTATATTGATATCCAAACAGTCTAGTGGGGGGCAATGGGAGAGTAAAAATCTAGTGAACTAGAAGAGATTTTTATTCACAACGAAAGCTTAGACTTCTCTGCAGTATAAGCTCCTTGAGGACAGGATCGTTGTGTGTTTTGTCTACTGCTATTCCTATCACACAGTACACACTAAATAAATATTTGTAGAATTGATGAACAGATGAGACTCATGCAACCCCCAGTCTCTACCTGAAGCTCAAACTCTGCAAACACTGCTCTTACGCTGGTGGTTCTTAGAGCGGCTCCCTTGGAACTGGAGGCAACAGTGTGCAAGAGCCTCAGTCCTTGTGCTGCCTGCCAGTCGTTCCCCAGGAGCAATGGTACAGCCATGCCCCCTTCTCCATAGGAGCAGCTTGGAGCCATCTAATCACATATGTAGACCATCAGTTCAGAGTTTCTCCTCAGGGAACATTTTCCTTGTACTGTCTAAAGATGTTTTCTTTTCTCTGCTGCCCCCCCAAGTCCCCATCTCTTCCACTTCTCTTTAGATGTCATAGTCAACCTGGTCCTTCCTTCTCACTTAACCATACCCATATGATTTTAAAAATAGAAAATATTCTTGAAATAATGAGTAACTCAACACTGAAAAATTCTCTAAGTAATTCAGGAGTCCCTGATCATACACTGTATCCTAACTACCCAATTGTAAAAATCCCAATTCACCAGAGAAGCTCATGATGAACTAGAAAAAGCAAGTTGTATAAGTACTGTGGAGTTATCTCTATGCAGGAAAGAAAATGAAAGAGAAAGGGGAAATAGAAAAAGACAATTACTGTGCCTTCATTCTGCTGTTATAATAATAACAACTCAAAACTGTTGAATATTTTGCAGTTTACACAATCCTATGGTACACATAATTAAACCGAGGCTAGGTATTATTAAGTGGGTTGTTCAATATGATATAACTGATATATCTTGGAACACAGAACCAGATTGATGTCTTTTGAGTCTAAATGTTATGTTCTTGTCAATACATCATGTTACTTTTTAAAAGATTAACATAAATTCTGAAATCATAAAAAAAAAGCCTTACATCTTCTGGAAAGTCAATGGATCCAATAAATACAACAGAGTTTTTAAACCATGGTTTTATAGCCTAGTAATTTATCTTGGTCACTTAAGACATTTTGTTACAAGTAATTTATAATAATAATAAGGTGCTGTAGTTCAGGAGTGGCTAATTTTTCTATAACTTAGAGTAAATATACCTGTCATACACACTCACTCAATACAGTATATTTTTGGGGGGTGGACACGAAATCTGTGCAGTAATAGCTACCACTAGCATTTGCACAGAACTCCGCCTCCACCAATGATAGTGTACCTCAAAGAGGGGGACAGCATTTTTGCAAGTGTCATGTGAGAACTTGAGAACCTCCTGCGTCAAAATAAGGAATCTGGGGTTACAAATTTTATTGTCATTCTTTTTTAGTAACCACAGTGCAAATTTGTGGCAATCAGTCATAAGTAGGACCAATAAAGATCTCAACCTGGAAGAGATCCAGGGCTATTATTGGAAAAGAAATGAAAGTTAATCATCATTTTATATAAATGCCAGCATATTGCCTTTGGTGAGGTCCATTATTATGACTAAAGGAGTGTGGAAAACTGGGAAACAATTCAAAGAACAGGGTTCACCTTCCATTAGCCAGAACAAATGCTGTTTCTCTGAGATCTT
This sequence comes from Halichoerus grypus, assembly GCF_964656455.1. NCBI lineage: Eukaryota > Metazoa > Chordata > Mammalia > Carnivora > Phocidae > Halichoerus > Halichoerus grypus. Next base: position 84,472,908 of record NC_135713.1, on the reverse strand, counting down.
CTCTATCTACATCATGTAATTTTAACTGACTTCTCCTCCCCCCAATGTCCAGTGTTCTATGCACTCATTAGATACTATGACAGTTACTGATCTGGTAATTATTCATTACATTTTTGCCTTTTCTCCAAATGTAGAACCTACTATAAACATCCATGTACAGGTTTTTGTGTGGATATAAGTTTACACAACTCCTTTGGGTAAATACCAAGGATCACGATTACTGGATTGTAAGGCAAAAGTACATTTAGTTTTGTAAGAGACCATCAAACTGTCTTCCAAAGTGACTATACCATTTTGCATTCCAACCAGCAATGAATGAGAGTTCCTGTTGCACTACATCCTCAACAGCATTTGGTGTTGTCAGTGCTTTGGATTTTGGCCATTCTAATGTGTGTACTGGTATCTCATTATGTTTTAATTTCCAGTGCCCTGCTGACATAAGACATGGAGCATCTTTCTATATCCTTATTTGTAATTTGTACATCTTCTTTGGAGAGGTAACTACTAACTAATGTCTCTGGTCCATTTTTAAAAATCAGATTGTTTGTTTGCTTATTGTTGAGTTTTAAGAGTTCTTCAAATATATTGGATAACAGTCTTTCACCAGATGTGTCTTTTGCAAATATTTTCTCCCAGTCTGGGCTCTGCTTCTTATTCTCCTGACACTGTCTCTGGGGAGAAGTTTTATTTATGTATTTATGTATGTATGTATTTATTTATTTATTTATTTATTGAGAGGGAGAGAGAGAGGGAGAGAGAGAAGGGTGGGGTAGGGCAGAGGGAGAGAAAGAGAATCCTAAGCAGGGTCCCCACCCATCACGAAGCCCAACTCGGGGCTTGATCTCACAAAACTGAGACCATGACCTGAGCCAAAATCAAGTCAGACACTTAACTGACTGAGCCACCCAGGTCCCCCAAAAGTTTTAAATTTTAATGAGGTCCAGATTTTATTTTTTTATCTTTATTTTTTTAAAGATTTTTATTTATTTATTTATTTGACAGAGAGAGACACAGCGAGAGAAGGAACACAGGGGGAGTGGGAGAGGGAGAAGCAGGCTTCCTGTAGAGCAAGGAGCCTGATGTGGGGCTCGATCCCAGGACCCTGGGATCATGACCTGAGCCAAAGGCAGACGCTTAATGACTGAGTCACCCAGGCACCCCTCATGGATTTTATTTTTGATGTGCCATCTAACAAGTCATCACCAAACCCAAGAGCATCTGATTTTTTCCTGTCATTTTCTAGGAGTTTGATAATTTTGCATTTTACATTTAGGTCTGTGATATATTGAGTTAATTATTGTGAAAGGTGTAGGATTTATGTCTAAATTCATTTTTTTTCATGTGGATGCCCAATTGTTCCAGCATGATTTGTTGAAAAGACTATTTTTTAAACTTACTGTATTGCATTTGCTCCTTTGTCCAAGATCAGTTGACTATATTTATGTGGGCATATTTCTGGGCTCTCTATTCTCTTCCATTGATCTATTTGCCTAATGATGTCTTCCATTATTACTATTTTCTTTTAATGGAAGAAGTTATAGCACTGGAGATGCCTCAGTGAAGAGGGAAAACTTAATGATATAACAGAGACAAGGGTCAATTACTTGAATGAACTCAGATCTAGTGAAAAACAAGGAGTTCTATATGCATAGAAGTACAGTCAGCTGGCTAGTCTGCATTAAGGATGGGGAATGTCGAATATAGGCTTTCCCTGCACATGGGGTGGTAGATGTGGTGGTAGGACAATGGGAACAATCTCTTCAAACTGCTTCTTTGATCTCAGTGTAATATTACTCAAGATTATCAGAAGAGATTGAGAATAAGAAAGGACAAGAGGCTTGAGAAGAGTGTAAAGATAATTGGAGAAAATAAGACAAAGGAAGTGTAAGTCTACCTGACAACACTAAAGCTCCCATTGAAATGATCATGAATTTAAAATGAGATGAGTCAGCATAAATTTTTCCTGAGTCAAGTTCAGCTACTTAGGTGTAGGCACAAAGTAGGCAGAGTTTAAGTACTACTCTACCACTCTAAGCTGTGTGATCCTGAAAGACTTACTTAGTTTCTCCAAGCTTCTATTTCCTGATTTATTTTTACAGGTGTGTTGTAAGACTCAGATGAGATAATATATGTATACTGTAGTGATTAAGAACTCAAACACTGGAATTAGTCTGATTGTGTATAAACCCTGATTCCCATTAGTAAAAGAGACAGGGGGGCACACCTGGGTGGCTCAGTCGGTTAAGTGTCTGCCTCTTGATCTTAGCTCAGGTCTTGATCTCAGGGTTGTGAGTTCAAGCCCCACATTGGGCTCTAAGCCTACTCAAAAAAAAGAAAGAAAAAGAAGAAAAGAGAGAGAGGGACAAGGGAAATGAGGGCAAAAGCAAAGTAATGTTTATAATTACAAACCATGGAATCTAAGATGGATAAGGAGGGAAGTGAGAATATGAAACAGAATAAGGGAAGACAGTAAAATGTAACTGGATCAGTGTGGGGAGTCTCATTTTGTTTTGGAGTCAGGTTATCAGCTGAAACCATACGTGGTCAAAAAGTAGCATGCCAAAAACTGAGATTATGGTAGGAATGCAATAATTGATATGCCATTGGAAGTAAATGTCTCATGTAAGGCAGAGGAATAGATTAATGAATCTGAAGAGGTCAAGAAGCTAAAGTCTGGGGCACCTGGGTGGCTGAGTTGGTTGAGCATCCAACTCTTGGTTTCAGCTTAGGCTATGATCTCATGGGTCATGGGATCGAGCCCCCCAGTTGGGCTCTGTGTTCAGTGGGGAGTTTGCTTGAAAATTCTCTTCCACTGCTTCTCCCCCCACTCACACTTGTTCTCTCTCTCTCAAAATAAATAAATAAATAAATCTTTAAAAAAGAGAAGCTGAAAGCCTGAATATCATCTCTGTGGATATCGAAATCACTAAGAAGTATGACAGGGAGTAGCGTTGAAAAGAATGACAATGAATGGCAAGATTTCATTCTTTTTTATGGCTGACTACTATTCCACTGTATATATATATACCCCAACTTCTTTATCCATTTGTCAATAGATGGACAGTTGGGCTGTTTCCATATCATGGCTACTGTATATAATGCTGCTATAAACATAGGGGGACATGTGTCCCTTTGAATTAGTGTTTTTGTATTCTTTGGGTAAATACATGGATGGAGCTAGGAAGTATAATGCTAAATGAAATAAGTCAGACAGAGAAAGACAAATACCTTGTGATTTCACTGATATGTGAAATTTAAGAAACAAAACAAACATAGGAAAAAAATGAGAGAGAGAGAGTCAAAGCAAGAAACAGACTTTTAATTATAGAGAACAATCTGCTGGTTACCAGAGGGAAGGGGGTTGGGGGCATGGGTTAAATATAGGTGATGGAAATTAAGTAGTGCACTTGTGATGAGCACAGGGTGATGTATGGAACCATTGAATTACCATACTGTACACGTGAAACTAATATAACACTGTATGTTACCTTACTGGAATTAAAATAAAAACTTAAAAAAAAGTGAATGACAGGAAGCACAAGCTAAAATATTCAGGAATAAGAGGGTCCTGTAAATGACTGTAACAAGGAGGGAAGTGTGGCTAATCTCATGGCTGGACCTTCAAAGGCAGGGAGGAGTAAAAGAGGAACAAGGTCATGAAAAGTACGGACGATACTACCTTATTTGGAAGCCCAGTAGTACAAGATGTATGGGAGGAAAAACAGCCTCCACTTGACAGAATGCAGAGCACATTTGAAACATCTAGCTTCCTAAGACTCAAAAGTCATATTCCTAGGTCATAAGCCAGCCACTCAACTCTGCCACACTCCATAGGAATCCACCTCTATATGACACTGCAGTTTTAGAAGAGTCTGGAGCAAACAAAATATCAACCCATGTAATAATGGGGTCCAAAAAATATGGAGATATGCAATAGTGGCAGCCTCAGAAAATACGCAGAGTAGTCAACTAAATACATGTCTAAAAAGTTAGCATCAATGGTGAGATAAATACGAATCACTATTTGCTTTCAAATGAACTTCTATATTTTCTTGATTCTTCCAATTTTTTTACATTAATATAGGGATAATTCCAGGAAAGACTGATTTTATTCTCTCTGTACATATATATGGAATATATTCCTAGGGGTATTTTGGATCTATTTAAGCCAACTGCCTGGTTTGCCTCCACAATACTACAGTAGTGAAGTTACCCCGTAGCAAATAGGCAGCTGAAGGCAGTCGGCGATTGTAATAGGCAGTTATCAAAATGGCATTAAATTATATAAAACCACAAATAACAACAATCTTGATAAGTTTTTAAAATATCCTTTGAAACTATTTCACATCTGGAATGGCTAAATTGAGACGATTGTCACAGGAAAATTAAGTCACCAAATATAATATGATAATAAACCATTACGACACACAGCAGCTTTATATCAGCGATGTTAAGCTAATGGGAGAAGTGCAAAAGTCTCAACTCTATCACCATTTAGCCTGGAATAAATAAAAACTTATGACAGAACAAATTAAGGAGTGAACGATTTAATACCGTAATTAGTAGTGAGAAATGTAAAAATTAGTAATTATTGAAGAAACCATATGTTTAATGTATTAGCTGTAGCTATTAAAAGTGTATTATATTATTTTGTCAGATTATGTAATGAGTGAGATTTTTCCAAAGTATAAGCTACTTCCTGGGAGGAAGATTAGGTTTTGGGGAAGCCTCATTATTTAGGCCACAGTTAACTGTACATTAGTTTTGTGTTATGGTTTGCACACTGGGAGGTCTAATTCAATTGTAAAAATAGGTTTTTAAAAGAGTTTGATGAGGTGTCAAAAAACAATATTTAGCAACTGGTAATTCCCGAGCACTGAATAAATCTGGAGCCTCTATGCCTCCCAGAATCATGTGAGATTTTAGGAAATCAACCTGGGAAAGTTCCAGGTGTCCCTCACTAATACAGGAATCCTTTGCCAGTTAAGACTTAAACCCATGCTCAGAAGTGCTCAAAATATCAGGTTAATTCCAGAATATTCCCAGGAATAGCAGTATTTGCTAGATGAGGTAAGTCCATTCATAACTATGGAAATAGTTGAAGAAAGACTACATGCAGACCCACCTAAATTATTTAGGATATTTCTAACCTTTCATGGCTTAATACAGGGAATACTCTTATTCACTGATTTATTAATTCTTCATAAAATATTAAACACCCCCACTGTAGCATGTGCTGGGATATACTTCCACTTACAGGCCTTATATTTTATTAGGGAAGAGACTAAATATATACATGTAAACATGCATGCATATGTAAATGAAACTAACTCAAAGCTGGGTTAAATGCTTTGAAAGAAGTTCACCAAAAATATTATTGGGTCCAGGAATCTCCTTTACAAAGCCAGGGAAGTCCTCTCTGAAGAGGCAACATTAGCAACAACCTACAAGAACAGGAGCCAGCCTTGACAAGTGTATCGGGAAAGAACGTTCCAGGGAAAGCATGTGCAGAAGAGTTTCCTGGAGCAGAGTAGAATTTGGCAAATATTCATGAAACAGGATTCCATCATAGCTGGAATATATTGGAGAGGAGAGTACCTCAGTTCAATGATTTTTAATAAATACATACAATTGTGCAACCATTACCACCAACCACTTTAAAGCTTTTCATCACTCCAAAAAGTTGCCTCATGTACTTTGCAGTTAATCACCACTCCTATCTCCAGCTCCAGGCAACTAGTGATCTGTGTCTTTTCTTCATAGATTTCCTTTTTCTAGAAATGTCATATAAATTTAATCACACAATATGTGTAGTCTTTGTGTCTGGTTTCTTTCACTTAGCATAATGTGTTTGAGGTTCCTCTGTCATTTCATGTATCAGTAGTAGTTTGTCACTTTTTATTTCTGAATTGTATTTCATTGTATGGATATACCACATTTCCTTTATTCATTTACCAGTTGGACATTTGGATTCTTTCTACTTTGGGGCTATTATGCATAATGCTGCTATAAACATTGGTTCATATAAATCTGAACACAAGTTTGGGGTAGATAATTCAGAGTGAAATTGCTTCATCATATGGTAACTCCATGATTAACTTTTTAAGAAGTTGCCACATTGTTCAAGCCATATGTTTGTAATTCTTGGCTCACAGACTAGTTTTGGAGGATAATAACAATTACCGGAGAGCCTACTGGGATAATTGATGGAACTTGTACCGTACTCCTCTTATTCCAACCTGACAGTGTAACATCACAAGGAACCTGGATATGAAAATAACAACTATTGCCATTTACAGATGGGAGAGTTCAAAAGAGTGAGAACAAAGTGACCACCTTATGAAAAGTTCACGTGAACTAATTAAATGTTTTTAGTGAACCTCACAGTTCATCATGTTAATACAGGGTCTGTCAAAACAAATTTGAATTATTGGAACTAAGGTGTGTGTATAGGTCCATCCAGCTTGGAAATGCACTTTGTGCTAAACAGAAATATTTATCCACCATGAGGTCAAACATAGAAGATTCTTCTTTCTCCTAATAAGAGTCGCTTCCATGATATTTAAGTATTTCTAGCTGCCCATCATCTACATCTGAAAATGGACTTTCCCATTATATCTTTGGATCTCAAAAATTTTAAAGGTAAATGAAATGCTAAATGGGCCTGTTAGTAGAGAGTGGCAAACCTGATGAAGACAATGTGCAATGACTTTCTATATGAGGCAGAAACATGCACAACGCATAAAGAAAAAGAAACTAAATATATCTGATGTTGTTATAAAGGCAAACAGAGCCAAAAGCAATTTGTCTGTGCTTCTTTCCCATCTGTGTGGCTCCTTCAGTTAAACAGCCAATGTAGTCCAATCTGATTTGCTTTCCCATTATAAAAGTTGTGGCTTAACTAGGAGCTATGCTGGAATGTCTAGATAAAGACATCTTTACATAAATACTGTATATACATCTATGTTTTACACATATGCTTTCTACATGTGAATTTTTATACACACACCCTGTTTTCCCATCTTCAGGTAATATATTAGCCCAGGAGAAACATTTAAAGGGAAGCTTTTCTTCCAGAGCTGAGAGAATTGTTCTTTCTCCTAAACTTGACTATAACACTAGAAAACTTAGAGAGTTTTTTGCCTGTTCTCATATCAGAAAAGAAAGTTGTTATCTCCTTTACAGTCTGGAATGGAAGAAATAAACTGAATGCTTTGAGAAATATTCCCCGGGCAGACAGAAGGTATATGTACTGTGGTCCATGTCCATCTGATTGGGGACTAAGAGGCTAAGTCCAACATTAAGTGCTTCTCATGAGGAGTCACACATGACATCAGATAGACTTTCCTTCAGACTATTGCTCCAACTGGCTGACCATTCTAGCTATAAACATTTGCCCCAGCTGTATTTTCCCACTCCTGGATGATTGTCTGCCTGGCAACAAGACGACAGAAGTACTAAGCCAAAATATCCTTATGTGGGCATAGCTGCCTCTTCATGGCAGAGCCAATTTGGAACCTATCCATTGGCAGGGATGTCCCAGAAGCAGCCAATTTTAGTTCAGCTTCTTTAAAACTCTGGATTGTAAACAAACAGTAAGATTTTCCACTGTGGAAGGGAGAATAATGAGAAGAAGGATACAGAAGAGAAGCATTAGGTTAGGCTAACACCTAGTTCACCAGAGCCATTAGGGATTAAAAGAATGAGCTGAAACCCTTCAGGGACTCTACTGATAAGGCCCCAGATCTTTCACTTTTTAGAATTCATGAACTACATGTAGCTCTTCCCTCCTTTTCTTCCCTGCACTTAAGTTATTAAATCTCCATATCATTGCTTGTTTTTTCTCCTCCTTTTTCTTGATATTCGAAGTAGTAGGTCAAAATTGGACATGTTTAATAGGTGGCTGCTGGTTTAATAGTAAGGGGTAGTTGCTGTAATTGCTTCATTTGAATAGCATTAATATGATGTCATGGATTTTGCAAACAATTTTTCCTAGATTAAATGTTCTTGAAAAATCGTAATTTTTTAAATTCAACAAAATTTAAGGCAGGTCCAGTTATATCCATTCCATAAATATATGTCTTCTAGAATCAAGCACAACTTTGATATGCATGTTTCACCTGTCACACAGCTCTGTAGTACAATAGAGTCAAAGGAACAAGGAGTTTAGAGTCAGATGGCCAAGCTAGGATTTAAAACCCATATTACTTATTAGTTTACTGAATGTCCTGGGGCAATATCCTTGAGTTCTCTGAGCTTTGGTTTCCTCTTAACAAAAAGGGAATAATAATAATGATTGCTTCACTGGGTTGCTGTGAAAACTAAATGACTCTCTGCACCCAACAAAATAGTTATCAGAGTTGTTAATTATACTATCATTAATGTATTAGTGTGCTGTCAATCAAAATGATGTGAATTCACTGATGATCAGCCCACAATATGGATGCGATTAAAAAAAAATCATTTCAGTTTGGGATCAGTAAGGTACCTATGGTCAATAATGTCATCTTAAAATTTAATGCATGAGCACTATCAATTACAATGTAAAAAATACAGGTAACCTAGTACCATCCATTAATTGAGAAAAGATAGTGACAAAATGCCATCTTGAATTTGGGATCTCTTTCAAGTGTATTTGTATTTTATTGATCACAGCAGTATTTATATGCATTTAGGAAAAAACACAGTACATTTTCATGTTAGAAATATTTTTCAGATTACTAAAAAAAAAAGTTTGGTGTGCATATGGATTGGTGGGCTCTGTCCAACAACTCCATCACTCCTCACAGTCCCTTGGCACACAGACTGGGAATCACCAACATTGGTTAAGGTCAAAACAGACAAGGGAGCCTTACGCTTACTAGTTCTGCTTGCCAAGTAGAAATGCTAACCTGCTCTTTCCCAGGATTTTAAAAAAGCATTTGAAGATATTTCACAAGATAAATGGAAATGGGATAAACACAAGGCCTTAAGGAAAATATACTTCTGGTGCATTTATTAAGCACTTGGATCTGATGCATGACACCTGCTTGAAACTCAAAGAATTATCACAGGCTTTGCCGAGGAAGAAAAGACAAGAATTATGACTGCACACAGGCTCATACTTCAGCAAGTCAATGTTTTTAAATCAATGAAAAACAATCCAGTGATTGTGTTTGCTTCAAAGAGAAAGCAATGTAAGATGACATACAGTATTTCAAGCTGTTCAAATTACTGATGGCAGAGTGGCAAGATATATATCCATTAAAACCAAATAGTTGTTTCAAAGTATGTTGGCCAACAGAGATAAATAGTGTCTCTCTGAAGTAAATAAAAAATGATTTCTTTACTCAGAATTTTGGACCCTATAATGCTTTCAACCACAAGTACCTCTTATTTTAGAAATTTTCATTTGTACCTTCATTCAGGATTTCTTCAGTTAGCCCACCAAAATCATTTCTGTCTAGCAAAGAGGTTTTAATACATTAGAAACAAAGTATGCATATTTCTATAATAGACTCTCTGATGGCCTTATTAATATTGATAAATTGATCATATTGAATGAGTTAAACATGAATGAGTTAAATGTGTTAAATGCAAAGGCTACTGTCATAGGAGTATTACATCATCAATACTACCACCAGGCTAGAAATTAATGAGCCATGTTTAAGAGCATTATTTTTCAAGAGGAAAAAGTATGTGCAATTTATCTTTCTTTCTTGATTCTCTCATCAGCATTTTCATTAATAAACTTTAAAAAAAAGAAAACTTTGATACACAAAGTACTAATCACCATCTACTTTTCCTCAAAGACTTGCATCCTCCTAATCAGTGAAAATTATCCTCTCTTCTTTATCTGTCTAGAAAGTCCAAGGTAACTAATATGGGACCACAGAATATTGACCAATCAATAGCATTTGCCAATTCTAGGTGTTCAAAACTTAAATAGATTTCTTCTATACAAGGATTTTGTACAAGTGATGATTTAAAAATTACCTTAGTATTATTCTAAGGCCCTTTCCTCTCAACTGTAAGCTATGCCCCTTCTCATAAGACACAGCCTAAAAAAGAGAAATATAAATAGAAGTTCCTCAAAACTGGAAAAAACTACTTTATTTAATCTCTCCTACTATACTCCCTTCAAAGAAATGATTATAAGTCCAGAAGCCAGACTTACATTTTCATCAGAAACCTGGAAAAATGCAAGAGATACTAATGAATTTTGTTTGATAAAGACACCAAATAGAGAAGGGTAGTGTTTATTGAAGGCTAGAATATATTATGATGTTTTTAAAATAAAAGTTAAAAGTATATGAATAAAGTGGATAATTGCTGGTTCCTAGTCTTTATAAAGAAAACCACATAGGATAATGAAAGATGTGAAAATGACCAATGTTTGTACTTATCGATGGTATAAATATCTATGAGTCTTAGACAATTGACTATGAGAAAGCAACACATTACTATGGTTAAAACAACACTGTGATTATTTAAAAGAATGTAAACTTGTTAGTTAAATAATTGATCAAACAATAACACTACTGTTTTAATTTTTAAACTCTGTAATTTGGACAGACATCTTAGAGTCATGGCATAAAATATTAGCAAAGAATATTAAAATCTGGAAAATAGAAAAAATAGATTACAAATTCTAACCTCAAATTTAGTAACAATGCTGATATACCTAAGTATTTTCTATGAAGTATCTATTTTTTTTTCATTTTCACAATCCTATGCTTATATTGATTTCCATTTATGCTCAAGATCATTGAGTTCAAAAGCACCTATGCCAAGAATTAAAATCAGGTATGCCTAACCTCAAAGTCTGCGACCCTAACTACTATTGCAGGTTATACTATGAAATCTTGGTTTTACCTCTAGATCTATTTCTCCCTAAGTTTTCCCCATAATAATAAAGAAACCATCACCTCTCAATTAGTCAAGCCTTAAGCCTAGGCATTACTCTTGACTCCCTCTTTCACCCCCACTCTACATTCAACCCATCATCAGTAAGTCCTGCTAATCTCTTTAAATTTTTCTCCAAGTTTCTACCTCTACCATCCTGTCCTGAGTCATCCTTTTCTCTCACCCAGAATACTCAATATCCTAACTGGTATTCTTGCTTCCATTCCTGCTATAACACATGGCAGATTTGGTAATATTTAAAAATGTAAATCAGATCTGGCTCCAAAGGTTTCCCACTCTGCTTAGAATAAAATCTTAAATCTCTACACTGGCATATCAAAGCCCCACATGACCTGGTCCCTCCCTCTCTCCCCAACCTCATCCTCTAGACTCCCTCTTTTCTAGTGAGAGCCAGATATTCACATGCTAAGTTTATCTCCATCTGTAGAGTCCTTGCACTTGTTCTTACCTCTCCTGGCAGTGCCTTTGCTTAGGGTTGGCCCTGTCTTATAGTCAGGTCTCAATTTAGATGTCACCTCTCCCAGGAAATGCCTTTTCTGACTCCCAAATTGAAAGTAGCCAGCCATTCACTATTCACTTTACCCTATTTTAATTCTCTGCCTAAAATTTCTCACACCAGCCATTTTCTTGTTTTTGTTAGTTTGTTCATTTTTTGCCTTTTTTTTTTTAAGATTTATTTATTTATTTATTTGAGAGAGAGAGAAAGCATGCACATGTGGAAGGGTAGGGGCAGAGGGAGAGGGGAGAGAGAATCTCAAGCAGACTCCCCATTGAGTGAGGAGCCTGACACATGGCTCCATCCCATGACCCCGAGACCATGACCTGAGCTGAAACCAAGAGTTGGAATCTCAACCAACTGAGCCACCCAGGCACCCCTGTTTATTGTTTTTCTACCCCCCAAAGAACAAGTTCTATAAGACTTTGTCTAATTCACTGCTGGATTCCCAGTGCCCCAGAAACCAGATGCCCAATGAATATTTTTTGAATGAAGCATGAATGAAGAGAGCTGCTACTCACACATGGAGCATTTTACCAATTGCCTGCACAGAATGATTACAGCAATGCTGACAGCTATCCCCTCCACCCTCCTCCCACCGTCCTTTATCCAATTCATAGATATTGTAACCCTGTGATTAAAATTTCAATCTAAGAAAAAATTCTCTTTGTTAAAATTAAGATACCCACCCCCAATGGCTTACATTTTAAGCTTTAGCAGTCATTTACACCTCAATGTCAATAAGTTTAATGATTATATATCTGAAGATAAATAATAAAAATAAAAATAAAAATAAAAATAAAAGCCTGAAGCTATTAAGTGACTTAAAGTGTGGAAAAGGGGAACTTGGGCTTCAAGACACACCTGATGAATTCAAAGACTGTCTAGCTTCTGTTCTGAAAAGGAGCTTTGTCTAACAAGTGAGGCCTGATGCAGACTTAATGTTTCTTAGAAACAGTCTTCAAGTACTGACAAAAGATGGCCCTCTGTTCTTCTGATGCTAAAGACAGACAAAGGGAGAAAGAATAAAATGCAGTACAGAGGGTTTGGATTAGATATGGACAAGGATGCCTACATGAAATGTGAGGTGTTATACAATGGAATAAGTTTCTGGAAGAAAACAGTTTTAAGTTCTCTTAATATGGAGCTCTTTAGAACTAATTTAGATTTGTATCAGCAAAAGATGCTTAAGAAGTCAGGAAAGTGGACTTTATTCCTCTGTTCTTGTGAGTGATATCATTTGACACAGTGAATAAAGATAACCAAAAGGTCTTGAACAATTAGAAATCCAGAGCAAAGACTGCCTAATGCCGGACTGTCAACTACATGCTGCAGATTGGAGACCAAAAACTCAACCTGAGCACATTAAGCTTTTGTATTTAATTTACTTGTATCAGAAGTCACCTTTTACATGACATAGAGTTGCCTGAGTGGTCTGCAAGGAGAGTACCAGAACACAAAACAAGAAAGAAGAGTGCCAGTAGCTTCTACTACTTTTGCAACTTTCTCCATACAAAATTCTTCCTTTCTTCAAATCCTCTTTTATTTGAGTATCTAACAAGGCACCAACCTGCAGAAGTTCATGTTCATGATGCAAAATTTCTCTTCTATTCTGCTAATTTCCACATTCACTCTATACTCCCAAGCCAAACCAGTGCACCAAAGAATAGTTAAAGGTTGTCAAGGATCCCAAGAACAAGCGTCTACTCATTTTGGTTTTGAAGCTCTGGAAATTTTGTTGTTCTTGATGCTTTTAATGTTATGTTTTCTTTTCTAAAAGAATTTTAGAATACTGATATTAGTATATTCCATCCAATCTACATGACTGCCTTATGACCAAGTACCTTGGTTACATTCGATCACATTCTAAGGAACTGAAGGCCAAATGATGTCCAGCATGCTTTCTGAATGAAGTTTGCACAGTAGTTGTCATCAAAAAGCTTGTAGTTCTGGGGCACCTGGGTGGCTCAGTCGGTTAAGCATCTGCCTTCAGCTCAGGTCATGATCTCAGGGTCCTGGGATCGAGCCCCACATCAGGCTCCCTACTCAGTGGAGAGCCTGCTTCTCTCTCTCCCTCTGCCCCTTCCCCCACTTGTGTGCATGCTCTCTCTCACTCTCTTGCTCTGCTGTCTCTCTCAAATAAATAAATAAATAATCTAAAAAACAACAACAACAACAACAAAAACTTGAAGTTGTGAAAACATACTGACCAGAAAAAACCTGCCCAACAGACAACACAGCCTAATCTGACTGCAGAACATTTTGCAATAGTTCATTATTAATGCATATAAAAACAAATATGCTCTGGAGAATGTTTCATTTAGTTATCATTTTTATGATTGTATTTTACATTTTGTACATATTCTTAAATTGATTGGCCCATGAAAATAAAAGAGTAGTGGTTAAAATTAAAAATTCATTTAAAAAAGAGAAATAATTAAAGCAATGATGAATCAAATTACAGTACCTTGTGTTCAAAAGCAAAAAAAAAAAAATTGCATTGACAAAGAGTGACCTGGTAAAAAAGAAGTACATTCATTACTTTAAAATATAACATAAGACATAGAGCTTCAATAAAAAAATCTTCATTTTTAATATTCATAACTTGAACAGTGATCTTTATGGTTTTGTTTGGACTTAATTTATACATTATGGTGCATTTTATAATTATATAAAATGTATACTTTGCTTTATGCTTATATAATATTTAAGAAACTTTATATTGGATATAATTTAAGTCAACTCCAAAGTCAAAGAAGTGTTTTTTGTTTTGTTCTTTTTTTTTTCCTTAAAAGGTGGTGGAAAATTATCTAAGATTAAGAAATACTAGAATAACTGAGCCCTATATGGGTTAAAGGGAAAATGACTTGGTTACTTGATTTACATAATGTACACTAAGTCATCAAATAGTTACAATCATTTTTAAAGAAGCATTGGTAATCCAAACAAATCATCCCCCCATGTTTTGTGCCTTCACAGGCACCCTATATGCAACCTAACTCAGAGCTGTCACTAACTGGAATCTACTTCCCCATACCCCCACAACACACACACTAAATGAATGTTGATAAATCACATTGACTGATTTGATATCCAGAGAGAACTGTACTTCTGAAACTTTAGAGTACCTAAGAACCACCAGGTGCTTAGGGAAAAGGCAGATTCTCAGGCACTTCTTCCAGAAATTCTGATTTCTTCAATCTTGATTAATTCTGAGACTCTGCACTTTCCTCAAGCACCCCAGGTAGTACTGATGCAGGTGATCCCAGGTCCACCCTCAGAGAAACATACTTTACCATGATATTGTGAAAATAAGAAGAGGTTACATTGCGTTCCTTATAATTGTGTCATGCAAATAAATGACTGGGGAAAGGAAATGATTGGAGAATTTTAGAGAATTGCAACTGGAGGAATATTCAAGTCCACTCTGGTACTGAATATGAGTTAGTGATCATCATTTTCAGTCAGTTTTCTAACCACAAGATAAATTTTGCAGACATATCTGTCCTTTTGGTGCCCAATTTTAAGTGTCTACATTTTTATGATATAAGAAGCTTCATTGTATAAGCTGTTAGAAGACTGAGCTCTTGAGATTTACCTCCTGGGATCATATCCCACTTATTCCACTTACCAGCTATGTGACTGTGGACAATTACTTAACTTCTTGGTGCCTCAGTTCTCTCACCTATAAAATGAGAATGAAAATAATCTCATGGAAATAATGAGGAGGTGAAATGAAATAATGTGTGAAGCTAGAATCCTGCCTAGCTCCATACTAGGAGTCCAGTAGCTTTTAGATGGTCTTATTACTGTTATCATTATCTTTATCATAGCTATTTTCATGATCATTACATAAATTTTTAAAAACCCGCAAATATTTATTAGTAACTTCTATTTATAAAACACCATGCTAGAAAAGAGGGCAAAATTCAAGCTCTCCTTCAAAATACCTTATAAGCTAATGGAATAATTTAGATATGTATTCAAGTAAAACTAATAAAAAGTAGAGAAAGCAGAAATTAATAAAAGAGAAAGGAAATGTGGAAAGAGTTCAGAGAAGTGTGTCATTATTTGTGACGTATGTAGATGATAGAATCAGAGATGCTCCATGGCAGAGAGGGCATTTGTGCTGAGAACTGAATGACTGAAATATGGAGGTGAAGAGCTAAGAGCCTTCCAGGCAGATTGGAATAGTATAATAAAACATGAAGGTGTAAAAATATTTGGGCATGTTCTTTAACAGTGAGTTATTCTGTGTGCTAAAGCATCAAGTACCTAGGGAGAGACAACTTGGAGATGAGCAGAAAAGATAGATTGGGGGCCACATGGTAGAAATCCCTAAATACCTTGCTAATTTTGAGCCAGATTTGAAGGACCACAAGAAACCAATAAGAGGCTATGAAAATGGGAGCGTTGGGGCAAGACTGGCTTTAAAGCAATTAGCAAGACACCCAGGTGTCATTCTCAAAATATGGTCCATGGACTCATAACATCAGCATCACCTGGGAATCATTCAAAATGCAAATTCTGGGGCCTCTTCATAGGCCAACTGAACTAGAACTACTAAGGATGCTGTTATGTGTTCTAACAAGTCCTCCAGGTGATTCAGATACAACCTCAAATTTGAGAACCACTGCTGTAAGTATTGAATCAACTGGGGGTCAGTGGGGAGAGACTGGGAGGTATGGGGTCCACCATGAACCAAGTGAACCATTTAGGAAGCTACTGAGAAAGCTATTGAAATTCCATATGATAGGAAGTTATGGCCTGTACTAAATCAGCGGGAATAGAGATAAAGGGGTTGAGCCAATAATACTGTGAAAAATAAAGTCAACACTCTTGGCATTTGTTAGTCTTTGCCATCATTAATTGAAGAAAAATGATTTATCAAAAAGATAACCCTTAGTTCAATTTATATATAGCCTGAAAATATGAAAGCGGGCTAATTGCACTAACTTTCTCCTACTTTAAAAAAATTTAAATTCCATTAAAGGAGAAAAGAGAGACGATTCTGGTGCACAACCATTAAAATTAGCATAGTAAATTTTGTATGAATTTGACAATCTCTGTTATCAGTAAATCTAGAACTACCAGACCTCTCTTGCTAAATTCCAACTCTATTTAGTTTCACACTGTGATTTTTTTAATGGTCTTATTTGTGCATTATTTCAATTTTTCATTATATATTGTGCCATTTAGTATTCTCCATGATTATGTTTTCACTGAACAGATGCACTACGGTTTCGCTGCACCAAATTCTATGATCCATAATTAGATGTCAATATGTTTTCTTTATGAACTAAATACATTTTTAGTTACTTGGACATTAATTAAAATCACATGCTGGATTGTTACATCCTTTCAACACATTTTTGAGGAAATATTTTTGGTTTACTTGAATGCTTTAAAACATTCAATTTTATACTATATAATTCCTTTTTCCATAAGAACAGATACTCTAGCTAATATATAAATATTAATTACAGAGTTACACCACAGAAGCCATTAATAAGATATAACCATTCACATGCAAAAGCATCAACATCTGATGAATTAGGAGAAAAGAATAAATTCTTCTTAATTGTTGCTCCTTAAACATATTATGATCTATATTTATTTTCATGGCAATTCTTGGAAAAAGAATAAATGGAACAAAATTTCAGAATAATGGCAAACAATGACCACTACCGAAATACCATGGGAATAGAAGCAGGTTTAAAAATTCATAAAAATTCACATACAGATAAAAACAGCCAGGATGATAAGGTGATACAGAGCTCACACTCATTAGTCATATTATATTGTACCATTTGAATATTCTAAACTCATGAATTTGAATGATGTACTTATCTCATAGAAAAATTAAGAACAGGCATTCCAAAGGAGGAAGAGAACATTTCTAGCCTCTAACAAAATGTTGGAAAATCTAACCCTAGACGGTGATTGCACTTACTCCAGGCTTTCCCATCTGTTTTTGTAAATGTAGTATGGAACTGACGAGAGGTTAGAGAAGAAAGGGAGGTGAGCATATAGAAATTATTCTAGCATGTCTCTATCATTCTATCTCTGTTACTCTATTGTTTACCCATTTAGATCTACATGCAGCTCATGCAAAAATTCAGGTATAAAATTCCCCTCAATGCAGCTGGTATAATGGAAGCTAATGTGATTCCTAACATTAGTTCAGATTCTACCTCAAATACAAGGGAACATGAAGGAATAAGCTGTTACCTATTTTGGAAATGTGTTTATTCAAAATGACTCCTCCCCATGGGGTTTTAGGGAATATCACATATGGTACACTGATATTTATTTGGTCACCTATGAAGCATCCTGAACTACATATATCTATATGAGTCAGTAAGGGAGCAGGAGTGAGTTCCAGTATTTCAGTATTTTAATGATGAGATAGTATTTTGAGAATATGTTTCAGGAAGGGCTACCTGCAAGAATTGAGCCTACTGAACCCATAGCCACATTTTATCAGTGATATTTACAAACCTGCTTAAAAACAAAGTTCAAAAGCTGAGAAAAATATTTCTGCCTTGAAGGTTCTAGGAGGGAGCAGCAGAAGGTTCTTGTCTAATGAGGACAGATTATGGTTTTAAATTTCTCTTATCTGAAGAGGAGATTGCATGCTTACATTTAGAGCAGAACCCATTCATGTTAGAAATGCAGAATTAAAGAAAGAAAGAAAGAAAGAAAGAAAGAAAGAAAGAGAAAAAGAAAGAAAGAAAGAAAGAAAGAAAAAGAAAGAAAGAAAGAAAGAAAGAAAGAAAGAAAGAAAGAAAGAAAGAAAGAAAGAAAGAAAGAAAGAAAGAAAGAAAGAAAGAAAGAAAGAAGGAAGGAAGGAAGGAAGGAAGGAAGGAAGGAAGGAAGGAAAGAAAGAAGAAAGAAAGAAAGAAAAGAAAGAAAGAAAGAAAGAAAGAAAGAAAGAAAGAAAGAAAGAAAGGGAAATGCAGAATCTCATCACCTACTCCAGACCAACTAAATAAGAATCCACAGTTTGACAAGATAGTCCTGGTGATGTGTTTTACACACTAAAGTTTACAAAGTACTTCTCTAAGGCTTTCATTTAGTCAAATATAGTGTTTACAAATCATATACTCCATGATATCCAATACCACCTTAGATACTTGGGATGAGAGATGGCTGGATGAAAGTGAATAACTGGGACATATGCTTAAAAAGATTCACTATATATCTGAAATTCAAATTAACTAGATGTCCTGTACTTAATCCAGCAGCCCTATCTGGGATGCACACACTGACTTTGTCCCTCCAATTTTGCACAATAAAACTCCCTCCAGCCTATCCTGAGACCAACCTCTTCCATAGGAGTAGCTTTTTGGCCTCTATCCTGAACTACTTTTCACAGTCAGGAATCACTGTCCTATTTGGCTTGCCTGTGCTGAGACCATTCCCAGGATGAGAAAATTACTAAAACCAATGGTAACTTTTTCTTTCTCCTCTAAGTTTTACTTCAATATTTGCTAGTCAAAACATAGTCAGACTTTCATTTCTAGCAATATGGTACAACCACCTCTCCACTGAAGAAACTTCTAAAAATGTTAATAAGATATCTTCTTAAATGCTTTGATTAATTCAAAAGAAAATAAGGAATATTCAGACTAAAATATAAGTAAAGTGTAAAATAGTGTTAAGAGGATCTCTGAAGTCAGGTTTCACCTTGAGAGATTTGCTAAACAAGGTAGAATTAAAGTTTCCTTTTCATGGCCCTCAAGGGCTCAAGAGACAAGAGGCATAGATAAAATTCTGGTCAAGGTAAGGAGTCTAAGAGAATATTCTTAAATAGCTATGACCCTGAAGTTCCCGCCTTCATAGCAGAAGTGAAGTTAAAGATATTCCCTGAGATTTCATAAGCAAAAGCTAGTTTTCACATGGGTTTATAGCCTAAATTCATACATGTGGGTACTTTGAAAATCTCAAACCAAAAAACTGAATTTACATTGGTTCCAAACTAGGTAATAGATACAGATGCTACACAGAGGCAAATAAAAATTCTCTCTTGAGCACCTATCTTCATTTGGGACTGAAATATTTCCCACAATTGAGATTTCAAGAAACATAAGGTCATTGCTCAAAATTGCATAACTCACCAAATCCCCAAGAAATCAAAAGAGAAAACAAGCACAAAACAGCAGGAATGGATTTATGAGTATAAAATATTAAATAAACATATATATTTTTAAATGAATATTAAAATATGACTAGAAAAACTGATAACTGATTAAAAGAAATTGACCAAGCAGATTCAAAAAATAATCAAAGAGAATTTATGGAAATAAAAAACAATTGAGATTTAAATTTTACCAGATCGAATTAGTAATAGATCGGGGGCGGGGGACACCTGGGTGGCTCAGTCAGTTAAGCATCTGCCTTCGGCTCAGGTCATGATCCCAGGGTCCTGGGATCGAGCCTCACGTTGGGCTCCCTGCTCAGCGGAGAGCCTGAGCTCTCCCTCTGCCTGCCACTCTGCCTACTTGTGCTTTCTATCTCTGTCAAATAAATAAATAAAATCTTTTAAAAAAATAATAAATCAGGGATATGGATACATAAAAAATAATATATCAGGAATACATTAGTAAACAGATGAGGAATCTTAGAGAAAACCCCTAAAATCTGTGACATTCAAAAGTCCAATCTTCATAGTAAAGACAAAGTTAAAAACGTAAGTAAACAAAAGCCAGCTTCTACATGGTTTTGCAGCCTTAATTCACACAACTGGAGTGCTCTGAAAAACTCATGCTAATATTTGAATTTACAGAAACACTTACAGAAGAAAAAGAAAAACTAAGGTATAGGCAGTATTTGAAAGGAAATTTCTGAAAATTATCCCATACAAATGAAAGACATAAATCCACATATTCAAAGGCTCCCAACTTTCCAAGTTAGAAAAATAAAAAGAAATCCTCACCCAGATTCACCACAGTGAAACCACAGAACACCAAAGATAAAGAGAAAAATCTTCTGAGAATTAAAAAGTCAAATTATTTTCCACAGAGTGAAGGATAGGCTGATAGTTGACTTAATTTGACAATGAATTAGAGAATTCAATGGAACTATGTGACAGAGAAAATAACTGTGAACAATTAATTTCATGAATTCAATGTTCAATAGTAATAATTTATTGTGGAGTTGGAAAATATAGCCTCAAAAACCTTAATACCAAAATCACATGTTTGGGATAGGAGATACTAGAGGTAAACAATACTAACGTCCTCATATTTTTGGAAGAAAGGTAAAGCTATTGTTTAATATTAGATGGTTGTATAATAAATATTCATGTTAAATGTTTAGGGTATAGTGATTGGAAGTACACAGACCATGTTGCTAGTCACAGTGTAATTAAATTAAAGATCATTAAAAAAAGATAACCACATGGGGTGCCTGGGTGGCTCAGTCCATTAAATGTCCAGCTCTTGATTTCAGCTCAGGTCATGATCTGAGGGTCATGAGATAGACCTGTGCATGGGGTTCCATGCTCAGTGGGGAGTTTGCTTGAGATTCTCTTCCTCTCCCTCTGTCCCTACCCCACCATTCACATGCTCTCTCTGTCTGTCTAGCTCAAATAAATAAATAAACAAATCTTTAAATGAATTTAAAAATAAAAGAGATAACTCTCATAACCATATTTAAAATTTTACAAAACACCATTCCAAATAATCATGATTCAAAAAACATGATGAAAATAATAATATATTTAAATCCAAATGATAATAAAATACTATATACCACTATTGTGGAATAAAATTAAAACCATATTTAGAAAGGAACTTAAAATTATGTTTATTTTAATAAAGAAGTCAGATAATCAAATAAAATTAGAAGAATATAAAAATAAACCTTAAGAAAGCAAGAAAAGTTGCTAATTCATTCTACTGTATGTGTATTTCCTTTCATTAACTTCTGTTTTTTAACCTTATAGATTAACAAATTTCTCATCTTTTTTTTTAAGTTTGTTTTTTTTTTTTTTGACAGAGAAAGGGAGACAGCTAGAGAGGGAACACAAGCAGGGGGAGTGGAAGAGGGAGAAGCAGCCTCCCAGCTGAGCAGGAAGTCTGATGCAGGGCTCCATCCCAGGACCCTGGGATCAGATCTGAGCTGAAGGCAGACACTTAACGACTGAGCCACCCAGGTGCCTCAACAAATTTCTCACTTTTTAAAACAATCATAAAGGGGCGCCTGGGTGGCTCAGTCGTTAAGCATCTGCCTTCAGATCAGGTCGTGGTCCCAGGGTCCTGGGATCAAGCCCCGCATCAAGCTCCACATAGGGCTCCCTGCTCAGTGGGAAGCCTGCTTCTCCCTCTCCTGCTCCCCATTCTTGTGTTCCCTCCCTTGCTGTGTCTCTCTCTGCCAAATAAATAAAATCTTAAATAAATAATAAATAAATAAATAAATAAATAAATAAATAAATAAAACAATCATAAAATTGCCAATCATCTGGCACAAATAATTTTTAAAAATTAGATAAGGTTCTAAAAATAGAAATAAAAAATGAGGCAGGGCTACATTACAATAAACTTCACAAAGATTATAAATGGGTTTTATAGGAATAAATATTAAAAAACGTAACTTAACAGAACTGTCTAAAGATGAAATAGGATATATGAAGAGTTCTATAACCTGTAAATAAATTAAATTTGTAGATAAATTCTTCCTGTACTGAAAACTTCATGTTTGGACAGTTTTATCAGTGAGTTTGATGAAGCAATTATGGACCACATAATTAAAATCCTAAAAATCTATTCTAGGACATAGTAAAAAATAAGCATTCTTCAACTTATTTTATGAGACTAGAATATCTTGGATAAAAACCCAGACAAAGACAATATGAGATAGTCTCATAATCTTTAGATGCATAAATCTAAAAATACATATAAGCAAATTAAACCTAGAAATGTGTGAAAAAATATGACTGAATTAGGTCATCCTAGAAATGTATGGGTTGTCTTTACCTTCAAAAACTAAGTATTATAATTTATTATGTTAATAGACTACATGGAAAAATCATATGATAGTGTCTATTGGTTTAGAAACATTTAATAATTCAGGAATTATACATGATTAAGAAAAAAAAAACCAGCACACAAGAAATAGAAAGGAATTTCCTTGACTGGATAAAGTTATTTTGGGGGAAAAATAGTAAACATTATTCTTAATAGTAGAAATAATGAAAACTTTCCCTACAGCATCAGGAACAAGACAACAATGCCTATTATCTTCACTTCTATTCATGATTGTACTAGTTGTCATAACCAGCATAGTAAGGCAAGAAAAAGAAATCAAAAGAAATGAAAAAAAAAACCAAAACCTTCATTAATCATGGATATATTACTGTCTAGCTACAAAGCCTAAGAAAATCAATATATATATTATTAGAATTGATTAGAAGTCAAGTTTAGCAAGCTTATAAGACACAAAATAACATACAAAAATCAATTACACTTTTTATACCTCAGCCACAAATTTAGAATGTACAATATTTTAAAATGTTATTTAATGTTTTATAAAAATATATGAAGCCTGAGAAATAAATCTAACAAAAATCTATAAAAATTTTATAGAGAAAATTATAAATTTATTAAATATTAAAGAAGACTTAAATAAATAGAGAGATGTATATAGGTTGGAAGATTTGCTATCATAAATTCCAAATCTCCCCAAATTTATCAATAAAATTCTAAACAGTCTCTAAATAAAATTTTTAAGTGTAACTTGACAAGCTGATTAAAAGTAGAAAGCAAAGGGCTAAGACTTGCTAAAACTCTCCTGAATAACAAGTTGGAATGTATAAGTATCAAGAATTATTTTTAATTTATTAAAATTAAGAGTGTGGTATTGCTAGACACTAAAAAATAGTTCGCTCAAATAACAAATCCCAGAGAAAATATCCACACATTCAAGGAAACTTGATTTGTGACAAAGGTGATATTTCAGATCAATGGTAAAAATATGGAATTTACAACAAATAGTGTTGGGACAACTGGTTATCCATATGGAAAAAACAAATAAAACTGGAGTTTTATACCCCAATACCCTTCACAAAAATCAATACAGACCTAACTACAGGAACCAAAAATATAAAACTTTTATAAGATAATACAGAACACTATTTTATAAACACCATAAGGACCCCATACAAAAAGTGCAATCTATACAAGGTAGGATTGAAAATTGAAACACCTTCAGATTAAGCAGTTTGTTAAACAAATGACACCATCCAGAGAAAAAGAGAAAAAGTTTTCAACATATGTAATGAAGGATTAGGATACAAAATTTCTAAAGAACAGCTAATAAATAAGAAAACACAGAAGTTTAGCAAAGAATTGAAGAGATACTTCACAAAAAAGGAAATCCAAATAAATGAAAAAGTAATATACGGCATTATTTTTCAGGGAAATGTAAATTAAAACTACAATAAGGTAAGCATTACATACCCACGAGATGGTCAAAAACAAAAACAAAAACAAAAATAAAAAAAAACTGACAACACCAAGTGTTGGCAAGCATGTTATGCAAACAAATATTTTATACATGTATACACTGCTGGTCATTGTGTAAACTGGTAAACTACTTTGGAAATCGGTTTGACCTAATCTAGCAAATTTGAATGCACACATTTATTTTGATGCAGAAATTCCATTTCTCGGTTTAAACTCTAAAGAAACACTCATATATATGTATCAGGAGTATGTTCATAATAGCACGCAGTTTATAATAGCAAATTCTCATTAAAAATATAATAAATAAATCAGGGTGTGATCATACAGTGGAATGCTGGAGAGCACTGAAAAGTCAATTAATTACATTAACCTGCATCAATGTCTAAGCCTCTGAAACCTAACACTGAGTGAAAAAAGCAAATCACTGAATACATACAGTATTGTTCTATTTATTAAAAGTTAAAGGGGCACCTGGGTGGCAGTCAGTTAAGTGTCTGACTCTTGATTTCGGCTCAGATCGTGATCTCAGGGTCATGAGATTGAGCCCCGTGTAGGGCTCTGCACTCAGCGGGAGTCTGCTTGAGATTCTCTCTCTTCCTCTCCCTCTGCTTCTCCCACCACTTGCATGCGTGCACTATAAATAAATAAATAAATAAATAAATAAATAAATAAATAAATAAATAAAATCTTTTTTAAAGAGTTAAAAATAATGTGCAAAAGCAAGCAATATATGGTTTAACATTAGAAACATAGTTAAAAATATAAAGGCAAGGAAATGATAAACACAAATTTAGACTAGTGATTTTCTCAGAGTTACATGGGAATGGACTGGATTCAGAAAAAGAACACAAAAGATTTCAAAAGCATAATGTTCCATTTTGTAATTTGTGACCCATACATAAGCATTCTTTGAATAATGATTTCTACATTACCTATATTTTATAAATATTTCTTGGAATGTAGTCGATATTTTATAAAACAAAAGTATTAAAAAAGTGAACGGATTTATTAATCTTCACATATTCAATTCAATTGATTTTAAAGGTAATATTGTCCAAAACCAGAATAGAACTAGAAACTGGAGATTCCATAATGTATCATCCTTCTGCGCCACTTGAAACACTGTTAACAATTTAAACAAATCCTCTAATTTCAGTCTACTTGGAGCTGTCACTGAATTCTATTTCCTTACTTGTATTTAGTAAGTGATGAACTAGGGCCCAAAGACTGTATGAAAAAGTCCACACAATGATTAAATGTTTATCACTATGTTAATATATGTTAATTTAACAAGCATTTACTGAGTACCCAATATATATGCAAGGCAATATGTCTAGTGCTGTGGAATTCACAAAAATACAGAGGATACTCAGTTCTTCTCTACCTCTCACCTAGAATTCCTAAATAACTTCTTAGTATCTCATTCTCTGTCTCTCTCTCTCTCTCCCCATTCTGTCCCTAGCAAACCCACCCCAACCATCTTCTCTTTGTTCCCAGACCCATATTTCTACTATACAAAGCCCAACACAGTACCCAAATGATGATAAAAATTTAAGTGGATTTCTCTGATTAGTTTTTTCCTTTAAAGCCTCTGATGGTCCCCATCATGTTCAGGGCCCATACATTTAAAGGCCCAGCATTTTTTACTGAGTGGCAGTAAAAGTGGTTATTTAGATGAAAGAAGCCTACCAATGGGAAGAAAAAATATGGAGAGCAGAAGCCCTATATAAAAAAAGCAGCAGCTAACCTGTTCTAGCCAAGTATTGCCTCATAGGAATAGAAGCTCAGTGTTGTTCTTTCTTAAGAAAATCACGGAAACTGGATTTTTATTGAAATAACCTAACTTTTCAGTTCATTTTTGAAGCCATAAAAAGACCTTTTGACCTACAAAATAGAGTAGTGTTCCCTCCTTGACATAGCAGGCAGGGCTCTTCAAACTCTGTTTCCAAACTAACTTCCTTCTGTCTCTTCCCACACTCTATGTTCTGCACTCAGGCATCCTGAACATGCCAGGTTCTTTAACGGTTCCAAGATGGGTGCACAGTTAGACCGTGGGCCAATCCCTGATCCAAGTCTACTCACCTCTAAGGACTGCACTCGAGACACCTCTACTTGGAAGTCTTCCTTAACACCTAAAGGACAAAGTCAGCCATGGTTTACTATATCTGTCTCCTTTTCTTTGTTCATGTACATACAGGCTGTCCCTGACTCTCATATTTTCAGCTTCTGAACAGCCAACACTTTCATGCATTATACATCGACACTCCAAAGTGCCTTTTGTATGCCAAATCCAGACTTTCATACATCAGCAGATCAACGAACATTTTGCACTAATGTGTGGTGGCGCCGCCTGACAGCCAAGAGTTCTGTTTGGGCAGTCATGCCATCTTTGTCTGCAAGAGCAGGCTTTATGTAATTATTTGAATGTTTTTTGCTCTTTGCCCTTATTATTTTGCCAAAATGAGTGGAAAATGAACATTGAAAATGCTGATAATGGTGATAAAATCATAGGTCTCATAAGCTTAATACAGTTGAAACAAAGTGAAATCATTAGTCATTCCCATTATGGCACATCTTTAACCCCAATCAGGCTCTTATTAGATTTAAACCCAGTCAACTGTGGTTCAATTATGAAGGAAAAATATAATATTAAGGACCTTGTATAAAATGCTGGAAATAAATTGTTGAAGACTGCATGTAAATGGCAAGGTATAATTAGAGATTATGTCATATAGACTTTAGACCTCAAGGGAAAAAGAAAATTCTGTATTAACGTGTAAGTCTATTTTTTTTAACATTATGATTCTATTATGTGTTTAAAGAATGTATTATGTATGAATCCATGGATATTTGATAAGCTCTTTCATTGAGAATCATGGTGCTTTTTACTACATCCTTAAACTTTGGGTGCCCTTGATCAACTTGTTCCTTCATTTGCTCACTCACTCACACACCATCCAGGAGTACTAAAAAATCTATCCTTGTTTATCCTCCACTCAATAGCCACCAATTCCAAGGTGGAGGCTACGGTGTACCTTCTGCTACCAGCAGAGATGAAATAACCAATTTAGAGCAAAGATGGCACATACCTTGGGGAGCAAAGAGATAAGACCTCAAGTACTGCCCCTAGTAGTTCTCTAAAAGAAAAAGTTCTAACAATTTCTGACTATATGTCAGGTACTGTTTTAATGTCACTTTATTAATCCTCATAAAAACTTGTCAAGGGCCATTGAACAAATGAGGAAAATGAACTCAGAGAGTTTAAGTAATTTAGCCAAAGTCATACATACCCACAACTAGACAAGATGCAAGTTAAAAACAACTGTATCTAAATGCAAAATGCATCCTCTTCCAAAAATACAGTGCCTTCAAGTGTGTTCAGTATTACAAATACTGGTCAAGGCTAATTTTTTTAAAGATTTATTTATTTATTTATTTATTTATTTGAGAGAGAGACAGAGAGAGTGCACAAGTAGGAAGGGCAGAGGGAGAGGGACAGAGAATCTCTAGCGGACTCCACACTGAGCATGGAGCTCAACACGGGGCTCAATGTCACAACTCTGAGATCACAACCTGAACCGAAATTAAGAATCGGACACTTAACCAACTGTACCACCCAGGCACCCCTGGTCAAGGCTACTATTAAATGATCAAATGATGATGGTTCTTCTGATCCATCCTTTAAACCTGTCCCTCCGTTTATGATGATTTTTCTATTTCAGAAAGTTCTATTGCAGCCATTTCCCAAATGGTTGGTTTGAAGAGTTGCTACAAAGAAACATCTCATTCATCACCCAATAGGTGGTGATTTTTAAAAATGTTAAATGTTTTACACAGTTCACCTAGAGCCAAAGTTTTCTGAAATGAATTCCTTTTATCCCTCTCAGAAGTGAACTTAGCCTGTGTGCATCTTCTCACAGTTTGTCCATTCAGAGATTTTAAATTTTATGATATACCTGAAAGTGATGACTAGTGTACACAGTAAGATGAAAATCAAACCTACATTTCCTGCTCACAGTCATGTGTCATGTGATGCTGTGGGATCATGGGATCCATGGGATCATGGCAATTTCAGGTTTTTTACTCTATAAATTGATGCTCAAATACATGAATGAATAATTGAAGATTATTCTTGTGGATGTCTTACTCCCTTTCCTCAATTTCTCACTAGCCTTTTCCTCCTTGAGGCACTAGTGCCTACAAATCTAATAAATATATAGGTCTTAAAGGTTTTCAATATCCACCCATTTCCTTTGGCTTCTTTGTAGAATTTAATATGTGCATTGTCCTTGCTCTATTTCTATCTCGTATGCTGGCTCTTCTTAAAAAGATAACTCCCAGAGGTTGTGAAGACTATTCTCTGGCTGCAATCACTTACCTGCATCTATATTTATATCTACCAGCTCCATGTCCATTGAAGATATTATTGGCGGCCCTTTCAGACATACATGAATCCCTTTTGCCTGCTGCCATTAGCTCATTATCTTCAACTTCCTCAGATAGTTAACCCCACAGGATCTTGGGATCACCTAACTAAACGTACCTGAGAGAAACACCCCACTTTGGGCGACTCTGAGCAAGTGAGTAGCTAATGTGGATACAAAAGCCCTACTGCCTCAAGGTGGGACAGACTCTCTGGTGTAATTTATGTTCCAGTCCTTCCCTATGACATCAGGCTAAAATTGAACACCTGAAACCAAGTCTTTGTTTAGCTTTTTCTCCTTCCCTATCCTCTTCTCTCACTTACACAGAAATTTCTCCTGAACACATACTCTCCTTCCTAGTTTTACACATTGTCTTAGGTGAGGCTCTACTTCTAAGGAAGATGATCTAGAGAAAATGCCTAAAACCAAAAGAGAGTATATGGATTTTTTTTTTTTTTTTCTGTAAGCAGTGGCCATAACCCAGTTTACCAGTGGTGTGACTCCAAAATTTTAGACTGTGGGATGTTCCTCCTAAAATCTGTTATTTGTCTGCTACATCCAACTGGAGCTAAAAATGGATGTTGAAATCCAGCCTGGTAATATAAAAACCATTTCCTAGGGCGCCTGGGTGGCTCAGTTGTTAAGCGTCTGCCTTCGGTTCAGGTCATGGTCCCAGGGTCCTGGGATCAAGCCCCGCATGAGGCTCCCTGCTCCGCAGGAAGCCTGCTTCTCTCTCTCCCACTCCCCCTGTTTGTGTTCCTTCTCTCACTGTGTCTCTCTCTGTCAAATAAATAAAATCTTAAAAAAATAATAAAAATCATTTCCTGTCTACCCCTTCATGCCTTGGCCAAGTTTCTATATGTACCTGATGCTCTTCTGGAATAAAAGGGAACCTGGTCATGTTGGTATGGTGGAGATTCAGGACCTCAAGACTTATGGACCTATGGATGTCATGGCCCTATGGGTAACTGAGGAGAGCATCTTTGATAGGAAGAAGCCTCAGGACGAAAGAAAACAATCAGAGTAAGTCTTGTCCAAGAAGACAAAAATAAATTTGTTTTAGCAAAGAGTTTACAATAGGGTCAAGAGATGGATCACGGAAGTTTGGGGGGAGTGAATTCAGGGCTGAGCTTGACACAGTATCAGGAAGCACTGACACACAGTAGATAGATTCATGGCCTTGGGATAAGTAGTGACCTTTTACAACTGAGCTATCTTTCACATACCTGGAGGATGAAATCCTATCCACTTTCTTGGAGATCAACTGATCTGTTTTCTTCTGACTCCCAGAATGCAGTTTTGAAAACTAAGCCCTTCTTACCATTCCACTACCATGAACCTTTAAGCTTGTGATGAGTTCCTTTCAGTTAAGATTCTTGTAGGCTATTCTCCCTGAGTATCTGACCTCATTGCTGTAAGGACAATATAGAAGCTGGATTTCCCATAGTCTTGTGTTTCCAAACCACTCTCTTCTGTTGCCACATAAGAAATAATATGGTAATTTTGTAATATTAATTTTGACAATTCAAGTTATTATATGCTTTTTTAATAACAGAAAATTTTTAAAGATTTTATTTATTTGACAGGGAGAGAGCAAGCGAGAGAGACAGCACAAGCAGGGGGAGCAGCAGAGGGAGAGGAGGAAGCAGGCTCTCTGCGGGGCTCAATTCCAAAACCTTGGGATCATGACCTGAGCCAAAGGCAGACACTTAACCAACTGAGCCACCCAGGTGCCCACAAGTTATTATGTACTATTTTTAATTGTATATCTGCTTCCATCTTCTTGACTAGATTAAAAGCTCCTAGAAGAGCCATATTAATATCTCCTTCAAATCTTAGTATTCTGTCAGAGTAGACCTTTCATATTTTTAGGATGAATGAACAGCATGTTATTTATTTAACAAGAAATTATTGTGCAGCTATGCACTGGCACCTTTTCTACCCATTTGTGTAAGTGTCTCACTTTGAATGATACAAACATGATGGTCTCTTCAAGGAATTTTACATTTGATTGAGTAAAAATGGCCAGTAAATAAATCACAGATCATAGTTAAGTTTTATAAAAGCAATAAAAGAGGGAATTATGAGAGAAAAGAAGCGGTTTGGGAGAGAGGCCCCTTTAGTTAGAGTGCTGGGGGGGCATTGTCTGAAGGAGTAATTCTCCAGCTGAGAAATAAAAGACAAGAGAGAGGAAGCTGTGCTGGGAGGAAGCACCGGCAAGCATTAAGTTTCTGAAGTAAGAAAAAAGAAACATGTTGAAGAAGCAGAGAGAAGGTCAGTGAGGATGAAATGCAGTGTGAGGAAGATGAGTTTTACCAGATGCAGCCTGAGAGGAAGGCAAAGGCAAGTCAGGCTAAGTCACTAAGCTTCTTAAGATTCACCAACATATATCAGCATGAGCTGCACAATTTGTAAGACCTGGTGCAAAATGAAAATGTGAAGCTCCTTATTTTTAAAAAAATGGAGGGAAATGCAGTTTAAAGTACTAAAGTACTAAAATATAACCCATTTAACTTCCTCCCCAATCTCTTTCAATTTATCATGATGTCTTTTATTTGCTATTTAATGCCTCACTCCCTCTGGCATACAGATACTTGTTAGGTAAGCACTTTGGGACACGTAGTGCCATGCTCCATCCCCAAACATGGCAGAGTGTAAGCCCAATCCCTCACCTCGCCCTATCCCTGACTCCCCTCAGAGACTAAGATGATATAAATTCTCTGACTCAGAAAAACTGTTAACACCATTTTCAATGGAAAAACTAGGTTGTGGAGAAGGTAATGCCTTGACTAATCAAACACAAAACCAAAGTACTTGAAACATAATTTTCAAGGAGGAATACACCTAAAATGACCATGTATTGCATCCTTCAGCTTGCAGGAAATACCTCACAAATCCTCGATCTAGAGACAGTTAAGAGAGAGCTGATGAATCTCTTTCAATTCTGTTCTTTTTTTTCCTTTTACTAAATTCCTAGTTAAATCCCAAGATTTCTGTTTAGACCAACATTTTCTCATTCAACATTTATTGAGTACCCACCGTGTGCCAGGCACAGACCTGAATACATTAACTCCCAAACTAAAATGCAAACCACAATATAACTAAAACTCAGCTTTTTGTATCGTACAGTGTTTTTACAATGAGAGTTCCATGTTCCCAATGAAACTGAGCTTTTAAATTTAGCATTTTTTAATGTCCTAAATACTGCTCCATCTTATTTAACACCTCACGCTCTAAGACAGATTTCCACACTTGTAGATGAGGTAACTGAAGTTCCACTGTCAGGTAATTGGGAGAGACGCACAAAAGGAGATTGAGCTTTCAATTCAGGTTTGTCTCACCGTAAAGACTTGGAATTTTACCTATAAATCATCTTCTCCCCCTTCTTCCTCTTCTTCATTGAATTACCATGCCTCTTATATCCTCACATTCAGAAGTACTCCAGAAGTCAACAATTCTGAAATATCTATTTGAAAATAAGAAAAAAGCCTATCTTGTTTGTATTTACTTAGTTTTAGAAGAGATATGCTTGTTTGAATTACCGACAAGAAATGTTGAATGCAATACTAATAAACCGCAACGCTTGTACATAGTACCCACTGGAAATGTTAGACGTAAGTGCCTCGCTGAAATACTCAAAATCAAGCACGGAATTAGGTTATTCAAAGAGACAAGTTTGTGACTTAATGTTATTTACTACCTTATTTGCAAGGATCACATCTTCCCCAACTCTAACAGTTGTATGTCTGTGCTTAAAGAGAGGTCTATAGATCAAGGCCGTGATTTTCTGAATACATCAAAAGTCTCAGAGCATTCCCAGGGATCTGCTGATTAACCCAGTAGGATATTAATTATGAACACATCTGCCATTCTTACTTTTTGTTCTTTTGCTTTAAATAGGAGTGGAGTAATTCAGACCTGTGTGTGATTAGGTGTAGCTAGCAGTACATGATGAGCTAGATTTAGATACATTTATGAAACATTAGATAAAATGAAACAGTTTACTAGAAAACATAACTTGTATTGGAGATTAAATGTTTTAAAGTAGAGAAAAGTTGGTTTTTTTAAAAGCTTAACCTTAAATGAAACAGCATATGAGGTGGGTGAATGTGAAAGAATAGATTAAGCTTCATTGTTTCTGGAGAACAAGAGTATTTATAGTCCCTTACTTCGTGACTCATCACTGTGCTGTAAAATATTTGGGGTATTACTCATAACTACAAAAAAGACATAGAATAGAACAGTTTGATGTTAGGGCAAGGGACAAGGTGAACAATCTGGCATTCTACTTGTGACATTCTCATTTGTAATAAATTGAACAATTTCTATAATTTTTGGCTGCTTTTCTTTCTCTGCAAAAATGAATATACCATTTAAAATAAGTGATAATCCATGTGCCTCAAATCTAAAACTATCAAAACTGGCAAAATGGAAATAAGACATAGGACTACAAGAAATGTAGCAGATTGTAATGAACCTCCCCCTCCAACCTCAGATTTTTTGAGCAATGTAAATATATGATTATTATGAAGACATGCATTGGAGAGCAAACACATTATCCCAAGGGCATTTCCTTCAAACATTGCTTCTCTCTACAGATAAGATGAGCACCAGAAGGAAGGAAACATAACAAAAATGGAGGAAGTATTGATAATGGATGAGAAGAGTGACATGATATAAATCCTATAACATTCAAAAAAAACCATATTTTTGCAGATAAGACTAGTAATTTTAAGCAGTAGCTTATTAATAGAAAATGATTCATTTTATAGACTTTTTCTAGTCTTTTTCACTAAGAACTAAATACACTCTAAAATGAAGTTAACTTTCCACAACAATATTAGTTCTTCTTAAAGAAAATGCTGATTAATTATCAGTTGCTCTAAACCATCTCAAGAATAGAGAGAAAAAATATGTCAAAACGTTACTAACTTCCCAGGAATATAATTTAATATTACCTCTCTTGAAAGCTATAGAAATTTTTGCTTTGTTACTTACTTTTGCCTATATTCACTACTGCATTCAGCCAATTATATTTCTAGCATTTTACCATTAAGATTTTCATCCTCCAGAAAGATCATATCTGGCCAAGTTTTTAGACTTTGTATTTGTTCTAAAGGATAAACTGAATATTGGCATAATGGAGAAGCTACCCTCTATTGGTTAAAAACACTAGGAATAGTGTTATTATTCTGGAATAATCTTAGGTAGTTGCTATGGGCTTAGAGTTGTGTTAGGGATACATATAATATATCTTTGTCAAAATATATAAAATAAGTATAGCTGGGCTAGTTCCTCTAAGGTGGTGAACTATCACTTACTGGCTTTATCTCCCAGAATATTAATCCTGGAAATTCCAAAGAAATCTGAAGAAGGTGAATGGTTCTGTCAGTTTACCTAGAAACTGCTGAAAAATTCTGGACTAACCAAAGGTGGAGGTTCTAGAATATGTCTTTGTGTGTTAGGAGGCAGTGTTCTCAACCTTGACACTCTCGACATTTTTAGTCAGATAATCTTTTGTTGAGTGGGGCTTCCCAGTGCACTGTAGAATTTTTAGCAGCATCCCTGCTGTCTACCCACTAAATACCAGTAGCATAAGCACCACCCATCCCTCCAGTCATAAAAATCAAAAATACATCCAAACATTGATACTCTTCCCTGGAAGGCATTGAGAACCATGGATAGAGATGATTCCAATCCATTGTCTCTTCTAAAACCTGTATCAGGACACATGTACAGCATCCAATTTATGATACAGCAAAAATTCTGAGTTAATAAAATGATTCATTGCAAAAATCAAATTAAGGCTATGGCTTTTTAATTCAAGCCTAATAGCCTCAAGGTAGCCACTATAAAATTGAGGAGAAAAAGATATTAGGATCAAAAACATTTAGCAGATTAAAGGACACTGTCTAAAAAGAATTTGGGGTGGACTTCTAGAACATGAAAGTTACTGGAAACAAATAGATTTGAAGCTTATTAAGTTTGTAAAGCAACTGCATTACATAAGAAATCACATGACTGATTGAAAAATCATCTGTCTTCTTAAAATTTAAGACAACTCTTCGGCCCCCAGCCTTCCAAGAGCAGGAAATGGGCTGAGAAAAAGGTGTTAAGTTTAAGATGGCACATTTCTCAGCATCCACTTCACATGGGACCTCTATTTTCTATTGTTCTGAGAACAATAGAAAAGGAATAGAGCAGAATCATGACCTAATTAAGGAAATCCCCACCCATTACCTGCCTCCTTGAGGTAGGGGCCTTCACCTTATCTATACAGGGATTTCACATTTGCTATGAGCCAAGGACTGTGGTCTGTTTCCAATCCTTCCCCTTTCCTAATTAGAGAATTCCACTGTTGTGTTTGCAGAGGAGGGCAGATACAATTTGTCTTTCAAGTTCATGGGACTCTGGAAAAAGCAAAGACACAATTAGACCTAATTCAGAGGCTATCATGAATCCAGAGTTCCTGGACTATGAGTTGGATTCAGTGATTGAATAAATTTTAGATCATCTCCTTGGGGAGGGGTTGAATTTGTTATATGAGTGGGATGAAAGTAGCAAGGGGATATTTCATGACTGGAAGGTTGGATTGTGGCAGAACACAAATATCCATATGGTTCTTTACATTCCCCAGCCTCTCTTACAGTTAGATTAAAATTATATGACTAGTTCTGGCCTCCAAAGTACTATAAACAGAAGTGACACTTATCAGGCAGTTAAACTTATTGAGGCAGTTTAGAGAGCACAGTGCTTCATCTAAATCTTTTTTCCTTTGGCGGCCTCCTTGGAAGCCATATGTTGAGATAGTGGGGGCACAAAATGGAGTGGATCTCTGAGTCACTGTCTGAGGAAGAACCTCTGCTATGCTTCACCAGGCTTTGTTGTGTTAGACCACTGAGATTACAGAGTATATTTGTTACTGCATGGACTAAACTGTCCTTTCTAATACAGTTCTTTAACAAAGAGTTCCAGCATCATCACAAACATGGATAGAGCTAGAAAATATGCCACTACTGTAGGGCTTAGCTACAAACAGAGCTGACTGCTGGTAAAGATGTATTTAGGGTTTCATTTAAAATACATTAGACAGTATGTAGCAAAGACATGAAAGAGGTGTCTTTCCTTACTCAATACATTCTTCATACCTCTACCAGATTAATTTTTTTTAATCAAGATATGAATTACACAGTTTTCTTACTTAAAATCTATCTAATTTCCCCCATTGCCTACTATACTACATCTTCATTCTGTCACGTAGAATCTTCCTCACTATAAACCTAGCCCATGTTTCTACTTTTGTATCTCATTTCTCTCC
Organism: Halichoerus grypus; assembly: GCF_964656455.1. NCBI lineage: Eukaryota > Metazoa > Chordata > Mammalia > Carnivora > Phocidae > Halichoerus > Halichoerus grypus. The sequence continues at coordinate 84,437,298 of NC_135713.1, read as the reverse complement.
TACCTTTATCCTGCAATTCAGAAAACTGGATTGTCAATCCTTACTTGTGCTCTTCTAAACCAGGACTTTTGCTAATACCATTTCCTTTGGCCAAAATATTCTCCCTGTCTTCCAATTTATAGTCTTCCTACCCTTCAAGATCTATCTCATCAGGGACGCCTGGGTGGCTCAGTCGGTTAAGCGTCTGCCTTCGGCTCAGGTCATGATCCCAGGGTCCTGGGATTGAGTCCCACATCGGGCTCCCTGCTCAGCAGGGAGCCTGCTTCTCCCTCTGCCTGCTGCTCCCCCTGCTTGGATTCTCTCCCTCTGTCTGACAAATAAATAAAATCTTAAAAAAAAAAAAAAAAAGATCTATCTCATCCATTACATCTTCAGCAAAGCCTTTCCTAATCCCACTAACAGGTAATAGAGCCTCTTCTATAGCACTAACAAATTCTGATTTTTGGTTATGGCACTTAGTTGAAACCATTTTTTTGTTATGTCTTTGCATTACTTGAGTTATTACTAATTTATAAGTTTGATGGCGAAGCCTAATGTAAAATAAAAATTAAATAGATGGAATGAATTGGTGTATGGAAATAACATAATCAGTCTACTGCACTAAAGAGTCTTTCTGCTGCGACTCTCTCCATTTTTTCTTCTCCACCTTCACCACAGGTATTTGAAAATTCTCCTCCTTTTAGGAACAGCATAATTCACATGAGTCTGGAAGCCTACTATTCCCACTATTCTTATGCTGACAGCATTACATAAGACACCATCTTAAGCAAGTTTCACTTGTCCTAACTATTTGGACCCTGAATATCCTTGCTCTAGTACTTCCCCACCATTGATTGCTCAGTTCCTCTGCACTATAACAGTATACTGGATCAACTCAATTCAACCCAATCAGGAGTTCAACAGAAAATGTATCTTCATGAATATTTTATTAAATTGATCTAAGCAAAATTCCAGAGAGATTTAAATTCCCATCTAGGTTTCTGCATATATGCCAACTTTTGTAAACATAGCTACATATCATCCATGTCAATAGACATATAAGATGAACTCCCAAGGTGGATTATTCACACTGTGGATTTCTCAAGACAAATTCACACCTGCCTTTGCCCACTATCGGGTCAGATCATAGAACAATGATTTTAAGAAAATAATTATCAGTCTAAGCATGAGTGTGGAACTACCCATAATCCTCTGTTTAAGTATGCCTTGACCTACATTCTAAAACTTTGCTACCAAGAGAGCTGTTCCATTTCACCCACGAAAGTGGCTATTGGAGTCCATAGTTTGGGATATTCTGGACCTCGTCTCTTTTCCAGTGATACATCTACCAAACCATTTTAAAAAATCAATTGAATAAAAGGGAAATATAACATGCATATCTGTACTCAAATAATGATAATGAATGCTTAGTGCACATATCTGCATTCACTTCAAGGGAAGCCCATTGAAAGAAAGAGAATGAAAAGTGGCTCCACTACTCCCATATCCCTTTCTAGGATAACCAACTGTTCTGGTTTGCCCTGGACAGAGGGAGGTTCCCAGAACAAGGGACTTTCAGTGCTAAACTAGGGAAGTCCCTCCAAATTAGGACTAATTTTTTTACCCTACCCCTCACAGATTATTAATATGATAGCCTCAGTTCTTGGCAAATTCCAAAATACAGGAACTTACTCTAGAATTCATTTTGCTTTTTCATTTCTATAAATTATGGAGGCCAGATATGATTTGTTCTTAAGAATTCCAGACATTCCTCCTCAATCTCAGGAGGTCTAAATCCCCTTTCCCAAAGTGTTTGAGTTTCTGGGTCTCAAGCCATAAAATAGTTGGGGAGGTACTCTTAAGGAATCAACTGCTCTCTGGTGGTTCAACTGTATTAGCTAAAAGAGATCCTTTGCTTCCCTACCTCATATTTTCTGTCCCAACTCAATCACAAAATGAGAAGAAAAAAAAATTGTCATGGGTCAGGAGACTTTTCAAACTACAGATAAATTCTCTTAGCTAAACTATTCCATTTATACATCTTGGCAGTAGTTAGCAGGGAAAAACCTAAAGAGACAACAAAAGAAAAATGTATGGTTTTTTTTGTTTTTTTGGTTTTTTTTTTCCGGGAACTTCTGAAGTGTTGGAAAGTGTTTCTTTTTAAAAGCTCCTGACAATGACTGGCAGGACCTGAGAAAACCTCTCAAGATGAGCCCCACCCTCTGAGAAATATTATCAGAACAGTAATTGGGAACACCTAATCTGTTCTAACCACAATTGAGGGATCGTGATCTAATTGCTACTTGGTGGTCCTTCTCAAATGCCACAAGAAGAAAGTGAACAAAACACAGATCAATACTAAACACCAAGGAAGGGCTACCCAACCTCAGAGAAGGGGAGAAGTTTTAATATTCTAAACTAAACTGACAATAAAGATGGGGAAACTTGTATAGATTGATTGAGTGAGTGATTACTAACAGGCCCATTAGGCCAATGTCTTCTCAAGAATCTGACATTTAAAATCAAAAATAGGACAGGCCTAATTTTAAATTTTGCAATTAGGGAATTTAATTTAAATGTGAAGGAGAATGGGAGGTGTATATATCAACCCAATTTAGTGCAGACAGAAAAATAGACAGAAATGGAAATTACAGAGTCAATTCAGAATAGACATAATGAAGCCCATTTACATTTGATGTAATAGATGTTTAGAATATTAATGACCCAAAGGCAAAATCTGAGGGTACTGACAGTTGGAGTATTTAAATACCAACTTTTGAACTTTCTTTATTTTTCACAAGCATTTTCTAAATTACACATATAAGTAACCGTGAAAGAGTTAAACCAAAATTTCACCAATAACATAATTGATCTTAAGGCCCTAAACCAATTTAGTTAAGATTTAATCAATGGTGCCTCAGTAATAGGTAACTCTGATTCTTCTAATGAATTGCCTTGAAGGTTAATTCTAAGTTCAGAAAGTTGATGGCCATCATCGTTAGTGTGGAAAAACGGAAGCAGAAAATGGGCCTTTGACATTTATCATCAAACCTGGACTACAAATGCACAAATCATTTACCTTTATCCATCTTTATGTAGTAATCAAGAAAGATGCTTTCTCACTCATTTGCTTTGTCAACCAGGCAATAGCACATGTCATCCAAATTTTAAAAGAAATTACTTGGAAAAGGAGACTCTAAGAAGAGGAGTAGCAGACATATGCTCAAACTGTGACATTTCAAATGATATGTCATATGATATAATATCTAATCACACATAGAGAAGGGAACCATTTCTTTGTGGAAAAGAAAAACACAAAGATATTTAAGCATCAGTCTGGTGCCTAGTGACACTACAAATCTTTTACAAAGTCGGGCGAAGAAATTAAGTGAAACTCCACTTCAAGGCAGATTTTCCTTTCAACCAAGAATCTACCAGGAAAGATTGATGTCTGTGAGATCCTGCCACTTTGTTAACAGGGGGTCACAAGTCCTAGTAATTACCTGCTTTTAAAAAAATATTCAAGAACAGATTGAGAATCTTGGACCCAACATCTAAGTGAGAACAATTCAGCTGCCATTACATAACTTCTTTCTTCATTATCGCACAGCAGATGATACTTGCTTCTCTGTTTCATGTTTTGTTTTCTAACCTGAGCCACAGGCCAGATTCTCCTCCTCTGTAACTCTGCAGGGATTCTTTGGTTTGTACCTTTTGTGTAATTCTGCTTGGCATTCTAAATATGGCTCATTACCCTGGTTTCAATATATTTCTTGATTTTTACCTGCAGACCTTCATTAAGTTGAGCGCCTGGAACAAGGGGTAGTTTTTGTTTTTTTTTTTCCAGCAGGAGAAACCTGGGGATATTATGGATTTGGGGCTATAATAACTAAGTTTCTATTTCATAAATTGGAAAGGGGGAGAATCTTCTTTGAAGAATGAATTCTATCATTTAGCAACTCAAACTGCAATGTATTGCTACAGTGTCTAGTGACCACTCCCTAGACTAATGTCGTATACTTATACTCTATTGAGATAATTTCCAAAATGGTTTAACAAAGATGAATTACTGGATTCTAATCTTTGCCGTCTGAGATTTCTCAAAAACAAAGCTGGGTCTCTGTATTGATCAAATTACAATAACTTATGCCTCTTGTCTAAGAAATATAATTTCTGAAATGAAGTCAAAATCACTTCAAATTCATCCCATCTTTGTTTAAAACAGGTGATTTTTATGTTCCAAGTGTTTCACCTAATGTTTGTGTGAGGTGGTCTTGCACTCCAGAAGCACCAGGCAACTCTGACATAACCCTCAAGAGACAATCACATACTCTGTGAACATTCGTAATATTTTCAACCATTACTTTTTTCAGCTCCCTTTGATGATTCATGCTAAGGGTAGAGAACCGGAAGGGATATTTTCCTTCAAAGCCATAAAAATAGCCAAAATGGATTTTCTTTTAGCCATACATTTCAACATGCATAAACTCTCTGGCTGATATTTCTTGCCATTTGGTCCAACTATACTTCCTGAAGACACTGTATGAAAAGAACTAGTCTAATTTAAGAAGGAATCTGTCCCTGGTAAAACAATACATACAGAAAGGAAAAAAGAAATCATCCAATTTAGCCAACTTCCTGAAAGCCTTGATCTTAGAATCTGGTTTTAAATAGAAAACTTAAACAAAAGTTACTATCCAAGTCATTTTGCTCTCGGTACGTTTAGGATCATTTTATGGAAAATAAGCACAGTACATTTTAAACTAATCATAAGGTCAATGAAACTTACACAATTTAAGTAGATCCCTTCTATATGCTCCGATTCCACCTTGCATAAACTCAGGTATATTTCACTTTCATTTGTCATCAAAACTCTCCCTTATTAATAATTTCTATTCCAATGGTAAGTTTATTTTCAGAGAAATTTACCATAACTTTTCCAGAGATTTATTAAGATATATATGGCCTCCCCAAAGTGTGAAAAAGCAAGCTATTCAGAAAATAACTTAATTCACAACATATGTATTCTTTATATATGTGTAGGGAACCATATTTGAGTAATAAAGCTCTGCCATTCTCCTCTACTGTGGTTTAAATCACCTCTTTTGGAAAGCATATGAATTTTACGAAAAGACTGAGTGTCTTATGATTTTTTTTTAATTTAAAAATTTACATGCACACAAAGAAAGTAAAGTGCGTATTTACAGACTCACTACTGTGTTCAGATGGCAGTAACTATTGGGACAAACACTCTCAGCCATGGAACCTGCTCAATTGACAATGGTCTCACAATCAGAACTAAGAAGCTACGGAAGAAAACATGCTGTGGATTATCATAAATTATTAACACTTCTGAGTCTGATTCAGTGGGGCTATTATTTTATTGGAAATGGAGACAAAACTCAAGAAAAGTGTAACAAGTACTTAACAGGGTAAACATCGTGATATTATTTGCTAGGTATTTGTTATATATGGGAAAAACACAGCCCTGAATTCTAGACTAGTGGACCTTAAAGCATGGTTTCTGGATCAGCAATCACAGTATCTCCTGGGAACCTGTTGGAAATGCAAATTCTCAGGCCCCACCCCAGACCTATCTAATCAGAAACTCTGGGACTGAGCACAGCAAATTGTTTTAACAAGCCCTCCGGGTTATTCTGATGCATGCTCTTGTTTAAAAAAACAGTGTTCTAGATAATCATTTTTAGGAGGTAGTAAATTCAAATATAGACAGAGCCACAAAATATTTTGCATATGCAATAATAAAAAAAATTTATTTAGTGCTTTGCAAATTACAAAGCACTTTCAAATGCATTAATCTCATTTGATCTCTCAATATTATTGTGAGATGGCCTGAGGAGGCACTGGCATTTTTATTTTACGCAATTAAATGGGGTTTGAGAGAGGTTAAATAAATTCCACAACCTCACAAAGCTTGTTAATAGAATTAGATTAGAACCCAGGTCTTCAGGCAGTAAAACATGCAGGCTTCTACTAAGTAAAAAAAAGAGGAAAAAAAAAGTGTTGATGGGAATTAGTACAGATTCTTTGTTTCACAACCTCCACTTGTGTCCAAACAATGCTGTAAACTCTTTGAACATTTTTAATTAAGTAGCATTTAAAAATGCTAAAAATGCTATGAAGAATTTACACTGTACACATCCATTTTAGATAGATATTCAAGTTAAGTTGTATCTCTAACCAAAATCAAATGAAATAAATTCTCAAGTTTACCAAAGCCCTAGTTAGTAAGTTTTTACTTATAACAATCATTCATTTTAGCTCGTGTTGCAAAAGAGCAGTTAAGGGTCGCAGGTGGTTTCAGAGAATTCTATTTTCATAAAAGCATAAAGAAGAAAGAAGTTGAAATTGGGGGGAATTCAGTTAATCATTTTTGAATATTAATTCATCAATTTATGGTATAGGAAGTAAGAAATCTACCTGGAATTTTTGTTTCCTATCTGGAAGACACACTCTAGATATTCTTCACATAGTGCTTTCCTAAAGTGAGTGGGAAGACATTACCTGGACCTGCTTCTTACCATTAGTTGAGTGTATCTCTCCCAAAACTTTAATAATCATAGTCACTTATTCTAAAATGGTTTCTATCATGACCAAATCCCTTTTTATGGACTCCTCTCAATTTTAAAAGAGGAATTTAAGGGATTTAAGGGTACTAACAAAGTTGACATGTTTTCAGTTCAGATTGACACTACTCAAGACAGAGGTACAAATGGTGTTTGTTCAGTAAAATTAATATAACCCAGAATCTGTGAGAATGTCTGATATCTATAGAAAGATTAAAGCACAATGCTGGAGAAAACATGTTTTAGACTGCTGCAGATGTTCTCAGATCCAAAGCATCTCTACAAAAAAAAAAAAAGTGTGAGATGTTTCTTTGAATGACACAGGAGGACAATTTAAAAATCTAGCCCAGGATTTCTCAAACTGGAATCCAAGAATGTATTCTGAAGAATCAGAACATCCATAAGAATATTTTAATTGTATATTATTTGTAACTGTGATGGTTAATTAAAAAAAAAAAAAACTAACCAGTTATAAAGAAACTTCTTTGAGATGATCATTCACAATTGAATAAACTGTTTTCAAAGATTGAACATATGTTTCTTTTTTCTTAAGATTTTATTTATGTATTTATTTGTTTATTTATTTTAGAGAGAGAGCATGTGCTAAAGCGGGGAGGGGCAAAGGGAAAGGGAGAATCTTAAGTAGACTCCATGCCCAGGGTGGAGCCAGATGAGGGGCTCCATCTCACAACCCTGAGATCATGATCTGAGCCAAAAGCAAGAGTCAAACACTCAACCAACTAAGCCACCCAGCCATCCCTGAACATGTGTTTCTTAAATCATTCTTTCCTAAACTAGGGTTCAAGAATGTACATCCAAATGAATTATGAGAATCTTTTCCTTTTATTTATTTATTTTTTTTAAGATTTACTTATTTGGGGGAGAGAGAGCATGCTCACACGAGAGTTTGGGGAGGGGCAGAAGGAAAGAATCTCAAGCAGACTCCTCACTAAGTGTGGAACCTGGCAGGGGGCTCAATCCCACGACCCATGAGGTCATGACCTGAGCCTCGAAACCAAGAGTCAGACACCTAACCGACTGAGCCACTAGGTGCCCCAAGAATGTCTTTTCCTTTTAAAAAGGATCAGCCCATCATTCACATTTGAGAAATAGTAATTGTAGCAATCTACTTACTGATTTAAGTCTAATCAATCTTAAAAAAAAAAGAATTTTCCACTAGAAAGTTTAAATAAATATGAAACATTAGTTTGAAAGCAACAGAGAGCATAGTGACAATGGCACAGTGTAGCTGTAAATTCATGCAGAATCAGCTGGACCAATGTGATGAACCTCGAGTGATACACCAGCGGGACAACACAGGAACACTCCACCTGCAGGAAAGAGTATTTTATCACCCAAAATATTTAAATTTGCTGATGCATAATTATAATATAAATGAGACTGATTTTATTTGGTTTTATTGTTTTAAAATTCTTTACAGACATGTCTCCTCTTACCACTCGTGCCTGGTCTGGGTGCTCCCATTGCCCATGGTACATTACTGCTGACTTCACAACATACACAGTGCAAAGACACAAGCCAGCTATTCAATAGGGAAAGACCCCCCAGTGGTAAAGTAAGACCACTATCTGAAGATAATCTTCAGGAAAATCCAAGTACGGGGATGTTTAAAAGCCTCATGGGTAAAAAAATATGACAGGGAGTAAAGGGGACAATATATTAAAAGAGAGTGGGAGGGGTGGCTGGGTGGCTCAGTTGGTTAAGCGTCTGACGTGATTTTAGCTCAGGTCATGATCTCAGATTAAGCCCGGTGTCAGGCGCCACACTGGTTGTAGAGCCTGCTTAAGATTCTCTCTCTCCCTCTCCCTCTGCCCCTCCTCGCCTGCTCTCTCTCTCTCAAAAAAAAAAAAGCGAGAGAGAGTGAAAATATATAGGAAATTCTGTGTTCTCAATAATTGTACTCAATGTACTGTAACTTCTTATTTCTGCCTTGTATTCAGTGATTTAATTTAAAGCTGAAAACTATAGGGGCACCTGAGTGGCTCAGTCAGTTAAACATCTGACTCTCAATTTCAGCTCAGGTCATGATTCCAGGGTTATGAGATCAAGCCCTGCATCTGGCTCCACACTCAGTAGGAAGTCTGCTTGAGATTCTCTCTCCATCTCCCTGTGCCCCTCCCCCTACTCATGCACTCTTTCTCTCCTCTCTTTCTTTCTCTCTCTCTCAAATAAATAAATCTTTCATAAAAACCCTGAAAACTCTTGTCAGAATTTTTTATGTAGAAAAGCTGGCCTTCTCTGACATATCAAAATATAGATAGCCAGCCAGATTTCTCATTGTCTAAGAACAGAGTTACAACTATGGAAAGGAAGGAACTCTGATGTTGATTTCAAACTGGAGATATCAAATAAATAGATACGGATAGATAGATAATGAAATAGATATAACTATGTGTACATTATATACATATATATGTATTTATTTATGTGGTGTGTTGTGCCTTCTGAAAAAAGAAAAACCTAAAGACAATGATACTCGAAGAGCAATGACCACACCTAGCATCCATACCTTGGGTTTTTAAACATCATTCTATACTAACAGGAAACAGCTTCTTGGCTAATTGTCTGATGCCAGCATTGGGACTGGGAAATACACAATGTTCTTGGAATATCTTGAGTCCAGAAAGAAAGAATTTTTGCCTTGCCTTCAAATGAGGACATGTCAAAATACACACACACACACACACACACACATACACACGCACACAGTTTGAATGGGCTCTAACTGGCCGATCTGAGACAAATTGTGCATCAAAATAAATAATGATAGTAACAGCATATAACTTACTGAATTAAATGGAATATAAGAATCTATGAGGCCATTCTAATACAATAAGTAAATACATAATTAAGGGGGGGGGGAATGAAAAGGTCATCCTTATATAAAAATACCAGGTAATAAATAAAGGAAAAAAGTTATCAAATTAGAAATTCACCATATGGAAATAATCATTGTGATACTATTTGATTCAGACACAAATCATCAATGGATACTAAAATTAAAGGGTGAATTTTTGATGAGACGGGATATTTACAAAGTCTCAAAGTATCTCTCCACAAGATACTTATTAATTATGAAGGGGGAAATAGTAACTTTATGGGAGAAACCTGGCAGACACCACCTTAACCAAATGATCAAAGTTAATTCACCAGTAATGGCACAAATGGACATCAAGTGCCTCCTGAGAAGGACACATCACTTTTGTGGTATTCCTGCTAAAAATGCATAACCTGAATCTAATCATGTAGAAATATCAGACAAACCAAAATGGAGAGACATGCTACAATATAACTAGTCTGCACTCCTTAAAAACATCAAGGTCATGAAAGACAAAGAAAGATTGGAAACTATACCAGAATAAGGGAGACTAAAAGAGATACGGCAACTAAATGCAACATGAGATCCCAGACCAGAAAAAAATTAATAATTTGTTATAAACATTACTAGAAAAACTGGTAATATTTGAATAAGTTTTTTACTATTATTATTATATATTTTTACTATAATAATATTGGACTGGATGTAGGGAAGGAAAAAGTTTTCCTCAATCCTCTTAGGGTCCCTGGCTGAGTCTCAAAATTAAATTAACAAAGATTAACAGGAGAAAAGCATACAAATTTTATTGTATTTTTACATGTACATGAGAACCTTCACAAGAGAATGAGACCCAAAGAGGTGACCAGAGCAGGAAGATTTTATACCTTTTAGACAAAGAAACCATAAATGTATGAAGAATTGACAAGACAAAAGGCTTTGGGCAAGAGGTAGTGAATGGTGAAGAACTTTCTAGGAAGATAAGGGTTAGTTTAACAAGATTTGTTAATTTCCTGTCTCTGGTGATAAGAATGTCTTCCCTCCTCCTGGTACTGGGAGGGTACCCACACAGGGAAGATTTATCTCCTTTCAGGGAAGAAAGGCAAGGAGGGAGAGGTCAGTTACCTTCCTGCTTTTGCAGTTTTCTCAAACTCACTCATTTTAAGATATTCAATATGCCAAGGTGCCATATTTTGTGGTAGTGTATCCTAAATCCTATCAGTATCAATGCTAATTTCCTGATTTATATAACTATACTCTGAATATTCTTGGTTTCTTCTTTTCTTTTCTTTCCTTTTTTTTAAAAGATTTTATTTATTTATTTGAGAGAGACAGAATACAGAGGAGAGTGAGAGGGAGAAGCAGACTCCCCACTGAGCAGAGAGCCCAATGCAGGGCTCGATCCCAGGACTCTGAGATCATGACCTGAGCCGAAGGTAGACAGTTAACTGACTGAGCCACCCAGATGTCCCACCTCTTTTCCTTTCCCTTCCCTTCCCTTCCCTTCCTCTCCTTTCTCCTTTCCTTTCTCCTTCCCTTTCTCCTTCCCTTTCTCCTTCCCTTCCCTTTTTCTTTCCCCTTCCCCCTTTCCTTTCCTTTACCTTTCCTTTCATTTCCTTTTCCTTTCCTTTCCCTTTCCTTTATCTTTCCTTTACCTTACCTTTCCTTTCCTTTCTCCTTTCCTTTTTCCTTTCCTTTCCTTTCCTTTCTTTTTTCCCTTCCTTTCCTTTCCCTTCCTTCCCTCCCCTTCTTTCTTTCTTAATTTCTTTTATCTCTTTTTAAGAAAAACACACAGAAGCATTTAGATGTAAAGGGACAGGATACCTGCATTTATTCTCAAACAGAGAATAAATGAATATCACCTTTAAGAAAGGTGGTGGGGAAAGGATTAGCATTCAGGGAAGCTGGATGAAGGTTAAACACTTGTACTAGTTTTTCAGTATATCTGCAAACTTAAATTATTTTAAGATGGAAAATTTAAAAATATTCCCCCATTTGGTGGAAATGCAGATAATGGCACAGAAAATTCAGCTGGGAGGTTAAAAAATAAGCTCAGGAGATAATGGTGCTATTGTCATTTGTCATAGGGAAGCAAGAACAAAGGTGCCTTAATCCTCTCTATCAAGGAGAATGATTTACTGGAAAATGCAAAATAAGTACTGAATTAGAAAATGAAAAATGCAAAGGCATAGTAAGAAAGCACCTTGCCATTTAAAATGTACGTAAACACTGAAATCTAAAGAACAACATCTTGGCAAACTGGAAGGCATCTTTAAAGTTCTCTAGGAAAAGCAACTTAGTTAACAATTGCAGATGTGAAAGTCAATCTATCCTTGGGGAATTCAAAGAGACCACAGTGTCAGGGTATCCAGGTGCTACTCAGGAGACAAGCAGATGTTTTTATTCATCTTAAAAAATGTAGACCTTAGAAGAGAAAGATAAGTTTGACATTATATAGACAAAATTCTGAAACTGATTTTCAAATATTTAGGTCATGAGAATTTAAGAAAAAAACACAATCCCTGCAAGGATCACTTATATCAAACCAAACCAAACTAACCTTGTTTCTTTTTCTGAGAAGCTTAGTAGATACGCAGGTCTTTGCTACCAAGAAGCCATTGGCAATGTTCTACAATGAATCATCATGAACAAAATAGAAGTGTATGGGCTGATCACACATTCTAATACAGTTGACAGGAGGTGGGTTTAAAATCATTTAGATCATTATTTCAAAGTGTATTCAAACTGGAGAGAAGGATCTCATACTGTAAAGGATTCTTTCCTGCTCAGTATGCACTAGAAAGGTAAATATGCCAAATTTATTGGGCATGGCTTCTGAATTGAACTATAGAAGCAGAAATGAAGATATCTCTGTAAGTTAGAGTTATTGGTTGAAGATAACAAGGCTATTGGTTCAGTAAAATTTGCCTGATTATAAACTATAGAGAATTTGGAAATTACTGAAAATATAAAAATAAAAAGTAATGACCAACATAGAGATTGGCATTGCTAGTATTTTTATGGTTTTTCTTCTTAATTGTGTGTATATATGTGTATGTGTATTCCACAATTTATTATTGTGGAAACATACTGCGTATTCATTCATTATTTGATTTAGCAAATATGTACAGCATGCCTGCCAGGGCCTGCCATTATTCTACGTACTGGGGACAGTCAGCTCTAAATAAAACAGACAAATACCCCTGAACTTATAAAAGTTACAGTTTACATATACTTGAATACTTCATTTTCGTCACTTAAAATTACAATGAAAGCATCCTTTATGTCATTAAATATTTTTTGAAAATAACTGTATAATGTTTCATTAATGGTATTATGATGCATTTAACCACTTCCCTATTGTTGGATGTCTAAATAATTTAAAATATTGTTGTCATAAAGAACACTGAATGATTTGGGGCACAAATCATTAATCCTATTTCTCATTTATTTCCTTATGATTCAGGAAGTGTTATTAATGTTCAATCCTTCCTCTACATTTATACCCAAACCAGTAATAAATGAAAGCCTGTATCTTTCTTTACCACGAGTATTGAACTAAAATTTGAAAACAACCAACTACCATTTGGCAATTTGATGGGTTAAAAATATTTGTTTCACTGAGGTTTTAATTTACATTTTTATTACAGGTGAGGGTTGAAGTTTTGTATGTTTAGGCATCTTCATTCACTTTTTTGTGAATTGTCCATCATATGTTTTTTCTATTGGTAAGTAAAAATGTCTGTCTTGTTTACATTATTTGTAAACACTCTTTATATAGGTAGGAAGAATAATTCTTTGACAAGGTAAACTTTAATATGGAAAAATAATAAGAAAAATGGAGTTAATCTCCCACTCCCTCCCTCTGCCTTCCTCTCTCTCTCTCTCTCTCTCTCTCTCACACACACACACACACACACACACATCCAAGCACAAGATGAATTCCTAACTTAATTGTACTTCATCTCAATTTCAAAATCTGAAGTTTTGAGATAATATATGTAAATAATAACCAACACTGAGATATATAAAGGAAAAAAGCAATTATTAAGAGAAGGCATATTAACATATAAAGGCTTTTCAGAAGACAGTAATCAGAAACAGAATAGAGTTTAAAATTATATTGTGTCGGCAAAAGTAGAAGTGAGGATATATTTACAAATGTAGTTTTTTTTCTCTTTCCCACTATAAGAAAAAGTATAAACCAAAATAGACTAATTTTGTTGTACTCCTGGGCCCTGAGCTTGTATAGCCCCTACACATGGTAGAACCTCAACAAATTACTAAGTAATTATTAAGTGCATGTATCAATGAGTGAGTGAATGAATGAATCACCAAATGAGCAAAACTGATGTATATAAGTACAAGTTTCAACATATGTTTTTAGTCGACACAAGGATTACTTTTCTAATCAGGAGGTTTTTCCCAATAAAGAAAGGGCTGCCTCAAGCAACAGTGAGCACCCCAGTATTTTTAAGCATAGAGGAAAAGGAATTGGGGTGACAGAGAGATGAGTTAGCACCCAGCCAAACACTGAGTAAGGCCACTCTTACTTCTAGGATTCTTAAATTGTATGAAAGAAGACAAATTATATATATATATACACACACACATATATATGGAATATGGAATATATATATGGAAAATATATATATGGAATCAAAAAAGGAATGAATGGGATAAGATGGAAGCTGAGAAATAAATAGACAAAACTCTGATTTCAAGTCTGAGGTAAAGACAATAGGTTGAGGAAGAGATTATTGTGAATAGCAGAGTATTTGAAAATACTTCAAATTGAAAACCTGGGTGTCCAGAGCTCAGATTTTAAGTGTCTTTTAAATTAATTTATATCCATTTATACTACTTTTTGTGTTTTAGAATGGAATCATGAATTTGAATGTGATATTTGACCAAAATGTTGAATGAATAGAAAATGTTAGTGAAGTACATTTCATTCATATTCAAATATTTTGGTTTTGTGGGTAATAATGAGCACTCAATAAATATGATGGTGTTTCATTATTATTAGCACTCATCATTTAAACATAGCTGCATTGATAGAATAAGTTATTCTAGAGAATGGGTACAATTGAGATATGAATCTTCCTCTAAACTTTTATACCTAATACATTAACTGCAATCATGTTTCCAGCCAAATTAATCAAAGAGATATATAAACTATTTAAGACGTTTGAGTGGGAGAGCCAGAGCCACTCTTTCTAGGCTCAGTCTGCCAAAAACCATTGGAGGCGTCTCTATTTCTAATATTAGATACTACAATTGGACCTCCGCCTCCTGTCTCCAGATAGCTACTCAGTAGGGCCGACTTTCTCTCGGCTTATGTGAAGCTAGAGGAGAACAAGATTTGTGACATTCTGGGATTTTGCCAGAATCCAGTGGGAGGTAGGACCAAGGCTGAAGGCCAAGTGACAAATCCACTAGATAGCTGCACAAAACATACCCTCATGCTTTTGTTGATTAAAGTGTCATATTATTTTTTTTCGCCGAGCGTGGGGGTAGGGAGGAAATAATCTACTTTTTACAAGTATCTCTCCAAGGAAAATAGTTCCAAGTTGAGGCTGGTATACTGTGAGGGGGAAAAAAAAACAACTAAAATAAAAAGCTTAGCTGTAGTTCATTAACTTTAATTGGTTTTTGTTGCCTCTCCTCAGGTTTCCTGGATCTTTCAGCTATCTTCTCCCCCAACTCTCTGCTTCCCCTTCTTCTACCTCTCGCCTCCTCCCCCTCCAATCTGGCTTTCCCTCCTTCCTGGCAGCAGTTTTAGCTTTAATTTGATAGTAAAAAACTGAATCCAAAGTTACAAAATTCTTCAGATTCAACTTCTTTGAAAGAAAAAGAAGTTTCGGAAAAAGAATGGGTCTCAGCTTAAAACCAGCACTCCATCAAAGGCACTTGTCTCCTCCTCATGTTGCAGGTGCTCCAGAAGGTGACGTGGGGAGGCTGAATGCCTGAAATCATTCCTCTGTTTAACAGTGTCTTTTGGAGGACTGACTTAGCACACGCACTGTTCTGGGCCCTCGAGGCAAGCAGAGAACAAAACAAAAGTCCTCATTCTCATGGAACTTACAATTTACTCAAAAGACAGACAAAAACAAATGAGCAAACCACTATATTAAAGCCTGTTAGTGAAAAATGCTATCAAAAAACATAAAGCATGGAGAAGGAATTAGAGCACTGGAGTGCACTTTAGAGAGTTTGGTCAATAAAGGCTTCTCTGAGGAAGTGACTCTTGAGCAGACACCTAAAGAAAATGAGAGTATAAACCATGTGACCCCAGACAAGGGAACACACAGCAGTAAGAAGGCCAATATATCTAGAGTGCAGTAAGCACGAGGGACATGAGAGAAAATGAGGTCAGAAATAGAAATATATGTGTCTGTCTCACACCCCTACCTCATGGAAAATAAGACTGACTGCATTTTATCAGCCATGTTTGATATTTAAAATGTGGCTTCAGAAAATATAAGAACCTGCCTAATTTAGATCCACTCAGAACTCCCCACATACACAGATTCTTTTTAAAACCAAAGCAAAAACAGAAAGGAATGCTAAATTGCTTTTAGGTCCACTGGATGATTTCCATTAGCCTTGACTTATTTTAAGCTCAAGGCACACACAAATGCTAATTTTCATCACTAATGTAGTCCAACCTGATCTATCCAGGCAGAATTGCACCTAAACCTCAGACTTAATTCAATGCTTCCTAATGGAAGTAGAAGCCAATTCTGGAAGAAAAAAAAGTTTTGGGGAAACAAAATATAGCAATTATGACTAGGCAAAGAATATTGTCCTGGAACCAAGAAAACAGAGTTCTAGTCCCTGTATATGATAATTAGAAAGTGATTTTACGTCTCTGAGTCCTTATCTGTACAAGAAGGGAATAATGAGTTGATGATTTCTAAAAATCATTTAAGAGTTTAATTTCTATCACTAAACTTCAAGTAGATTCAAAGATTTGAAATAGATTCTTGGATAATACATCCATATCTGTGACTTATTACCCTTTGGTGACACTGTATCAGACAGAATATTGGTCAAGACTGACAATTGTTCCTTATGGAAAAAAAGATCTAATGTAAGAATACATGGAAAAGGAAAAGCAAAATAAGGAAAGATTTTGAAAAGAAGAAAAAAAGGTCAGGAAAATGACCTAAAAATGAAATCGAAAGTCCAATATAATTCTGTAATTCTATAATTCTATACTCAAACTACTCACTGCATGCTGAGTAGAACAAGAAAAGAGGAAGTCCACATCGTACAACAATAGGAAGATAAAGAACTTCTATTAATAGTTTATTTCCGCTGTATCCCATAGGATTAGAGTCAAGTTGATTCAAATATGTCCCAGGACCTTAAATATACACATATCTCCATAAATTTATACATATTTATATACACAGTATATATATTATATATACATGTATATAAAATATTACATGCTATAAATATTTTACACATACACATAGACACAAGGTCCCCCAAATTAATATATTGGTTGAGGTCCTAACCTCTGGTGTGATGGTATTAGGATATGGGGCCTTTAGAAGGTAACTGGGTTTAGGTGAGCTCATGAGGGTGGAGGCTCATAATGGGATTAGTGCCCTTATAAGAAGAGAAAACACCAGATCTTCCTCCCCCTCCCCCAACTCCCTGCCATGTGAAGATATAACAAGGAGGCGGCGGTCTGCATGCCAGGAAGAAGGTCCTCACCAGAACCAAACCTGCCCACCTTGATCTTGGACATCTCAGCTCCAAAACTGAGAATAAATGATAGATGTCTATTGTTTAAGCCACTTGGTCTATGATATTTTGTTATAGAAGCTTAAGCTAAGTCACACTCATTGCCACATTGTTCATGAGCTATTAGATCAGAAAGATCACCTATTAAATGAATTTAAACCCAGTCTTATTTTATTTATTTATTTATTTAGAGGAGAGAGAGATTAAGAGACTTTACAAATTCCATATTAAAAAAGAAATGGGAGGGTGGGGTGCCTGGGTGGCTCAGTCGGTTAAACATCTGCCTTCAGCTCAGGTCATGATCCCAGGGTCCTGGGATCGAGCCCCACATGGGGCTCCCTGCTCAGCTGGGAGCCTGCTTCTCCCTCTACCTCTACCCCTCTGTCCTTGTCCTGCTCGTGCTTGCTTTCTCTCTCTCTCTCAGATAAATAAATAAAATCTTAAAAAAAAAAAAAAAAGATATGGGAGGGGCACCTGGGTGGCTCAGTCATTTGAGCGTCCAACTCTTGGTTTCGGCTCAGGTCATGATCTCATGGGCCATGGGTTGTGAGATCGAGCCCATGTAGGGCTCCATGCTCAGGAAGAGTCGGCTTGAAGATTCTCTCCCTCTACCGTTCCCCCATCCCTTTCTCTCTCTCTTTCTAAAATAAATGAATAAATCTTAAATAAAATAAATCTTAAAAAATAAAACAGATACGGGAGAAGGGAGCAAGAGGAAGCTGAGTAGAGACTTCAAGAGAATGATGCTACAAGTGCTCCTCCATTTTGTATTCCTTCCCTTCAGCAAAGGACTTTGTATCCTTCCAGAGAAGGAGGGAAGAATTTAGGTACAAAAAAAAAGAAAAGGAAAGGAAAAAGGAAAGGAAAGGAAAGGAAGGAAGGGAAGGGAAGGGAAGGGAAGGGAAGGGAAGGGAAGGGAAGGGAAGGGAAGGGAAGGGAAGGGAAGGGAAGGGAAGGGAAGGGAAAGGAAAGGAAAGGATAGGATAGAATACAGGGACATTGGGTTTAGCAAAGATAAGTGTCCTAATCCAAGAGGCTGATACTGAAGCTTTCCCTATCCAGAAGACTCTGCTCCCCCTCACTGTGACAGATGGCATATATTTGCCAGAATTAATGTTTAATCTATAACCATTTATGTAATAACATGGTCACTTAGATCAAGGCTTTTGAAAAATTGAGTATTTTGCTAGTTGTTTCTCAAATAATCCTCAAACTACCCTTTTTGTAACTCCATGCCCCTTAGAATTTTTCTTCTTCTTAAACTTAGTTTGACTTACTTTATTTGAGAAACAGGATTAATTCTGTTTTTAAAAAGGGGGTGGTGTGCCAGGGTGGCTCAGTCAGTTGAGTGTCTGACTCTTGGTTTTAGCTCAGGTGGCTCAGGTCATGGGACCCAGCCCGTGTTGACTCTCTGTTCAGCAGGGAGTCTGCTTGAGATGCTCTCCCTCTCCCTCCGCCCCTCCCCCTGCTCATCTCTCTCTTTCTCAAATAAATAAATAAATAAATAAAATCTTTAAAAAATAATAAAAGAGGGAAATCCTGCCATTTGCAACTACATGGATGAAACTGGAAGACATTATGCTAAGTAAAATAAGCCAGACAGAAAAAGACAAATCCTGCATGGTATCACTATTATGTAAATTTTTTTTTAATTATACAACTCAGAAACAGTAGAATTGTGGTTGCCAGGGGTTGAGGGGGAGGAAATAGAAAGAAGCTGGAAAGGGCACAACTTTCAGTTAAGATGAATAAGGTCTGAGGATCTAGTATAAACCGTGGTGACTATAGTTGATAAGACTATACTGTATAATTAAAATTTGCTAATAGGGTAGAATTTAAGTGTTCTCACCAAAAAAGAAAAGGTACATATGTGAAGTGATGGATATGTTAATTCAATGGTGGGAATCCTATATATATATAAAACAAATCAGCATGTAGTACACTTCAAATATATTTCAATTTTGTCAATTATGCCTCAATAAGCCTTAAAAAAAGAAAAATTAATCTTTATTATAACTGTAAAATTATGAATAGGATAGCTGTTCCCTGACAGTGTAGAATCAAAGCATGATTTTAAAAGTAAGAGTATAAAAAATGCAATTAATTAGCTCTTAAATATCCTTTGCCCCCAATACTCTACTGCAGTAAACCTATAATAGCTTATCAGGAATAAAGGATATGATGCCTTAGGATGCATTTTCAGCCATCTCTGTGAAAGAACAAAAAGGGAGAGAGATTAACAGTTAAACATCTACTCCAGGATAGACACCATTTCAGTTGTTTTAGACACACTATCTTAGTTAATCCTCAGGACAACACTATGAAGTGTGTATTATTCACTGCATTTTATAGATGAGAGCATTTGAGATTCAGTGCATTTCAGTAACTTGCCCAACACCAAAAAATTAGTAAATGACAGAACCAAAATTTGAACCCAGGTCTAACAGCCATTCTCTTTGACTAGAATTTGTCAAAGGCATAAATTAGCATGAATTTACTGTGGACATTGTCAATCACCAAGATGTGGTTTTTGGTGCATTGGGACAAGAACTGGGCCCATGCGGATGGGACAGCATTACTCTTTCAGGAAACAATTTGCAATGTGTACTATATAAAGAACACCAAACTAGACACTGTAAAGAGCTTACATAAATATATACAAATACATATATGTATGTGCATGTACCTATTTCTCAATTATTTGATCATTAATTAGCACCTATAATTGTGAATCTCCTTGATGCCTAAGCATACTATTTTTCTAAGAAAGGGACACACAATGATAAATCCAAATAATATCAGCACATAATTCCCAGGGTATGTTCTGGGTGTCAATAATTAGTCAGCTCAACCTCTTCTCCATTACATGTATAGCTGTACTACTGGATAAGGATAATTTCATATTCTGCAATAATCTTGGGCACCATGATATCTTTAATCATCAAAGTCTTAATCATGTTGGCTCTAAACTTACAGGAGTAGGAAAGCATATTCATAAGTACATTTGAGGAAAAGTATTATAACAAAATGAAAAACCAGATTTTATTTCTCTGTTCAATCTCATCCTGATAAAACATAATTTCTTTCCTAGCCTTTAGGTGTCTAGTAAGAAAGAAGTGTTTTCTCTCAAATTTAATGACAAAATCCCCTAAAAGACTTCACTTTTGGTATCATCTCTGAGCTACAAATTGTGACATAAAGGTATAAGATTATATTTTCAATTGCTTTGATCCCTACGTGTGGCTATTGATATTTATAATTTGCTATTAATATAATGTCTTTCCTAAAACAAAAATATTTTACAACTTCATGCACCTAAAATTCATTAATTATGTATGAACATGTAAGGTTAAAGATGACTGAATGTCATCCAGTGTACATGGCACACCTTCTCTTTGAGCAGAATGGTAAACCATTTATATCTTGGGATATCAAAATGTCACAGGTAGATTTGCTACACCTTGAACTAGTCTCCTTGAATACCTCCAGCATTCTGACTCCTGTACCCCACACTGGAAGTTATCTGAAATTCCACTTCTGGAATGTAATTTCTTTAGTTTGAATTCTATTAATACAGAGTAATGAAAATTAATGAATAAGTGAATGAAAGGATGAAACTGCTGTTAATATGGGTTTCAGACTCATTCCTGAGAGCTGACTTGGACTGTGAGGACTTAGGGACTCTTTCCTATGGTTGAATAATATTCCACAGTATGTACAGACGCAACAACTTCCTTATCCATTTATCTGATGAAGGACACTCAGATTGTTTTTGTTTTGTTTTGTTTTTAAGATTTTTTAATTTATTTATTTGACAGAGAGAGAGAGAGCGTGCACAAGCAGGGGGAGTAGGAGAGGGAGAAGCAGGCTCCCTGGTGAGCAGGGAGCCCGATGCGGGGCTCGATCCCGGGATCCTGGGATCATGACCTGAGCCGAAGGCAGACACTTGACCGACTGAGCCACCCAGGCGCCCCGTTTAGGTTGTTTCTATACCTTGCTATTGTTTAAATAATGCTGCAATGAACATGGGGGTACAGATATCTCCTTGAGATAGTGATTTTGTTTCCTTTGGATATATTCCCAAATGCGGGATTACTGGATCATATGATAGTTCTATTTTTAGTTTCTTGAGGAAACTCTGTACTGTTATCCACAATGACTGTACCAGTTTGCATTCCCACCAGTTACATGAGGGTTTCCTTGTCTCCATAGCCTCACCAGCATTTATTTATTTATTTATTTATTTATTTTATTTTTTTTTAAGATTTTATTTATTTGACAGAGAGAGCATAAGCAGGGGGAGCAGCAGGCAGAGGGAGAGGGAGAAGCAGGCTCCCCACTGAGCAGGGAGCCCGATGTGGAGCTCAATCCCCAGACCCTGAGATCATGACCTGAGCCGAAGGCAGCCACTCAACCAACTGAGCCACCCAGGAGTCCCGTCTCACCAGCATTTATAATCTCTTGTCTTTTGAGAGTAGACATCCTAACAAATGTAAGTTGGTATTTCATTGTGATTTTGACTTGCATTTCCCTAACATATAGTGATGTAGAGCACCTTTTTCATGTACCTGTTGGCCGTTTGTATGCCTTCTCTGGAAAAAATGTCCCTTCAGGTCCTTTGTCCACTTTTTAATTGTGTATTTGTGTTTCTGCTATTGGGTTGTATAAGTCCCTTGTATATTTCTAATATTAACCCTTTATTGGATATATGGTTTGCAAATATTTTACCTATTCCATAGGTCACCTTTTCATTTTGTTGATCATTTCCTTTGCTGTGCAGAAGCTTTATGATTTGATGTAGTTCCACTTATTTTTGTTTTTGTTGCCTTTACTATTGGTATCAATTCCAAAACTTTACTTAAAGCCAAGACCAATGTCAAGGAGCATTTTGTCTTATAGGAGTTTTATGGTTTCAGGTGTTATATTCTAGTCTTATAGGAGTTTGTTGTCTTACAGGAGTTTTATGTTGTTTTATAGGAGTTTTATGGTTTCAGGTCTTATATTCTAGTCTTTAATCCATTTTGAGTTGATTTTTCTGTATGGTATAAGACAGAGGGTCCAGTATAATTCATTTGTATCTGGCTGTTCAGTTTCCCCAACACTGTTTATTGAGGAGACTATCCTTTCCCCATGGTATATTCATGGCTCCTATGCCATAAATTAATTGACTAAAGAGGCACCTGGGTGGCTCAGTCAGTTAAGCGTCTGACTCTTGGTTTCAACTCAGGTCATGATCTCAGGGTTCTGAGATGGAACCCCCATATCGGGCTCTGCACTCAGTGGGGAGTCTACTTGAGATTTTCTCCCTCTCCCTCTGCCCCTCCCCCTGCTCATGTGTGCACTCTCTCTAACAAATAAATAAATCTTTAAAAAATTAATTGACTAAAGATGTATGGGTTTATTTCTGGGCTTTTTGTTCTGTTCCATTGACTGTGATCTGTTTTTATACCAATAAAAACCATAGTGTTTTGATTAGTAGAGCTCTGTAATATAGTTTAATATCAGGAAGTGCAATGCCTCCAACTTTGTTCTTTTTTCTCAAAATCACTTTAGTTGTTTGGAGTCTTTTGTAATTCCCTACATTGTTGTATTGTTTGTTCTATTTCTTTGAAATACACCATTGGAATTTTGATAGGGAGTGCACTGAATCTGTAGATTGCTTTGGGTAGTATGGACATTTTTACAATATTAAGTTTTCCAACCTATTAACACAGAATATCTTTCCATTTATCTGTGACTTCATCAATTTCTTTCATCAATGTCTTATAGTTTCTAATGTACAGGTCTTTCACCTGCTTGGTAAAATTTATTCCTAAGTGTTTTATTCATTTCGATGCTAGGTTAATGGGATTGTTTTCTTTTTTTTTTTTTTTTTTTTTTAAGATTTTATTTATTTATTTGAGAGAGAGAATGAGAGAGAGAGAGCATATGAGGGGGGGAGGGTCAGAGGGAGAAGCAGACTCCCTGCTGAGCAGGGAGCCCGACGCGGGACTCGATCCCAGGACTCCAGGATCATGACCTGAGCCGAAGGCAGTCGCTTAACCAACTGAGCCACCCAGGCGCCCAATGGGATTGTTTTCTTAATTTCCCTTTCTGACCATTTGTTGTTGGTGTATAGAAAAGCAATTGATTTTTATATATTGATTTTGTATCCTAAAACTTTACTGAATTCATTTTTTAGATCCAACGGCATTTTGATGGAGTCTTTAGGGTTTTCTACATGTAATATCATCTCATCAGAAAACAGACAATTTTACTTCATTCTTTCAGATGTTTTTGCCTTTTGTTTTACTTATTGCCTAATTGCTCTGTCTCCAGTGCTATGTTGAATAAAAAAGGCAAGATTAGGCATCCTTATCTTACTCCTGTTCTTAGAGGAAAAACTTTCAGCTTTTCACGATTGAGTGTGATGTGTGCTATGGACCTGTCATATATGACCCTTATTATGTTGAGGTACAGTCCTTCTGTACCCAGTTTATTGGGAGTTTTTAATTGCAAGAAGATGTTGAATTTTGTCAAATGCTTTTCCTGCATCTATTAAGATAACCATGATTTTTATTCTTCATTTTGTTAACGTGGTGTATCGCATTGATTGATTTACATACACTGTACTATCCTTGCATCCTGAGAATAAATCCCACTTGGCCATGGTGTATGATCCTTTTAATGTATTTAAAAGTTTTAGTTTGCTAATATTTTGCTGAGGATTTTTGCATCAGTGTCCTACCTATCAGGGATACTGCCCTGTCATTTTCTTTTCTTTTAGTGCCTGGTTTTGGTCTTAGGTAAATTTTGACCTCATAAAATGAGTTTGGAAGTTTCATCTGTTATTTTTTGGAAAAGTTTGTGAAGGATGGGTATTAATTCTCCTTTGAATGTTCAGTAGAACTTACTTGTGAAGCCATATAGTCCTGGATTTTTGTTTGCTGGGAGGTTTTTGGGTTTTTTTGTTTGTTTGTTTGTTTAAGATTTTATTTATTTACTTGACAGAGAGAGACACAATGAGAGGGAACACAAGCAGGGGGAGTGGGAGAGGGAGAAGCAGGCTCTCTGCTGAGCAGGGAGCCCGATGTGGGACTCGATCCCAGGACCCTGGGATCATGACCTGAGCCAAAAGCAGACGCTTAACGACTGAGCCACCCAGGCGCCCCATTGTTGGGAGGTTTTTGATTATTGATTCTATTTCCTATTCTATTACTGATTCTATTCCTCTCAGAGGGAATTACAGACTAGTAATTGGTCTGTACAGATTTTCTATTTCTTCATGGTTCAGTCTTGGTAGTTTTAGGGTTCTAGAAATTTATCCATTCCTTTCAGGTTGTCCAATTGTGTTAGCATATAATTATTCGTAGTAGTTTCTTAGAATCTTTTGTATTTCTGTGGTATCAGCAGTAATATCTCCTCTTTTGTTTCTGATTTTATTTATTTGAGTCTTTCTCTGATTTTATTTATTTGAGCCTTCTTTTCTCTTGGTAAATCTAGCTAGAGGTTTGTCAGTTTTGTCTTTTCAAAAATTAGCTTTTAGTTTCATCTTAGTTTCATTTTGGTTTGATCTTTTCTATTGTCTTTCTAGTCTATTTCTCACTTCCAGATCTGTTAACATTTGCTTTATATATTTAGGTGCTCCAAAGTTGAATGCATAAATATTTACAAATATTTTATCTTCTTGATGAACTGACCACTTTATCATTATATAATGAAGTTGTTTGTCTCTTGTTACAGTCATTGGTTTAAAGGCTTTTTTTTTACCTGATAGAAGAATAGCTACCCTGCTTTCTTTTGGTTTTCATTTGCATGGAATATCTTTTTCCATTACTTCACTTTCATTTTATGTGTGTCTTTAAAGCCAAAGTGTTTCTTGTAGGCATATGATTGGGTCTTTTTTTAAATCCATTTAGCCATTCTATGTCTTTTGATTGGAGAATTTAGTTCATTTACATTTCTTTTTTTTTAATATTTAGTTATTTTAGAGAGAGCACATGCATGACGGCAAGTGGGGGGTGGGCAGAGGGAGAGAATCTTCAAGCAGACTCCCTCCTGAGCACAGCCAGTCCAATGCCGGGATCAACTGCACAAACCATGAGATCATGACCTGAACTGAAACCAAGAGTCCAGCTTAACCAACTGGAGCCATTCAGGCACCCCAGTTCATTTACATTTAAAGTGATTACTGATAGGTACACACTTACTATTGCTGTTTTGTTATTGGTTTTTTGGCTGTTTTGTAGTTCTTTTGTTCCTTTCTTCCTCTCTTGCTTTTTTACTTTGTGGTTTGATAATTTTCTTTAATGGTATGCTTAGATTTGTTCTTTTTATCTTTTGTGTATCTACTACAGGTTTTTGCTTTGAGGTTACCATGAAACTTATATAACTATCTTATCATTATTAACAGTCTATTTTAAGCTGATAAGTATACTGTTGAGGGTGTACCAAGACCCATCAGTGTCCCAAAGGAAAGGATCTCAGTATGCAGATGCAGACTGATTAGAAGCTGAACCCTCAGATAGCAGCTGAGAAAGTATGTACTGAAGACTTTTCCAGGGAAAAACTGGGAGATGGGCATTTTCACCTGCTTCCTCTGCATTGAGTCCAGGTATATAGCTGCAGGGGAGGTGGGGAAAAGGGGTGCTTCTGTTCCTGTATAAAAATTGTTTTGTTTTTTTTTTTGCTATAGACCTGTGGGACTCATGAATGCAAGCCCCACTGACTATCAAAGCTACGTGATTTAGCGACCCATCCCTTGGGGGGCAGTTATAAAAGGACACGAGATGTTTTGACAAGTTCATAAAAGAGAGAGGAGGTAGGGAAAATGTCCAGTGGCTTCCCTGCTCTCTGGGAGAATCACAGACAGCCCCTAGATTAGAAGCTGGACCCTCAGGCAGCAGTTTATACACTATAAAACCTCTCCCAGGGCAAGACAAGGGGACAGGTCTTGCTGCCTGCTCCCCTCTGCCCTGAGCCCTGGGAGGATAGTCACAGGGAGAGCTTGCACACCTATTAAGACCTGCTTCTTTGCCTACTACAGTCCTTTGGATCTTGCGAAGGCAAGCCCCATGTACTTTCAGAAATTGGTGTTGTGGGGCCCATCTCTGCAGTGGGAGCTTAAAAGTGGGGCACTAGAAGTGCAGTCCAAAATCTTTGCTGCTCAGAAAGAAGCTGGGAATTGGGGGTTCTCTCCCAACTACTGTGTCAGGGATGGAGTATATGGCAAGAGTGTCTCTAAGCCTTTCTTACCTGTTTCAATATGTGTATTTTCTCATTGGACCAATGTGTAGGACTCACTCAGCTAGTTTCTGAATTTCTCTCAGAGGGAACTGCTCCATGGGTGTCTGTACATTCAGTGTCTGTGGGAGGAAGAAGTTCAGAAGCCTACGATGTCTCTATCCCTACTACGCTGCTCTCTTTTAATCGTACTAGGGACTGATGATTACCCAAGGTTCATGAGTCTGTTTCTCAACCAAGAAAGTCTGATCTATTTTCTTTAACCAATTTATATACTGTTCTTTAAACTGTGTTATACATGTTCCTGCTTCTCTAAATCAAGTATTTTGAATACTTGAATTTTTTATATCAATAAATATATTTTCAAGCAAAATATTGAACCATTGAAGTAAAAAGATTAAAAAAAAAAAGAGTCTTAGCCCTCTGCGAACTCATAGCCTAGTTAAGGAGAGAAGGATGTCAAGAAATAACTATGCTATAAGCAGGCCCATTCCTAACATTTGCTGGACCTGAGCAAGCATACAAATGGAGGTTCACATACCCGATGTCTAAATATTTTTTTAAATTATAAATTAAGCTATAAAGAGTTAAATACAAAAGTTTTTGTTTTGTTTTGTTTTTTTATTCTACCTTGACAAATATGCCTTCTTAACAACATGGACTACCAGGTTCAAATTTAGAATTCCTGAATTCCTCAGAGTTCCAGGTTGGAAATCAATGTCATCGAAGAGGCTGCCCTTCAGCCCCAGGCCTGTAACTTTCCTACCTTCTCTCACCACCCTACCCTCAGCTTTGTCTTTTACCATAAGGGGCCTTGGGCACATGTGTGTGGACATCATAGGCAACAAGTCCAAGTTCCAACCACATTCCACCCAACCCTCAAACTTAGTGGTGCTCACACCAACTGCATGGACTACTCTCAGATATAAAGACCTGGGGAAAGGAACTTCGGCAGTTTCTGGATGGTCCTGGGGCCATCTGGGCAGGAAGATTTATGGTACCAGGTATCCATAGCATAATTCAGAAAAGGGGAGGTTAGGGCTTTGGGTAACATCCTTTTGACCACATGGACCTCCCCCAAGCTGTAGGATGGTCAAAGACCTTTAAGACAGGGCCCTTCTAGCCCAGAGTGGGTGGCACTATCTACAATTATCTTAAAAGAGATGTCCACAAAAAGCTAGTGGATCTCTGAATGGCAGTTCTTCTTTGCAGAAGTGGGGAAGTTTTCAGAGAAGAGATGGCATTTGAGCTGGGTCTTACAGCATGAGTGGGAGTTTGCTGTGCAGAGAAAGGAGGGAAGGGCACTCCAGGAAAAGAAACAGCATATGGGAAAATACAAAGTCTGAAAGAGTGGCATATTCAGAGAATGGTGAGAAGTTCCTTGTGGCTGAAGCGTAGGGGGCACGTGGGAGATGAGAAGAGATGAGGGTGGCAGGGTTTGTGGAGGGGAAAGACTGGGGAGGCATCATGATGAATGTCGTTCTCCCAGAAGGCACTGGAGATTATGTAATGGTAGCCTGGCACACTCTAGGATCAGCCTTGTGATTTCAGAGAGGACATCTGGCAGTGTGGACAGATTAAAACTGGGGAGACTAAGTGATAGGCAGTTGCACCCAGAAAACAATGACACACAAGCCCCTGTTATCAAGCATTGACAGCCTATACGTGAACATTCTGTTACACCTAATCTATGGGACTGGATATGAAACATGAAGAATGAAGAATAAGGTCTCAAATGTGTAATAATCCCAAAAATAAAGCTGTGGATTTTAGGTCAAGGACCCAAAATGAAGAGCTACTTAAGAGGGAGAATCAGTAGGATGTAGCTAATGGGGTAAGGAAGGAGGGGGAAGGGTAAAGAAAAGACTCAGGAGACTCAGAGGTTTCCAGGTTCAGTAGTTTGTGACTCTGTTAACTGAGATGAGAATATGAGAAGGGGAACAGCTCTTTAGAGTTGGCAAAATGCATTTCATTTCTGTGATATTATCCTCATGCGGAAGCATAGTGTCAGATCACAAGATTCCTGGCCTACCCTGAAAGACCCCCAAAATTTTGCACTTTTTCCTTTTTCTGCTTTTTAAAATTTCTCTGTCCTGGTCCTTGTTGACAGATTGTCACTCGTCTTACCTTCATGTTGTCAAAGACCCAAAATGGCCTGTAAATCAAATCACTCTATATGTTACAATTATGAGATTAAATGAGGATCAAAAGATGGACTCAGAGACTCCTCTAGATTAAAATGTGGAAACTTCAGGGCATCCCTGCTATGATTTCTTTCTTGGTTGCTTAAAAGCTCTAGCCCAATAAACTGAAATTCTCAGTTTTGACCTCCAAATAAGAAGTAGAACTGCCAAAATGTGCAAAAGAGGCCTTGGGGTAATTTGAAGGAATGGGGTGTTTATTTTTAATCCTTCTGTCTATTGGCTTTATCTTCCATGAAATGCTTATTTATTTATTTATTTATTTATTTATTTATTTATTTATTTTGAAATGCTCATTTTATAGTCTCCTAGAGCACACCAACATTGCTGGAAAATTTTTTACACCAACTCAGTACATGCTTGAAATACACAGGCAAACTTCAACTCAGCCATTTCTCCCAAACCGTTCGGATAGTTTAAAGGACTCTAGGAGAAGCATTTAGAGTTAGCTCAATCCTAAGAGAACAACAGAGTGGACTGACCTAGAAATAAAGCTGGCATCTTTAGCCGAGGCCTGGTAGAAACCCCGGAGCAGGGGCCAGCCATGCTCTGCGGAGTTCACCTCATCGGCCTGGGCCTGGGAGGCACAGCGCCCCCTGCCGGTGGTGGCAGGGCCGGGAGGGGCCTTCCCAGACTCCCCCGGGGCTGCCGCGTGCTTCTCACCCTCCCAGCCTGTCAATCTGATAACACTCAGTGATTACTCAGCAACAGCCAAAAAAATGAAATACAACGAAAACAGAATCAGCCCAGGAAGGAAGACGACGATAAGTAGAATATAGATACATTATCACTGGCTGCTTTCAGTTTAATAGAAATATTTTTGTTTCAAAAACTTGAGTTATGTAGATACCTGTGATTGGGATTGCCATATACAAAAACAATAATGAACGCATTTTTTTTTTTTCACATTCTTTCAGGCGTATAATTTTTTTTAGGCATGTAATTTTAAGGAGATTGTTTTAAAGACCAATTTCTTCCAATTATATAAACATATTGAGAATTTTCTCATGACTTTTTGAAAATATTTTTATTCCTCCATTTTTAGGTTGCTAATTAATTCAAGGTTTGGGGTTTGTTTTTTGTTTTTTGTTTTTGTTTTCAATAAAAACATACTTCGGAAAGACCTCAATTATTTGCTCTTCCTAAATGTTTTTCATTGCAAGGATCAGAGGTGATAAATCACATTCAGTTTATCTCCTACGGTTTCTTCTAGCACGTTGTCAACTCCCCTCTCCCCCTCATGCGCGCACCCCCTGCATAGTAACTGCATATGGGACAGT
Organism: Halichoerus grypus; assembly: GCF_964656455.1. Lineage (NCBI taxonomy): Eukaryota > Metazoa > Chordata > Mammalia > Carnivora > Phocidae > Halichoerus > Halichoerus grypus. The sequence continues at coordinate 84,407,432 of NC_135713.1, read as the reverse complement.
GTAAAGGCTGTGGGATAAGTGACACTATTAGCACAGTGTGGTGGCTTTGATGTGTAGCTCTCTGCAGGGTTGCCAGAAGAGTGACAGACTCCTGCTCTAATGCAAAGACTATTTCTCATTTACTCGGTTCACTTCTAATAGTCTTATGTTACCATTAGTAGCACAAAGCAGACAGACATCATGGCTGAAAAATCTTACATCCTTGGTATCGGATTATTACATTAACTGCCAGCTTTCTGTATGCAATGAGCCCTTTAGTAAAAACAGAAATAAAGAAAAATATTTTTATAAAGAAAAATACTCAAATGAGGTCAATCATTTTTACTTTAATTCAAATGAAGAGTGTTATATCCCACCCACCACCACCACTCCACACTCAGGGGTTAGGGTATGGAAAACTCCAATTTTTCTGTGCAATTTTACAAGGCAAAAGCTATCCTCATCTCCCTGTATGTGCCAGTGTTCCACAAATTTAGTTTGTCAGTTTCTAAGCCTTGAGCAAAATGCTTTTCCCAAACAGGAACAACAATAACAAAAAATTAATGAATTATTTTATATCTAAAAATAAACCATATTAACAGTTGAAAACTGGAAAAAGAAAAAAAAAAGGATCAAAGGCACCCAAGAAAATAGAGTGGATTGCACTCTGTGAATGAAGGAGGAGTTAACCAATGAGCAGTTAACCAGTAGGTTTAAAGCAGAAGCCAAGCTACCTATAAATGTGGGAACATTTTAAGTGTGAGAAAGCTGTTAAAGGGGACTTAAAAGAACAAAAAGTACCATTTGTTCCCCTAATTAACTTTGAAGAGTCTAATTAAGGGCAACATAAAAGCCTAAGAAATGCTGGTTATTAGGCATGTACTTAAACTTGATCAGTGAGATGGTATTCTTGTAAACAAAGATGCTAATTTCACCCAGCCCAAAATAAACTTCTCTGCAAATATCTCACAACATAATCATGCAGTACCTTGGGAGCAGAATCCCTATGTAGTATGGGCTGCCTCTTGAGGTTCCCAATTCTAGGCATTAACGGCACTCAATTTAAAGACATATGGGAGGATAAAGAACATTCGGATAATTTGGTCTGAACACAGACACTCCTCAGAGGAATCTTCTTTATGTCATATTATGACTTGCCTGGGCAGCTCTAAGAATTGGCCATTTTAATCATAAATGAGTAGAACTTTATCTCCAAAATGGAGAGGAGCAGGATAAAGTTAAAGGGTACTTATATCTGATTAAAACAATACATCAGTATTTTTCAAATTTAGGTTAGGCTTTGCTTTTGCTTCAGGAATCTGTTTAGATTTTAGTTTGAACACTCAAACAGATTTAGAGAAAAAAAGGCAGTATTTCTTTTTAGAAAAGAATCTGCCAGAATCATAAAAGTTATTATAATATTATATACTATATATATAATATATAATATAAATTATAATATATTATATTATACATTATATTATACATATGTATATATAGATGATATATATTATATTATACATATGTATATATATAGATGATATATGTATGTGTATATATATATATATAGATGATATATAATATCATCTATAACATTAGATACAATGATGTTCTCATCTAGTTTTCCTAAGTGGAGTGAACCCTCATCCCAGAGTTAAAAAGTGTGATTTCTGGGAACTTGTTTCATGTTTTGATTTGGTGAAGATCAGTGTCTTCAGTTGGGGAAACCCAGAGGAAGGTATTTGCAAGGAATGCTTCACAGGGATGCTGTAAAAAGACCATTTTAAAGAGCTTTACATATCTTATGAAAAATGCGCGATGATTCTTCTTATTGTCAACACAATGCTAAGCACAGGAGCATGTAAAGGTAGACAACTGTGGCCTTATAATACAATCCCAGCAAATGGGATTCCGCATCTTCCTTAGCGTTTGGAATTAGCCATGGCCTGCAGCAGCTAGGGCAGGCTGGCGATTGGCATGCTACTAAAACTAACCCTCAAGCTTGCAGTTAGGAGAAGAGTGACTTCTGTGATGCTTTGAGACTTTGGTTCTAACATCAGCACTCAAAAGGACAGCTTTCAAAAAAGGGCAATGTCTAACAGCCCAGAGATGAAGGATTACAGATTATAAATAGAATGAGTTTTAAAAATATATTTTGGCATACAGATACTCCTAAGCATTTTCTCCTGCTGGAGTCTCAAGAGCTACTGCCTGTACTTAACCTGGCAGAACCTGTAGGGAGACCTACTTTGCTGAGGGCCTTCTGCCCCTGGAGAACCAGCTGAATGTAGACATTACAGACCACAAAATGACACATCCCGGACCCAGGATGGGTTAGCCTGGTGATGGGTATTAAGGAGGGCACGTATTGCATGGAGCACTGGGTGTTATACGAAAACAATGAATCATGGAACACTACATCAAAAACTAATGATGTAAGGTATGGTGATTAACATAACATAAAAAAAAAAAAAAAGAGTTACCCAAAACTAAACACCCTAGACATGGTAACAGAGTGACCTAAACTTTAAATGTGAAAACAATGCTCTTAGTTGTCTTGTGCCTCAGTATGCACAGAGTATGTACAGAACTGTTTTCACTGTATAGAAAACACTGTGTGTATGTTTTTAAGAATAGCAAAAAATAGACATAAGAAGCAAGAAAACATCCAGAAGACAGAATCACTGAATCACTTCCTTTATGCTGAGATCTTTTAATTCAGCCTTGAAATTAATATTCAGAAATTATTGGGCCCAAAAAACTTATGTTGCATTGCTCCAAACTGCAATCATCTTGTCTGAGAAGACTCCTGCTGACCCCACCCATTTCCATCCCTTTCTACTGTAGTTCTTCCCATCACTTAGGTAAGAGAACATGCCATCATCTTCTAGAAGCAGATACAGAAATTTAGGTTACTCACACCAAATCCTTTGCAAAAAACTGACAAGAATGAGGGGCAGAATCCATTTCAGATCCATTTCCAAATATCATTAAGCACCACCTAAGATTTTATAAGTCTCAATCATATTATTCTTAACTACTTTTATCTTCATATCCCTCATCAGTTTGTGATAGGAATTATCCCCAGTAAAAGCAACGGAGACAAGAATCATTTTTTTCTAGTGAAAGGGATTAGAATATAAACATTCTATAGGTTTGGATAGGTTTTTGATTAGAATATTCCTCTCTGATTTGACCAAGGCTATTTATGGTATTTTTCTGCTACACTGGTCTGTGAGCCTTTGATATGCTTATAGCACTCAATGTGTCTTTACTTGCAGCAAGAGACTAATTTAGCACTAATTGCTCAGTGTTGTCATCAAACAGTCAGTGTTGTCTGCAACACCTCACTACCTGTGCATAGCTTTGGGTAGGAATGCTCAGTCTGCCCATATATCCATTTATTAGCCTTTTAACTCATGATAGCCTTCATTTTCCACCTTAGCCAAATTAACATCAACAACAACAACAAAAATGAATTGTTACTGAGAGCACCATAAGTGCTGGTCTGTAAGTAATATATGGATCATTTTTCATTCCTTTCCAGATTAAAAAGTTTAGGGAGAAAATAAAGAAAAGAACTGAGAAGACTGAGAGGTACCTAGGTCTGTATTCTGAATCTCTTGTTCAATGTAGTGCATAGCTAGATACACATTTTCTCAAAACCTCCACCCTTACACCTTAGAGGACTTCTGTAAAGGGAAGAAGTACTTCCCTGGTCTCCTCCTTATCAGAAGTTAGATGATTACATATGAGATCATGTAGCAAAGCTGAACATTCTTCTCCCTATCAAAACAAAATCAGGAGTCATTTCAAAACCTAATGAAAAGCCAACCTGCTTCCTCCCAGTTGTTTCTCTGGGCATCTAGAAGCATGCTTCTTGTGGTTGTCTTACTTAGCTTTGGGCCCAGTCCTGATAGAAACAGAAAATCTTCCTCAAATTCCATTAAGCATTTCTCTTCAAAACTGCGTTTCTTTACAGGTGGTGTGTGAAGGAGTACTTAACAGAATTCTACATCTTTCCGTTGAAAGGCCCTGAATATTTTCTAACAGCACACTCAGATAAGCTGTGGGAGCCAAAGTTTAGCCTCCAGAGTCCAATACCAGAGATATGCTGTCAACCCACATCCACCCTGCTTAATACTTGGATGGGTGAAACACTTTATCCAGATGTTCTAACACCTCAGGTATAATAATACATGACTATAAAAATAATTCAGCAAGATACATCAGGATACATTTTTGCTGCGTGGGTGTCAATGACTTGGGATGGAATTACAGACACCCACATCTACAGGTAGCAGCCTGTTTCCTGGTATAGTTGGAAGGAAACTCACTGACAAGAACAGTATATACCAAGACATAGAAGAAATAACACTATAAACCCACTTTTTATGCAGTATACACTTCAGGGTTTCTATACACATGAAGCAATGGAACTGTACTAATCAATCCATATTCTGCTTCCCAGTCTCCCAGTGTGGACCAACCACATCTACCCAGGATAAGTAACAGAAGGTTGGAGTCTCTTTGCAGACATGGGGCAGAGAGGAGATAATTCAGTCTCAGGGATATAGACTTGGAATCATTGAGAAACTGCTATATCTAATCCACTGAGCTAACCATTTGGACAAGGGAGGGAGTGGTGCTAGAATAACGTGGGTGGGCCAACATAAATTTTTTGTAAGAATTGCTATATTTCAACCATTTAGATTGACATATCCCTGAAAAATAGGTTTCAAAAGCATGCTGCAGGTGAATCTAAATTGTACAAACGAAAAAAAAAAAAAATGAAGAAAAAGAAAGGTGCTAAAGATAAAAGTGCAAATTTACATACCATCTCCTAAAAGTTATTCATTATTAGCATTGTGAAATACCTGAAAAACATTTGTGATTTCTGTGTGACTTGTTTTATTTTTTAACAAAAATTCTGCGTTGGTGTTAAACAGATTTTCAACCCTCAACAAACCAGATGGCTAATCCAAAATTATTACATGAAATATGAATAGGAAACTAAGAACTGTACTCTACAAAAAGATAATGAGAATTTTTCAGCATTTACATTTTTACCAAATAAATTATTTCTATTTCATTGGTATCTACTTTGGAATTGTAACAAATAGTCCCAGTGATAATTACCAAATGTCTATATTTAGGGAAAACTAGCACATGTGTATCATAAATAATAGCACAAATTGATATTTCTGAATTGCCTGTTTTTCTAGATATAGACATTTGGTAATTATCGCCAGAGTTGGCATGTAAAGAGGTGTTCAGACAATTTTAAAAATGCATATTGCTTACTCAGACCATGCACTAATGATATTCTGCAATGAAAATCCAGATTTAGGTATGTTATGATAAGGTGAAATCTTGACCCAACAGATAATAAAGGAGAAGCATACACTTTGGCTTAGTGAGCACAATCACTTTCCTTTAGGACCACTGAAAGCAGTCCTGTCTGTGCCTGATAAATCACTTGTTAATCTAATAATGGTCCCAAGGTGAAATAACTTTGACCTTAAAACGAAAACGTTTACTGCCCAAATATTATTTTTGTACTTTGGCACAAAGAAGTTCATTAATTCTGCATCGCTTTGTCTGTCTCCTGCAGCTTTTAGTTCTGACTTATTGCCTGGCTGGCAAAGAGTAACTTCCAACAGAGAAAGGCTAAGCATAACTTGGCCAGAAAGGGCTTGCTTCTGGCTCCACCTGGTAGAACTGCTGTCTGCAGAAGCAAGTCTCTTTTTCTGCTCAGGTAATATGCAGGGTATACACAGACAGCAAATGCAGGCAGCAGATGGAAGACTAGCTTGATTCCGTCCGCTATCATGTCTGGCCAACTCTTGGCAAATATTCTTCTCAGAGCACAGGGAAACACGTGAAACACCATCCGCCATTACCAGGTGATGCGGACAACAGTGATGGAAGCTGTGACTTGGGCAATGGGGAGGACCAACTGGCCGGTGGTCATGGGGAGCTACTAAACTGAAGCTCTCTTGCTTGTTGCCACTGTGAGAAGATGATGCAGCACAGTGGGCTGCTAATGAGAAGCACAAGAGGGATATAAAGGCCATGCCAACAGGTGTAAGAAAAGGAAGGAAGATAGTTAAGAGACGGCATTTAAACTTCAAGTAAAATCTAAATTCTGTAGCATTATGATTAAGGAACAGGCCAGTTTGGACCGACTCACAATAAGAATTTAACAAATATGTACATGATGCTTAGGCGGTAAGAACAATAATATAGTGTAGCAAAATAGTTGGAATGGAGAAACAAGAACAGGATTTATAAAAATGTAGTTTGTAACACAATTAGGCCAAATACCAAAACGATCTCAAGCTAGGATAAGTTAGTATGATGAGGTGCTTGCTGGTTCTTGACAGGTTTCTAAGAATTGGATAAAATTTTTCTAGATTAAATGTCTTCAATAATCTATTAGTTCAACTTAGATGATGGAATGTGCATATTATATAATTAAATGATTGTTCTCTTTCTTCTCACACATCAACTCACAGGGCCATTGATTCACATCTCTTTTTTTGTTGTAGCTGTTAATGCGTAATGCCTCGTGAGACATAGTATAATGATCTCATATTCTGACAGAGACAGAGCTCACCTATTATTCCACATGCTTCCTTGCAATGTTTTTCTTCTTCTCCTCCTTCTCCTCCCCCTCCTTCCCCTACTCCTCCTCCTTATTCTTATTTTTATTCTTATTCTTTTATTCTTATCCTTTTTTTTTTTAAAGATTTTATTTATTTATTTGACAGAGACACAGCGAGAGAGGGAACACAAGCAGGGGGAGTGGGAGAGGGAGAAGCAGGCTTCCCACGGAGCAGGGAGCCTGATGCCAATGCAGGGCTCGAACCCAGGACCCCAGGATCATGACGTGAGCCGAAGGCAGCCGCTTAACAACTGAGCCACCCAGGTGCCCTCTTATTCTTATTCTTATTCTTATTCTTATTCTTATTCTTATTCTTATTCATTTTCTTATTCTTATTCGTATTCTTATTCTTATTCATGTGTCTACTTGGCCAGTAATTCAATCAAACACTAGTAGGTGTTGTTGTGGAGGGAGTTTGCAGATGTAATTTAAAAAGTCACAATCAGCTAAGTTTAAGTAATAGATTATCCCGGATAATTTGGGTGGGCCTAATTTAATCAGTTGAAAGGCTTTGAAAGCAGAGCTGAGGCTTCCCTGAGACGGAAAGGAAAGTCCTCCTATACATAGCAGCTTCAGCCTGTGCCTGTGAGTTCCAGCACACTTGTGATCCCCATATCCAGGTGGCCCTGTCTGTGGATTTCAGACTTGCCTATCCAGCCCCAACAATTTTATAAACAAATTCCTTATAATAAATCTCTTGATATCTATATCTCCTACTAGTTCTGCTTCTCTAGTCAAACCCTGACTGACTGATATACCCCACACAATTTCCTCAATTAGGTTGGAGCTGTGTGACTAGTTTGGCACGTGGACTAAGAGGTGAGAATGGATACATGTCACTTGCATATTGAGGGAGCTAAAATAAAAGACTCCTCTGCCGCCTCTGTCTCTCCTGTGTCAGTGCCAACCTTAAGAGGCCACATGTGTCGATGACAGAGCCACTGACAGAAGCAGCCTGTAACCTTGAGTCTTGTAAAGGATTACGTGTCCCTTGAATGGCATCAGATTTGGTGAAACAAAGAAACAAACCTTCCTTCTGTTAAGCTTCAGATTTCTTAACCTCATTTACGGGTTTATTTATTACGTTAGTGTAGCTTTCTTGTCCCACTTAACATATTCCTGTCTTCCAGATCTCTATATTCATAGATGGAAGGTACTCAGAAACTCACTAGGCACATTTTTCTCATAAGTTACGAAAAAGTAGCACTAGTACCGGATGATGGGAAACTCCCTTTTTGTTGGCAATGATTTACACTAAAAGTAAGACAAAGGTGGAAAACAAAAACTAGGTCAAAAGCATGAGTTGTAAATACTGAACTGACTATAACTATTAGCAGGACCTTTGTCACTTTGTGAGATGAATTTTACACTTGTTTGTTCTTAGTTTCACTGCAACCCACATTTATTACAATCCAAAGAGGCTCCTATGATCAGAGTCAAACATGTAAAGGGCACCACACCACAGGAAGAAGGATGAAGAATTAATGCTCTATTAATGGTTTTCAAGGATGATGAAAGAATCCATACAATAAACTGGAGGGCTGGTTGACTGAAAAATGCAAAATTTTCAACTCTTCAGTCTTATTGGATCTGGATCTATGTGGTCTATGTGGTTGGGCTACTGATGAATAATTTCAGATTAGCCCCTTCGACTTGTCTATAGTGCTACCAGCCTACCTGAAAGTAACAGATGGCCTGCTATTTGTGCAAAGCATTATTTTTTAACTGTTCTCCTCACTAGATTTTATTAAGACAAGAAAATGTAAGAAACACCTGAAAATGTGTTTTTAATTTAGAAGAATGGCTTTCATATACAATGTAAGGTGGACTATGTAACAGAATGCATACATAGAGACACATACATGCATTTAACACACACCTAGATACAAAAAGGAGAGTAAGAACACTAAAACTTTCATCAGTAAGGAAGATAATTATTCCTATGGGGGAATAATAGGCAATTTTAAAATTATTTTCTCTGCCCTCTTGTTTTCCAATTTTTCTAAAATGAAGATATATTATTTTAAATCAGAGGAAATTTTTATAATAAAGGAATTAATTAAATATGAAATACTGAGATAAGCATTGCAAAAGATGATAACATTATAAGTATAGGTCCTTGCATTTATTACAACATTTGCTTTCCAGATAGATTTTCATCGAAAATTCATAGCACTTGGATTATTATTAAGTACCTTTTCTACAGAATTATCAAAAGTATTTTTTTAATGAACATCTAATCTTTCCATAGCAACTAAATGATTACTTTATGCAGTAAAATCTAAATCTGAATGCACATTTCTCATTTTAACAAATATCTACTTAGCTTTCTTAGCGGATTTTTTTAAAACAAATGGGTAGGACTAAGTTATAATTAACATCATCAAATGTGCTTTATGTTAAAAGATGCTACTAAATGCATAAATATGCTGGAAAACGCTTTATTTCTAGTCAGTATGAACATCATATTCACTTCCAAAATGTGTAAATATTAGCTTCCTCTACCTCCTGCTAAGCAAAAGCAGAGTTCAACTAGTCCCCACCCAAATGATCACAAGGTCTTGATTTGCAGGAACTTATTAGCAGGTTTTAATTATTACTCAATTCTCCTACCACCATCACATTTACCTATTTTTTACTATTAGTTTATTTTTCTTGGCAATATCCTTAATTTTGTAATTTTATTCTATTAGTTCCACTTACGTCATGGAAATCATTTCTAGCCTTGATATACATGTTATTCCCTTTCAACTGCTATATTTGCCAATAACTGATTTAGCCTTTTCTCCATTTTAAAATCTTTACCACTTATGAGGTCAATACAGATTTATCTCCATGGATGCAGAATCGGCATAAGTAAGTAAGGAAGTTAAATAAGTAAGTAAATAAATGAATAAATAAATTTTGAAAAACTAACCTATTTCAGAGACCAGTTGATCGAGTTGAAGGCACTTTGTGACTTGTAAAGATTTGAAAGTGTTCAACCTCAGAAGTGAAGGGACAAAGGAATATGAAAGTGGTTTTGGTCCATTTGAAGTTTTAAGGTCCCTACAAGTTGAAAGGAAAAGAAGAAGCCACTTTACAATGACAGGGTTCAGGGCAGGCCTCCCCAAAATATACCACTTTGGCATATTGATTATGTTGAATTTAAATTACTTAAGAAACAACCGATGCAAGAAGTGTGTACTGACCCTCCTTCGTCCCTCTGACAGCAGGAAGTAAGTCTCCCATGTGAAAGATATCCTTTCTGAACCAGGAGAAAGACATCCTTAGCACCCCAGAAATAGGGAACTTAGGGCCAAGAAGGCTATATTAATAAGCCCTGTTACTTCTTCACTAATTTACTACTCCAAGCCCTAACTTTTTTCTTACCAATTCTTCACAAATTTATGGTTTCTTTGGCTAAAAGTTGCCTGCTTTGGTCACTGCTTTGAGTCTCATACCTATATAAGCTCTTATACATACAAAATTAAATTTGCTTTTCTCCTGTTAATCTGTCTTCTTTTTTTTTTTAAGATTTTATTTATTTATTTGTCAGAGAGAGAAAGAAAGAGAGCACAAGCAGGGGGAGCAGCAGGCAGAGGGAGAAGCAGACTCCCCAGTGAGCAAGGAACCTGATGAGGGACTCGATCCCAGAACTCTGGGATCATGACCTGAGCTGAAGCAGAGACTTAACCGACTGAGCCACACAGGTGTCCCATCTCCTGTTAACCTGTCTTATGTCAATTTAATGATTAGACCAGCCAACGACCCTAGAAGGGAAAAAAGGAAAAGTTTTTCTCTCCTATAATTACTGTCTGATCTGTTCTTCTCTGACTTCTGCCTAACTTCAGGGATTCTTTCCTTCTTTCCTTTAACCCTTAATTCTACACCAACCTCAAAGTACTGAAATGTTACTTTGTCTATGTCACAGTATCAGTCTAAAGACCAAATATAGTTCTGGTTTAACCTGTCTTACCAAGGAGGCTCCATGTTTTTGAGGCATTTTCTAGACTAGTTTTGGGGTTTGTTTATTTTAGAAAAGCTCTTTAACGTTTTTCAAAAGATAAGTAAACAAGAACAATTATACCTTTTTCTTAATAAGCAGAAGGAATCAAGGGTGTCCCTAAGGCTGTGGTGAATAAAAGAGCAGCTGAGGTGAGGGCAGGGGACTGTCTCCTTCGAAGGTATCATTGTGGTTTTGCTGTAGAAGTCCAGGAAAATGAAAGCTTTCTGAATCTTAATAAATGTAGTCATGTCATCACTACCATAAACATGTGTACAGCCTTGCCACTAGAGAAAAACTACAGAATTAATGACTTTTGGGTGTCTATCTACTCATCTAGATCCCAAGACTCTGACCACGGTGCCCACACCCCTATAAGTGGTTTTGAAATTAGAAAGCCACATATATTCCCAACCATATATATAATGTGTGTACAGAAATACAGCAAAAACAGCCCCATGACATTTTCAATGAACACTTTCCCAAAATACCAAGTGACTGTTTGCTGTTCCAGGGCCTGTTTACTGAGAGACATAAATACAAAAATACAAATAAACATATAAATAAAACACAGAAAGTAGCCTCTTAGCCTTGGAGAGACAGAGAGAAATCATGTTCACCATGTGCAGTTAGTTGTAATGATGTAACCAACACTTATTTAAATTCTAAAATAATGACCAGCCACAGAGTATAGAAGTTTTTTCACTTTAATTTTTTGGTCCCACAATGCCGAGTTACTACAGGCATTATTGATGACCATGGGGGAAAATGAAAAGTTTTATATGATGGAGGAATTAAATAATAATGATAAGAGCCAGCCTACGAATCAACCCAGTTACTGGCTTAAAGTAAAGACAGTCTCTTCTATACTGGGTTTTATAGAATAAAAGAGAAACTATTTCAGATGCCAAGGCTAGCATAGATATGCACACAGAGTAGTCCGCCTGTTCATCTTGAAATATGTACCAAATGTACAAATAAAAAAAAATAAGATTCATTATCATTAATTAGCTAGCATGTAATAAAACCCAATGACAATTTTTTACAGTTCAGTATCACCCCTCTACACTACAGCTGAGTATTTTTCTTCTTCCTGAAGTGCCACAGCTGTTTCTGATTCTCTCACTATTGTTATAATTTAAAGACCAGGAAGTTTGTTTTCATTTGCAATGTATTAGATTTTCAAACTATTTGCTAAAAACTGCACTCTAATTTCTGCTGTTACTGTTCTTCTATTTGAGTAGCACTAAAAAGTCAACCTTTTCCTGGTGTTCCAATTCTGAAATAGTACCAAAAAAAAGTATGCCGACAGAAAGACAATAGTCAAAAGAAATCAACCATTGCCCTGTAGAATCGGACACCTTTCTCATTTCGGTTCCTCCTCCAAGTTCTACCAGATCCGCTGGCTTTTTAAAAATAGTAAATCAAATGCCAAAATGGGCCACAAACGGGATGTAAATAAGGGGTATACTTATATATTTGATACACTATATCAAGACAAAGAACTTAACAAAATGCAATAATGTGGAAAAGTGTTACTTTTTCCTTATTTTCTGTCAATTTATGTCTTCTGACTTAAAGGATATCAACTATTCAGCAAATCTAGTGGCAAAACTAGCATTCCTCTCTCCATTAACTGTGCTCTCCCATATGTTCTTTTCCCGGTGGAATAAGAGCCGAACACATTTCCTTATCACAATTATCTCCAAATAACTTTTGTAATCACAAATTAGCTGTTTGGTCTTGCACAAATTATTTAACCTCCCTGTGCTTCAATTTACCCACCAATGAAATAGAGATAATAATAGTTTCTCTGCCATAGGGTTGTTATAAAGATTTTTTTAATTAATAAGTACAAAACACTCAGAACAGCTCCTGGCATGCTGAAGGACTTGATAATTGTTAGATATTGTTTTATTTTTATTATCATTATTCTTTCATCATCATCATCACATTTCACAACAACGTAAGGTTTATCACAAATTATCGATCGTGACACTCCTAAACTAATCAAATATTTCAAGACCATGGAACTCAAAAAGATCTTAACAGTAATACCAGAACCCTGTATTTGGCAGAGTTCCATTCTCATGATCATCTTTAATATGCCATATTTGGATTAAGTCGTATCCTTCCATCACTAAAGAAATTTCTCCTAAATTGAGTTAATTTTTTAAATCTTAACATAAATTTTATACCACATAAATAAAAATTACATTTGTGGGTAGAGGTCACTTCTATTTGGAAACTTGGAATATTTAATTATGTCTTATAATTCCTATGAATTTTCTAGAGAATAAAATATTAGTTGGAAATGTCAGTTGGACAGTTTAGACTGGTTTCTGTTAGATCTGTTAAGTTGTACACATGTGTTTGTATGTATGTGAAAATATAGCCAATCTCCAGCAAAAGAAATAAATCAGGTTGGACTTTTATCATAACCTGTTGATTAACTACTAGCAATCTGTCATGTTCTGAGTCCCATTACTACAGAAAATGGAGCGTCACCTCCTGGAGTGCCCCTTGGAGAACCTCAAGTTCATGGGAATGAACAGTAGAAGGGACCTCTGAACTCTTTCCCACAGCCAAATGACAGCTGTGATTCTTTGGCCTCAGCTTGCCTTCTTAAGCTGATTCGGCACAAAATTTATGGTGCTTCCTCCACAGTATCCCATGCCAGCTCTGAACATTTATTATCCTGGCCAGTTATTGAAGGATATATGTTTTTCCTATCATCTAGTTTGATCAAAATTCCAGCCTATAAGATAGTAGGAACAAGCCACAGCTGAGGAATGAGGTAGGAGTGTATTCGATATGCTGCCAAGTTTTGTTCCCTGCATCTCAAGTATAAACTTAAGCACACTTTAATACTGTTTTTAAAAAAGTCATGATAGGGCTTCATTTTATCAATAAGTTTCTCACATCAGAAGCATGTAAAGAGAAAAAAAAAGACATCAAAGGGGCAGATGAAGAGCTCAAACTCATTTACAGGAATGTTGGGTTTCAATCTTTTCAAGCTTCTACTATTTACAAGTGCCACCGTTGGTAGAATCCCCTAACCTCATTAAGCCTCAGCTTTCTCATCTGCAAAATGGAAATAACAATGCACAGCTCACAGCATTGTGAAATTCAAACAAAACAATAGATGTTAAACATTTCATACAGAAATGAGTCAATGAATACTTGCTTTTACTAATATGATTAATGAACTTTGGGTTCACAGGTACTTGGTTTGGCCTTTACTGAGATTTTTTAATTACTGACTTACCTCTTGAATATTTGAGGCTTAATAAGCTTGTGTACTAAGTCATTTGAAACTGTAAAATAAATTAATTTTTCATTCTTAAATTTCATAATTAAATGAGTCATTAAGTATGGTGAGTTTTTCCATTTTACTTGCACATAGAGACAAGTATTACTATACTTCCACAGAGAGGAATTATTATGTTGGTTTTTATTATTAATTTTATTTTTTGTAGGATTTTTTCAAAACTATAAGAAAACAAATGTGTTCATGAATTTCATTGCTGTAATGCCAGAATATGAAGCTTTATTTGTTGTGGCAACATTAATTCAACCAATATTTATTGAGCATCTGCTTTGTGCCAGGCACTGTTCCTGGCATTGGATAGTCAATGGTGAAAAGGCATAGTCCTTGTTCTTAATGAAGCTTACATCTTTGGGGAAGGTAGACATAAGTTATACATAACAGACTGTGTAGGGTTATAGAGGAAAAATAACTGGGTGAAATGAAATGACAGAAACTAATGCTAGAAGAAGGGGTTTGAACAGAGCCCTCTGGATAGGGCTTTTAGATAGGTGGGCATGAAATGATCTCTAAGGAGTAGCATTTAAAGGGATTCACAAGAGGGGCACATGGGTGGCTCAGTCGGTTAAGCATCCGACTCTTGATTTTGGCTCAGATCATGATCTCAGGGTTATGAGATTGAGCCCCACGTCAGGCTCTGTGCTGGGTGTGGAGCCTGCTTAAGATTCTCTCTCCCTCTATCTCTGCTTTTCCCCCAACCCCGCACTTCCCCCACCCCACTTTCTCTCTCTCTAAAAATAAAAATAGAGAAAGAAAGAAAGAAAGAAAGAGAGAAAGAAAGAAAGAAAGAAAGAAAGAAAGAAAGAAAGAAAAAGTAAATAAGAAAGAAAAGAAAAGGAAAGAAAAAACAAAAGAACAAGAAATTCACAAGAGATGTGAGAAGGAGCCAGCCACATGAAACTTTGGGAAGGAGCATTCCAGGAAGACAAGGTAATGCTGTCAAACATCAAAGTGATCTTCGTGTTAGAGGAACATGAGTAGACAAGACAGAAAAGCTAGATGATGCAGGACTTGGAAGGCCATGGGGAGAAGCTGGTTTTATCTTAGGAGTAATGGGAGATCGCTAGATGGGAAATGGTCTGATTGGTCTTTGAAGTAAGTTAAATAAGAGAACTATGAAAAACCAGCAGGGATACTTGTTAGAAGTTACGAGAGAAACAACAAAGATGTGGACCAGGGTAGTGGTGGTGGAAACAAAAAGAAGTAGTCATATTTAAACACCATTTGTAGATAAAATCAAAAGGACACTCTGATGTATCACATATGAGTGTTGAAGAAAAGGCAAGAATCAAAGATGGCAAACGGTGGTGCCATTTGCTGAGATGGGAAAGAAAGAAGAAAACTGTTTAACTGAGGTGTGAGAATGGGGTATCAGAACTTCTCTTCTGGGACATTTTATATTTATAAGGACAATTTGACAAGCATGCAGATGTAGTTAGGGCTGAGCTCACTGTAGATCATCAAGGCTGTCATCATATTGATACTGAGGAGTCAGTCTTAATTTAGCCAAAAATGCCCTTCAAAGACCTGATATAACAACAACAAGCCCCTCTCATATGAAATTCCCTTAATTAGAGTGTCACACACTCCATTAGAGTGTCAAACATAAACTGGGGAAAAAAGTTTGCCTGTTCTGTAACAGGGAAACAGAACTCTGGCTGATTGAAATTTCTCTATTAAGCACATAGCCAGACACACCTTTGTCACTTATCTAGGCCTGACGCATGGATTACATAATCAGTAAGGTCAGGTGTGGGACATGGGAGATTTGGGTAGAGAACAAATCAGTCAGAAATCTTAAGCATCCTGAGGACATTATTCAGTGTTTTTGTAGAACGTAGTTCTGGAGATGGCATCCAGGATAGCTAGATAGGGTGGAACAAATCAACATCAGATGTAAAAGATAAACTTCTTCAGAGATCTCCTTTGAAATGGTAATAGGTGCAGTCAACTCTCAGTTATGGAATCATGAAATCTTGTGTCTCCAAACATTTATGCTACATATTAATTTTAAACTCCTCCAATTTATATTTATAAAACAATCAACAATTAACCAGACACAGACGTACAGTGAGCTTTGCACTTGTTATCTTCATTCTTTTCCTCAAATAAATGTGCTAATAAAATGTAAAATGAAAAAAAAAATGCATTCAAGAAGAGACAGTACAGTCAATATATTCCATGTTTTGGGATAAACAAGGCTTTGTGATACTCAGAACTGGGTGGGTTTTCAAGCTAGGATTATTTCTGAATATCATTTAGTATAAATCAGAGTTGCTGTTCATAGAATGTTAAAACATATTTTGAACAATTTTCTACTCTCTGTCCAGAGGATAATACTTCATAAGAAAGGTGAAATGTGTGTGTGAGTGTGTGTGTGTGTTGTGAGAGAGAGAGAGAAAGAAAGGGAGGAAAAGAGTCAGAGAGAGAGAGAAGACATTTTGAAACACATCCGAAATATTTTTTAAATTCTAGCATGGAATCATAGCAATTGGTCTTTGGAACCCTGGTGAGCCCGAGGTTGGCGTTCGAGCTCTTCGTCTGAAGTCTTCCACAGTGCGGGGTGTGGAGTGTTGCTGTCCTGCAGCTGAGCCAGCAGAGTTACACATGCTTTTGGTCTTTCCATCTGAGCTGCTACACAGAGAGCAGGTTTCGGAGCAGGTTCTTTCAGCACGAAGCCATCAAGACTGAAGCTTGGTGCTCCAAACACAGACACATTCTCACTTGCACAAATGTTTAAGTAAAAAGAGAATGTGCTGAAAGAGGAAAATTATTGTCTTTTTGTTTCCTTCCTTTCATTTTCTTTTCCTGCACAAGCACACCTCGTATGGTGCTTTGACTTACAGAAAATGAAAAACAAAGATTAATTCTGAAACTGCTAATGGTGTAAAAACAGGATTTTTAAAGAAAGTAAAAGTTTATTACCCTGGAAAAACTTTTGAAGACAAAGTTTCAGCCTTTTTCCTTAGACTCTTTCTTCTGAATAAAACAGATATTTGGGAAAGATTATCAGAATATCTATCTTTCTATCTATTCAAAAAAAATCTACCATAGCAAGCTGATTTTTCAAGTTTCTATAGGATTGTACTTAAAATTTGTATAATTTCTAATACAGAAATATTCCCCTATGTAGATTTTCATTTAAGCAGATTTTCATTTAAGCAAAATACATTGATTTCAGATAATGATCACTGGAATTAATGTAGTTAATATTGATGAAATAAGATCTGTATTTCTCTTAAGCCAAGGAAAAGAGAATAGAATGGTAAGACCAAATAAATTGAAAACCATTTCCCAATGGTTAACTGTTGCCAGAAATCGAAGTTAAAAATCTCATCTCTGGCTTTTTCCAGAGCTTTCTTACCATAGCTCCTAGATCTGGCAAGGCAACCATGAAAATTAAGAAGGCTCCTCCTCTGAAATATTATTCCTGACAAATTTAGGAGGAAAAATTTATCTATTTAGACACTTCGGATAAAGGTTTGGTGTCTTCCTAATGGCACACTGCACCCCTCAATTTTCTGGCATACACTTTTGGTGTTAGCTATTGGTATTGAGTTTTGTGCACTAAGCACATTGCTTATTGCCCACTCTACAGGACTGAGAGATTAAATGTGTGTGTGCACAGTTGGCTTCTGAAATAATAACCCCAAAGGGAACATAACTGTAGTTGGTATCTTTGGGAAGAAACTCACATTATCTTATGAAAATTATTCAATGTGTTCCTGCATTTTGATTGTTGTAAAAAGGAGAAGACAATGTGAGGCCTGCAAGGGGATATTTATTTTTAAAAGCTACAGGAATAAATTGGTCAATTACCATTTACTGACAAATGAGAGAATAACCTAAATCAAACTTCAAAATGGGCAGCAGAATCTTGATGAAGAGTACAAATCAAAATGCTCTTATTTATTGGCAAGTTATAACTATCCCAGGGATTGTGGAATAAAACACTCCTCATCTCTGCTTCCACCGTTCAAATGCTTCCTCTGCTTTGTGAGACCCTCGGGAAATCATGGTTCTCTGTAAGTTGCACTTTCGCCTTCAGCCAAGTAAAATTATTATGCGATTACACTGCCATTTAATCCAGTATAATTGTAGTAATATGTACAGTCGGGCCTACTCAGCAACAATGCCCTTCTGTCCATGGAGGCAAAAGCCTCGTGGAGTCTGGGCCCTACAGTGCCAAGGAAGAAGCAGCTCCCATTGCTCAGGATAGTGAAATCACTTCCGCAATGGCTGGGACTGAGGAATATAGGGGGTTCATTTTCTGGAGAGATGACAAGTTAAGTAAATCATTATGGGAAAAGACTGTGGCAGGTTTCTGGATATATGCTAATGAGACTGATGCTCTAGTAAAGAAGAAAGGGGCCATAAAAAAAAAAAATCTTAAGACTAAATAATGTTGCCTCCAACAAGCTTGCCTCTCAGTGGTCATAGTATGTTTTCACTCTCTTGCTCTCTTCATCTGCTTTTCTCTGGCAAAGTGAGAGGTGAATCACTTTTGTTCTGCTGTGATTATTTTTACCCCTCAAAACACAGCTTAAGGGCTCCATTTTAGGGCATAATTGCACACAGAGCCAACTTGCTCAAAAGGTTAAAAAAAAAAAAGCCTCCTCTAGTCTCAGTAAATATCAAGCAGCAGATGAGTCAGGTTCAAGTGAAAGCAGAGGAAACATTAACCATTTCTTACTAAAAACACACAGTACATACTTCATTGCTCCTCAGCAACCTCACTCAGCTCTTTATCTGTCCTTCAGGTTTCCTCTATGCAGTACACACAACACAGTCTCCATCTTTGCAAATAGCTTGAAATCCAAAAGCACATTTGTAAATCAGTGAGCTCAAAATGTGTCTTACCATAAGGGAAAAATATCATATGTGGGGGTTAGATTTCTAAGTTATCCAAGGGTGGTTAATTTCACTTTGATGTATATAAAATGGTGAATATTATATTTGTGGTGAAAATTGTAGAATTCAATATTCTTAGAATACTAATAATCATAAAAAGAAAAACACTTGAACTGGTGCTTTGATTTTTCTCAAGGTAGAAAGCTGAAAAAGTGATGAAAGAATACTAGATTTGGGTAGAGGCCTCATAATCATTCCCTCTATGAAGGAAACTAAATTTAAGAGTTAGGTTTTGATATTGCAAAGAACAAAAGGATCAAATTCAAGCCAATCATATGTTGATAAATTGCAAATTACATCATCAATACATGTATTTATTTTGCATGTGACTTCTTTTGGGAATAAGAGGTTGAACCATACCTGCCAATTATTTTATTTCAATCTCCACACCTATTGTAGTTTTCAATCCTCTTTGGGCACCAGATAAATGAAATTATCTCTCAGACAAAAAAAAAAAATTAGTTTGACGACCACTTTGAAGCTTTCCTGGATCTGCATTTCATACCTGACCAATGAGAAAGATCTACCTTAAGACACTTTATATCCCTTGTCTTCAAGACCTGCAAAAGCACAACATCCCAAAGTTGTCCTCTTTACTTGTTCAGATCCTTAGATTGGGCAGTGGAGGGAAAAAAGACATACTGGAATGAAGAGATATGTATGGAGCATGAGGGAAACCATATTATGAACAGGTTTCCCTGCTTCTATTATTTTTTCCAATAGTCCATTTCCACACAACCCGTGGGGATTTTGTAAGATATTGCATCACAACTCTGTCCAGATCTTATGCATTCAGTGGCTTCCATTCCTACTTGGAGAAAAATCCAAACTCAGTACCATCACCTTTCAGATGCCATCTGACTAACCTAACCTCCATCACCTCTCTGAGCTCCGCTGACACCACTCTTTACCTCATCCCCAAGCTCTTCCACATCTGAGCACCACTTTACTCTTCAGCCTTAAGTGCTCTCCCCCAGATCTTTGTATGGCCTTAACACAGTTTTGCTCTCTGTAAAATATCATTTCAAATGTGACCAACATTTTTAAAACCGCCCCTGACCTTCTTCCTTCTAGTTTCTATCATCTTACACTGCTTTACTTTTTGGGGTCATTTATCACTATCTGAAATCATATTACGTATCCTACTTGTTTCTATTTGTTGTCTTTTTCCTCCCCACTAGATTATAAACTTCATGAGGACAGGGACTATTTATGTCACAGCTAACACTATTTCCCTAGCACCTAGCCTGGCACATAGTAAACAATAGTGTATTAAATGAATGAACAGCTATTTATGTTAAAAAGACATCCTTGAATTTATGTTGATGTCTGTAATCATTACATTATTGTTAAATATTATTATAATTAAATCATATTGTGGCCTAGCAAAAGAAAATCACACCCTTTTTGACTGAAATGCCAAGTTCAAGAGGTGAGAGTTCAAGACACAAAGTCTGAAAGCACTTTAAACCAATTCTTTCACAAATGAACTGAAAGGAAAGGTTAAAGGGATCGAGTTTTTTAGTCTACCAAATAGAAACGCTAAGAGATTAGTTAATTATTGTCTTCACATATATGGAGACATTTTTATCATGAAAATGTCAAGCTTTTATCCATCTATGAAGGGGAAAGAAAAGGAAACAGATTTAAATTAAAGCTAAAGGCAATTAGGGTGAACATAAGACTCACTCGGCCACAATAGAATGGGCTACTAATAGTGGTTTGGGAATATAGGGGCCAAAATTCTGACAGGACAGAGTTGAAAACATCTATTCTGAATACATGGACAATAATTTGTGTGAGAAGTGGGCACAGCTGAAATTCCCAGATGGCCTCATTTGGGTAAGGAATGTGTTGAGCAATATAAGGTTAACACAAATTGATATATGTTACATAAAATGGTTCAAATTCATACAAATGTCTATAAATACATGCCTCACTCTTTTCTAGTCCTCTGCATCCAACTGATATTCTCTACCTGTCTGTCCAAATAAGCAGCTTATCTTCCAAACAGAAACTGAGTGCATCATAATTCTGTCACAGCTGATTTCTCCTTCTCCCTCCTCTCCTCTTACTTGGTTTATGCAGTAGATCCCACAGGAAAACAGGAGAAGATAAATGTCCAGTCAAACTTAAAATCACGTGTTGTATAAGAGGTATTGCTCCTATCTATTCTGTGATACCAGAAAAAGTTTTTCTACCCCAACGTAAGCTAGTAATATTAATTGACAGTTATTGAACATGTATTATTTGCTAAGTGTTTTTCAAAGGGTTTACATGGACTACCTCACTTAAATTTTACAACTATATAGGAAACTGAGATTCAAAAAGGTGAAATCATTTGTTCAAGTTGACTCAGACAGTAAATGGCAGAGCCAAGCCTAGAACCTGCCCTGTTTTACTGCTTTGGCTGTGTTCTGAACCCCTCTGCTAGATTAAGCTGAAATAGACTAGGAACAGACAATAATTCATCACACACAGGTGGCATTTTCATTTATCAGAGAGCATTAGCATCTTCCTGAGTCCCATGAGAAAGTGATTATTCCTTTTTTTCCTCCCATAATCTCTCCTTTGAGAATCCCTTCCCATCTAACATTATCCAAAATTGGCCACCAGCCAGCAAGTATTTTTTAAGTCAATCCATTTAAATATTGGACAGACAACTATGCAGAGACAGAACAGTTCCAAGAGTGTGAACTGGAGAAATGCCCACAGTCTCCAGCTCTGTTTTCAGCATCTCCTCGCGCTCTCTCTGAGATGCCCAAGTGGGATTATAGTCAAATGACCTCTATCCCCATGCATACACTAAAGAACATTGTTATTCTGTGTAGAGAATAAATGTCACCTTAGTTGGGGTTTCTTGAGGGTAGTATGGCAGGATATAACAATTTTTTAAAATGTACATAATGTTTGCCCTAACAATTCTGCAAATTCACAAAGAATGTAATCACAAATGCACACAAAGTTTAGTTAAAAGGTTGTTTGTTGCAGTGTTTTTTATACTATTAAAAATAAATGAAAACAAACTGCAAATTCCCACATAGTGGATTGGTTAAATCAGTCACGGTACATCCATACAAGGGCATTAATATGATGTCTGAAAAGAAGCGTTAGTTTCTTTAAAAAAAAAAAAGTGCACAATATATTAAATGAAAAAGCAGTAAATAAACAATATGCACATTATGGCTCATTTTTGCAAAATAATATTAAGAACTATATAAACATGCATAAAAAAAGAAAAGTTAAGCATTAAAAAGGTAATAATAGTTATCATTATATGATGAGATTGTATATTAATTTTATTTTTTATTTTTTGCATATATATGCTTTCTAAAACTTTTTTTTTTTTTTTTAGAGAGAGAGTGTGTGTGCATATGTATGCATGGAGGGAGGAGCAGAGGGAGAAGGAGAGAGAGAATCACAAGCAGGCTCCACACCCAGCACAGAGCCAGAGGCAGGGCTTGATCCCACCACCCTGAGATCACCACCTTGAGCTGAAATCAAGAGTTGGACACTTAACCAACTAAGTCACCCAGGCACCCCATATATATATATATATATGCTTTCTAAAAATCACATGCATTACTTTCATTATGAGAAAATTGAAAGAAAGAAAAAAAAATACAGTCTACTATACTGTCCTAGCATAATGAGTATAAACTTCTGTTTTTTAACAAGATTACTATTTGTTTCAAATGATTTTAATAAAACTGCATGTCTAGTGATTTGGCATTTAGTCAGAAGTAGAAAGAAAGATTTATCATAAGTTAAAGATAATGGAAATGTCACATTTTCATCTCTCATGGATTTGGGAAAGAAAATGTGACATTTGATATTTATAGACTTAGTCAGCACCTGAGCAACCCCTGAGTGGCAGAGAATGGATGGAGGAAGCCAGCCAAGGTGCCCAGAAAGAAATCACTGAATACATGTTAGTGAGTTGAAAAACAGCCAGAAATTAATTGAAAATGAAATATAATGAGAGGCACCATTATGCAGAGTATCAAAATATTTTTAAAGCAACAGAATACAGGAATTAATCCTTGCATATGGATTTCCATATATTCAGTATATGGAAAAAGTGCATTTCAAATCAGCTTTAAATGTTGAGCTCTTTAATAAGTGATGTTCTGATAATTGGGAAAAGAAAAAGAAGAAATTAGACTCCTACCTCACACCATTCAAAAAAGTAAGTTCAATAAAGATCCACATGTATGAAGCCAATCTATGAAGAAATTAAAGTAGTGGAAAGTGGAAATGGCTTTTGATGTCATATGTGAAACGCCAAGAAAATTAGTCATAGATTAAAAAATAAAATATAATCTAAAATCCCCGGGATGCAAAATATACTTTAAACAACATAAAAGATAAGTGGCACTTTTGGACAAATTTTAATGTTTAATGCATAAAAATCAGCCGACATTCTTAGCACGTAGCTAAGCTCTTACAAAACAGTAAGAAAAATAGAAAGGGTGCATAGGAAAATGAGCATAGGATAAGAATAGGCAATCCAAGAAGTAATCCAAATAGCTAATACATGAATATTAAAAAAAAAAAATTCAACATCACCTAGTAACTGAGGAGTGCAAATTAAAAATGAGACGCCACTTAGATCTCCGGAAGATTAACAAAAATTGTTTTAATTAGAAAATACTGAGGGTTGGCAATGTTGTGGTGAAATAGAGATGTTCATACACTGGATTAGTGGATTATACTATGAAACATCCATTTTGAGGATCAGAATAATATTATCTATCAAACATTTAATTGTACTTCTAGGAAGTACAGCACTGTTGATAGTACTGAAACTACATGTTAATCAACATGGGAATGGGTAAAGAAAATACACCCCCATATACACACAAAAAGCCAGACCTATATGTATTTGTATATGTTTTGCAAATATATATATACACATTAACAAATGCAAATATAAACCCTAAAACAAAGCGTAAGTCTAGGGAAGTATAATCTCTACACTGTGTGAGGGAAAGAAAGGATGAAACCCAGGTTATTAAACCCATTGTTCAGCTGAGGCCTGAACAGCAAAGTGCATTACCTTCTTTTTTCATATGTGATGGAAAACTCAGTTCTCAGTTTCAGAGAAGGGCCTGGAGAAACAAAATTTTTCTATGTAATAAAATCAGATGATACTTGTTCCCTTTTGAGAGTAAAATTTTTGCTCCCAGGAGAGAAAAAAAGGGCAGAGAAACATGGTATAAGGGCTAAAGGACTCATAGCAACTATAATGAATAATTTCATCTAACTTTCTTGTGCTGTTTTGGCACCAAATACTCTATCTTCTCAAATTTGCAGAAACATCTGCTCTACACAAAAACTTGGTGTGTATGTAGAGGGCATGTAGTATAGGTATGGTGCATGCAAATTAAGGAAAGGGTCTGAGTTCCATGCTTTGGTTGGAGCCAGGGCAGAAATAAAGAAGCAGCTAGAAGATACAGAGAAATGAGGAAAATAAAAAGAAGTAAGGAAGCCAGAGCCATGAAAATGTAAGCCTACCAGTAATACTCAGAAATCTTGGAGGTGGCATGTTCTTATTCTTGGTCAAATAACAGGGGTTCAGGAGTATCTTGCCTAAATCATAAAGAGTAGAGATGTCCTAGCTGATAGGCAGTTTACATATGTTTGTAAATATAATGGTATAATGTTTACAATATTCAAAAAATTATAAAAGGAATATATGCTGGTATAAAAAAATCATAGAATAAAAAGAGAAAGCCTCTTGGGGGGCCTGGGTAGTTCAGTCAGTTAAGTGTCCAACTTCAATCTCGGTTCAGGTCTTGATCTCACAGTCGTGAGATCAAGCCCTGCATTGGGCTCCACACCCAGCATGGAGCCTACTTAAGAAAAAAAAAAAAAAGAAGAGAGAGAGAGAAGCCTTCTTCTCACTAGCTCCTCCCTTTCAGTCCCACTCACTCATACAGTGCAGTGTTCTAGACACTCACATGTTCATTGATTTATAGAGAGGCTGAGTTGAACTGTTACTATTAATGTTGATGCTTCATGACTCTCCATGAACTGCTCTACCCTGCCAGCCTGACTAGGATATACTAACAAGCGATATACCAGCTCTCTCTATTTAGACAGGCAAAATGAGTATAACTGTGCACATTAATTGACCAAACTGAGAACTAAAGATTCCTAAAATGCTTACAGGTCCAAATGAACCAGAGAATGAAGAGAACTGCATCTGTGTAGAAGATGAGCTCAGTGAATAAAATATTGTTTTGTAGAAACTGAGAAAAAGAATAGTCCAGCTGATCAAATGTATTGATTATTAAATTCAGAAACTAAGTCTAGAACTTGTTTCTTAGTAAAACTAAGACAAGCTCAAGTTTGACCAGAGATAGAGTCTAAATAAAAAACAGAAAGACTAGAGACATCATGCACGATGAAAAGGCATTGACAAAGATATCTCTTAAGATCTGACAAACCCAGGAATAGAATCAAGAGTCAATTTGCTGCCAGTACCTGTTACCTCAATATATCAGACATTACTAATTGATCCCAGCCCTGTTTGCCCTGTTCGTGATAAGTTCACAATCCTTTTTTTAATTTGTTATTTAAATTAAATTTAGTATATGTATGTATTAATAATACATGTAGTGTATTATTAATTTCAGGGGTATAATTTATGATTCATCAGTTGCATATAATATCAAGTGCCCTCCTTAATGCCCATCACCCAATTACCCCATCCCCCCACTCACCGCCCCTCTAGCAACCCTGTTTTTTGTTTCCTATAGTTAAGAGTCTCTTATGGTTTGCCTCCCTCTCTGTTTTTATTTTATTTTTTCCTTCCCGTCCCCTATGTTCATCTGTTTTGTTTCTTAATTTCCACATATGAGTGAAATCATATGATATTTGTCTCTATCTGAGTGACTTCTTTTGCTTAGCATAATACCCTCTAGTTCCATCCATGTCATTGCAAATGGCAAGATTTCATTCTTTTTGATGGCTGAGTGATATTCCATTGTATATATATACCACATCTTCTTCATTCATCTGTCAGTGGACATCTAGGCTCTTTCCATAGTTTGGCTATTGTGGACATTGCTGCTATAAACATTGGGGTGCATGTGTCCCTTCAAATCACTATTTCTGTATCCCCTGGATAAATACCTAGTAGTGCAATTGCTGGGTCCTGGGGTAGTTCTATTTTTAACTTTTTGAGGAACCTCCATACTGTTTTTGGGAGTGGCTGTACCAATTTTCATTCCCACCAACAGTGTAAGAGGGTTCCCCATTCTCTGCATCCTCACCGATATCTGTTGTTTCCTGAGTAATTCACAATCCTTCTTAAGAAGGCAGCCCAGGCAGCAACTACCAATGGATCAGACTTAACACAAGAGATAAAATCTTTTTACCACCTAAGTGATTTCACAGAGATATACAGAAATAAGCTCTCTGTAAGTAAGAATATTTCTAAGATACCTCCTTGCCAAAGTGGAATCCAACATATATGGGATATATATATTATATGTGTATAGCTTTTACCCTAAGTATAAAATAAATTCCTATCAATCACTCTGTGCCCTCAAAGCTATAATCAGGAAAAAAAAATCTACCTCAGTCTTTAAATTTTAACAACACCAACAAATAGCCTAGTCATGGTATAGAAATATAAAATGCCGGAAGGAATACAGAAGACCTCATTCCAGCTTTCAACTTGCTTTCTCCTGCCTCACCACGGAAAACTCAAAGCAGGGATTACCAGCTCCCCTGACAAACCCGTCAGCCCACTCCACTGCTAATCATGCAGCAAACAAAAATCTCCTGCTACACAATATTCTGTGGCTGGGGGAAGGGGGCAGGATATCTGCTCAAGATCAGAAGAGCAAAGAATTGCATTTGTCCTAGAGAAGGCTCTTGCAAAGTTTCTGCTGAATTGAGCTTTACATGCGGGTGGAAAACCTAGTGTAAGGCATGTGGTTACATTAATTATAAGATTTCAATTTGACAGTTTAATTAGGAAAAGGAGAGTTAGTGTAGGGCTTGCAGAATTCATGATGAATCACATACTCCAACAGACTTCATTTTCATATTTCAATTACACACATTTCTAACTGATGAACAGCAACATAGCATTTTCTGTTTAATAAATGTGATATCTGTTGGAATTGATAACATTAGTTCAGTAATTACTGAGCCATTATTGTCAGGCTTTTAAAAAAACATGGAAAGAAGCCTTAGTTATTAAAGTTTAGCATCAGCACAAAACTACATTTTCAAATATTCCTACTAAAGAGCTTTTTAACAGTGCATTAGCTATCCCTTACAGGGAGAAAGGTACAACTCAATAGCAGGTATTTGCACAGGATTGATTTTGATCTAATCACACCTATTTGATTCCCTGACATACCACTGTGGTTATTACGTTCCTTCTAAATCTTTATTCAGAATTCAGGACCAAAAAAACCACAAAAAAACAGGGGAGCAGAACTTAGATTTGAGTGACATAATTTAATGCAAATCATGCGAAGACTCTCATATTTGCTTAAAATAACAATAATAATAAAATATAACAAAAAACTTATTTTCATCAATCTAAAGATAAATGTAGATTCAAAGGAGAGCTAACTTTAAGTGACTCCGTCTGTCAAAACATGTGGAAACTTATGAGTTCTTTCTCAGAGTGCCTGCTTTGAGGTTCTGGGAACCAATGTTGAAAAGCTGGGTATGTTCATAGATGCACTAGGGTCTTTTCTTTTGCATGGGGTTATGAACAAACAGAAGTTCATTAAATCAAATACAGATGTCAATTTCCTCTGGGACTAAGAAAAAGATCATATCCTATAATAAACACAACTGCATATGCTAGAGATGAAGCACAATTCTGTTTTTAAAATTACTTCCAAATTTATTCATAATGAACTTGACTTCTATCTACCTGAAATACCTGCTTACTACGGTTTGTCTTGCAAAAATCTTGATGATATTTTGCTTAATAAAGCACATTTATGTGTTTGTGTGTGTTACATATATATATATATATATGTATGTGTATCAAAAATGTTTCAAGTCACAAAACATAGCTAAGAAAAATAGTCTTGTAACATATCACCTATTGCATGTTAGAATTACACATGTAAAGGATTTGTGTTTTATAGTTTCAAAAAGTAAGCCCTATTCCTTCACATGATTGGTAATTCACTTCCATTAGTTTAGGGAGAACCTTGTGGAACTGAGTATTTTGTTGACTGCTTCAGAATGTTAAATAAAGTCATGACCTTAAAGTAGCTAGCATACTGCCTAACACATTGCTCAATAACTATGATTATTGTTAGCAGGCCTGATTTTCTTGTACAAAAATTAAAATAATACAAAAATATAAAAGTATAAAAATTATAATCACACAAAACTAAAAAGTCCAAAAACTATTTCAAATGTAAAAAGAAAAATCAGAAAGAAATGGCATTCCTATCCACAAATGGCACACCAGTAAGAGAATATTTAAAATTAACATTCTTAGTTCCTTCCTTGACATGAATTACAGTTGATTAATGGGCAAAGGGCTATTTTCAGGACTTAGAATTGTTCTGCCCTGTCATGTGGTGGCAATATAGATGCAAACAAAAGAAAATCAGAAAAGTATAGCATTTAAGGGCTAGAGATTTCCACTTTTCCTCATTTCATAAATAATTGAGGCCTAGAAAAGCAAATTTCTTTTTTCAGAATCACAACAGCTAATAAATATTAGCCTAGATTTTTCTGTCCACCTAGCAACAGCTACCAAAATATGGCCCACAGAGCTCTGGGAATACCTAATTCCCTTCAGGGTCCATAAACTCAAAACTAGTTTCCTAATAATCCTGATACTTTTTTTTTTTTTTATTAACTCTTGACATTTGCACTAATGGTGCAAAAGAAATAGCAGATAAAACTGCTGGTACCTTTGAATGAAAAGCAGTGGCACCAAACTCTACTAGTAGTCTTTGTATTCATCACTGCCACACTCACTATAAAAATAAATAAATAAAAAGTCAGTTTCATTAAATTTCAAGTTTTGAGTATACACCTTTTTAATATTCTATGTGATAAATGGGAAGCACACCTAAATCCCTACTGCATATTTAAGGATGATGGTCATCTCTGGGAAAATGTGACTGTTCAAATTTCCACTAAACTAGCCACTTTTCTTAATGGAACAATTTTTTTTACTTGAAAGAATGAACTCTGGTTATTCAGATTTGCTTATTTGGCAGACATTGTCTTGGAATTGACAAAAATGACTCTGTCACTTCAGGGAAAACTATCTGGACAGTATTTTTTGCCAGAGGTAAAATTTAAGCTTTCAAGCATAACGTACAACTTTGGAAAATTTGCATCTGTCATCATGACAGCATCCCAATACTTAAAGACTTCCCTGATTAATTGCTGGTGACATTAATGAATGTGCTTTATTGATATTGTAAAATAAAATGTGTCAGCCATTGGTAGATACATAACTTAGTAGACCATTATTTTCCAAATCATCAATAATGGTGTTATAAAATCATGTATGGATAAAAGATAAATTTAAAGTATAAAATAGTCCAAAAGAATTTAATGTAATTAAGTACAGAAAGTTCTTGGCATGCTTTCAGATTCTACAATGCAAATGACCTTTAAGATTATTAGCACTTGTTGAGTTTTGGTGTAGTATCAAAGAAAGATAACCATAATTGTCTGAAAATGCTATTAAAATATTCCCCCTTTCTAACTATGTATGTGTATAATATTAGATTTTCTTTATATAACTAAACCAAAACAATGTATAGCAACAGATTGAATGAAGAAGCAAGTATGGTTTCTATTAAGCCAGACATTAAAGAAATTTATAAATATGAAAAAGAATGCCATACTTCTCATTAAATGTGCATGTGTGTTGAAAAACATAGGTATTTTCTCATAAAAATATGTTATGCTATTTTGTACTTACATCAAGTAACGGCTTTAAATTATTTTTAAATAAATCAATAAAAGTTTTCAGCTTTTTTAGCTTTAATTTATAATATGGTATATATTGATACTTCTCACAAAAACAAAAAGTCTTTTTGATTTTCAACAATTTTTAAGTCCATAAAAAGCTCTTGAGTCCAAAAAGTTTGAGAAGCACTGCACTGTGCTTTCCAATAGAGATGACAAATGGGTTTCACATAGCATATAAATTTGGATCAGTTGGTAATGGCTATATGGAATTGATAGAGAAGGACCTAAAACCCATGTTTTGAGCTATGAAGATAGAAAATTAGAAAATGTGCTGTTCAACATTCCAGATCTTTCAGAACATTCCAGATAATCCAATGTCCTACTCAACTTTCTCTTCCTCACAGTGTTAAGCACGGTACCTAGACAGAGTAGATTAACAAATACTTACAAATTTAACTAAATCTAATAAAAATCACACCAATAACTCTTTTTTACAAATTCTAATACAAGGCAGAGCAGCAATAGTTATGATTCTAGGAAACAAATGCCAAAAAGGAAGTCTTAAGGTGAGGAGAAAATAGAGTAGACAACTACATAGTTGCATGATTTTAAGGGAACAGAATAAACTTAAGAAAACTTTTTTTTAAACCTCTTAATTAGTGCCTGAATTCATTTTTATAATTGGAGAGATGGCCTTTCATTCTAAAATGAAAATGTCAAAATACAAATACTCCGAGGAGATGTAGCATGTCATTTGAATTCACAATAAATTAAAAATGATTGATATTATCCAGGTTTCAAAGTGACATGATCAAAAGTAAATGATAGGGTAGTAGATTCCAAATGAAAGACACTAAGAGAAGGTAAAAGAAACGACACTAAGTGGAAAAATCGAAGGTTCAAAAGAAAACTTAAACTTATTTCATAACTTGATACAAAGCCAGTTGTGTTTTCAGATTCCCTAGAATAATAACAATAAAATTCTAATCATGTGTTTTCCAGCCCATACAAAATATTGTAACCTACAAGGAATAAAAATCTACTCAATAACATCCCAAACATAAATCTAGCCTACTGGACCCCTACATGGCAGCTAACATTCTATCAAGTTACTGCGCTGCATGTCTAGTATGCAGACTTCAACAAGACTTCCCTCTTACAATGAAAGGAAAGAAGGCAGACTTTCAAATACGAAGTGATGGTTCAGCATAATGGAAAGAGAACGAGAGTAGAGATAAATAACTTGGGTTCAACCCAACCCTGACTATCGATCCTTAACCCTGTGACTTTGGGCAAATTTTTTATGGTCTCTTGGTCTCAGTTTTCCCTTAAGGGAAAGGATCTAATGATCTTCTTTTGAAATATAAAATGCAATAGTTTTAAATTTAATTATTTAGATAGGAAATTAACATTTCTGTCACAGACATTATTTTTAGCATGTCTCATTGGAATTTTGTAGAACAATATTTCCTTCAAGGAAAATCAGAATACAGAATATTAAAAGCATTTTAATGAGGCAAATTATGTGAGGAGAAAAATCTATATTTAAGCAACTCTTTTGTTTATTTCAATTTTTCATTAACCAGTTAAGAACATATACTTTCTCACTCTGCTTTCCTGAGCAATGCCCAGAGGGCTACCACCTGAATAATAAGAAAAATGCTTATAAAGAGTTTAAGATGGGAATTTGTTTCTATCAAAATCCATCTCTGGCTATTTCCTAAGGGAATTTTAAGAGTTCAAGATGTCAGAATCATGCATTTTTCCAGCCCTTATAAAAATGTTATACCATATAGAATGAAAATCTACTCTTTTCCTCTTTCTGTTACCTCAAGAAATACCAAAAATAATTTTGTGTGGTACAGTGTTTGTCATTTTAAGTCTGTTGACAACTATGTTTAGACAAGGTTTCCCCCATTGTTTGTTGAATCTGACTCCAATCCTAGAGTCACTTTAGAATACAAAGAGTAGTCTTTTTTAATATAAGGACTAGTGTCACATTGTGAACTCTCGATAGCTTTAAAAATCTCCCTCCCATTTTTAAAAAGTGCTGTACCAACTTTTAAAAATGCACTCTTTACCAGTAACAGCTATACACTAGATTTCATGAGACCACCAAAATGACCCGTCATCCAAATTCTTTACCTGGGCTAAGTGTATCAGTTACTACCCCTAATCGTTCCTTTTAGCTTCTCTTTTTTATTTGGAACTCTTTGACATCTGTTGATATTTTTATGAGTTTCCCCTAAGCTCCTAAAAAAGAAAAGAAAAAGAAAACCTTACAAACAAAATGTAATTAAACACCAAAAAACAGAATGGCTGTCAAATTATCCCATGATTACAATAGATTTATTGGGAGAAATTCTCCCTCTTACTTGCCAAAGGCTGTATGACTGACAGAATTATTGACTTGGAGCATGAAATGAAGAACACTTGTCAATATGGAGCATTTTTTTTTTTTTTAAAGCCAGTTAATCAACAAAGATTCCTATTTGGTCTCAGACAGAGTAGTGCACAGTAATAATACTTTAGTTATAAATTTTGCTCTGTGTGCTGTACTGCATATGGGCCATTGCCTTTGTGCCAAAGATCTCATCACTCACTTTGGGTTGCGGGGAGGGAGATGACTTTAAGAAGATAAAGTCTGGAGCTGGGCTGGTCACCATGGTAATTCACATCCAGAATAACTGAAATAATGGTCTCCAGACTTCATTTGTTTCTTATGTTCTTTTTTTACTGGAGTTTCTAAATTATTTTTAAAATTCCAGGAAAAGCATTTGTAACAAATATAGAAGGCCTCTAAGATTTTGCTGTCCTTTAAAATACAAGTCAAGGATCAATTATCAAAACAAACTCATCCCGTTAATCAGTTTACGAAGGTGCAAATTATTTGTTCAGAATACAATGCCAGGGAGGCTGCTTTGTTTAATGACAATCCTAACAGCAAGAATCCCTGGGGCAGGAAGCAAGTAATCAAGAATCCATCTCTGAAACTTTGAGAATGCTGGCAACAGTCTATTATAATGCATAGTTACAGGGAGACCTTGTACAGAAAACAACACACTGAAATAGACCAGACTTGTTATGAAACAATAAACTTAAATATAGCTCTGGACCTGACACAACTAAGTGATTTTTGCCTTCCAGGATCGAATTTAACACTCTAGGCTAAATATTTCACACAGGTTTTTTACTGTCCACTTTATATGTTTGAATGCCTATACCTTAATCACATCTGGTGTGCAACTTTAACAATGTGTGTGCCCACAGAGGGTCGTGACATCATGAAAACCCAACTTGAATGGCTAAAGGAGCTGATGTAAAGATTGTTTGGTCAATGAAACAGACTATTTGAGCGCTCCAGTACTCACTCTATATTAGAAGAAATAAAGGATACCAAAAAATTGTTTTAATACATTCCATGAACACAGCAGCAGGAAATTTGTATGCAAGTGAAATATCAAATGAAGAGAGTCACAGGATTTGAGAGGAAGGAAAAGAGTGAGGCTGAACTGAAGGGCTGGGTTTGGATTAAGCTTAAACATTAAATAGGCAGAGAAGCAGCTGCAGCAGACATTGAGGAAAGGTGTAGAATTGCACATTATGTAGAATAGACAATGAGTCCACCACCTGGGCTGAAAGCAAGGGTCCCTAAGAAAGAGTAGTGGAGGGCAAATCCAGCAAGGCAGGTTGAGACCCCATTGTGCAGAATATAGGGCTGGCCTTCCGAACACAATTCTCATTTTTTTTTCAGCACAGTATCTCATGGCTTTGGGAGAATGCTGTGAGGGTTACATGACAAGTATTATTTTCCCCAACTCAGAGGTGGGGTCAGGAATGCTGGGAAGAGGTCAGGGTCACACAGAGAGTGACACAGGGAATGACAGAGAGTCCTGTTTCCCAGTCCAGCCATCTCTCAGCCAAGATACACTACAATCTCCCTGCCCCTTTCCCAGGTTCCAAAATACTGAAATGGAATGACTGTGCTGGAATGAGCTAAAATGCTGGAACCGCCCCTTATTTTTTCCTTTCTCTGTGACGAGAAAGAAAAGAGAGGAGGACTATTGAACTTTAAACTTCCTGATAAACTCTAATGTGGGAAAGTGCCATTTTTAGGTTTACATGAAGGAGTTACCTCTGAGAATGGCCTCTTGGCCTGTGAAAAACTAGAAACATCCCAGGAAGTCACTGAAATGTTGTAGCACTGTGAGAATTTGTATAAAAATAAACACTGGATTATTTCAGGCCTTCTCCCCTGAGAAAATGAACCAGAATTACTCAGAACTACTAGCCTAATCTTGACAGAACAGAGGAAATTAACAACTGAAGCCAGATTTCTTTTTTCCCTTCAAAAAAAAAAAAAAACCTATTTGTGATATTTTGGAAAATGAAAAAAGAACCAGGTTAACCATGTGATTCAAATGGCCCTGAAACTAAGATGGCTGAGTCTCCTGATGAGAAAATGCAGTGCAGACCAGCGCTTCTTAGAAGGTGTCGGCTGGAAGCCACAGAAGCAGGAGAGCTTCAATTCATGGATTCAAAGAGGCACATAATTCAGCTCTCTGTAAACTCTACTCTCTAGAGCCTGGGAGATTTTTTAAAGCTTTGCTCAATTTCTTTTTTTTCCTCAGGAGAAATAAAGATTTAAAAGCCAAAAGAAGCACACACTATGTCATTGCGGAAGCTGCCCTCAAGTTTGACTAAAGTGCTTCCTTTCCACTGAAAAATAATTTCCCACTGAACCTCTGGTTTGAAAGAAATCTCTTTTAGGTTGCCAAGTCGGTCCACAAGCCAATTCACACTTGTAACAAGAATGACTAAACAGTGGCTCAGAGTCATTGACTGAGATGTTGAAGACAATCACTTCTCGGCAACAGCACATTATATAGTTTATTTAGTTCAGTCAGCACAGCAGGTAGATGCTCGGTACCTTCTAGTGCCCAGCACTGTTCCTTCAAAGTGTAAGCCACAAGCCTTCTGTTCAAGAAATTAGGCCACTCCTCCACACAAGCAGAACTGTTAGACCCATAGCTTCCTGACTTGCACCTTTCTGGGACCACAGAGACAATTGCGGGACAGAACATGAAGCAGAGAAGGAAAATGAAGTCAAGGTCATGCCCCCTTATTCCTTACACCTAACTATGAGCCCTTTATTCCTGATGCAGAAAATTAACTCATGAAAGAGAACAAGATCACAGGAAATGCCACATGAGAAGACAGAGCTTTTGCTAAGACTAAATGATTGGCCAGGCAGTGTGGGGTTATTATGTTTAATCACACAGAAAAATGAGACTATAGGTGGCTTTTTCTTTCCACGCTTGAGTGTGTCCCTGAGAAGAGCATGTTCCATTTAGGAACCGGGATCTCTACCATAGAGAACTCAGTTGCAAGGACGCCTCCGGCCACTTCTTCCACACAAAGTAGGTAACCAGGTGCACTGGTAGAAACTCTAACAGTGGGAAAGTTGTTTCTTACTACTGTCTGAGGATAGCTCGTAAAGCAACCACATCCATTTTTGGTGTGACCCACATAATGAACCAATGTATTTGATTATTTAGTGAGGACTCCATTGATTATTTGGGATTTTTTCTCTTCCTTCAGCAATGTAAAGAACATCCCAGATGACCACAAATATGAGCTGAGGAAAGGTTCTGGTGCAGACAAGGGGGGAGAGATCTAAGCTATCTGCCCATGCAGTTTTCTTGCGCTTTCTGTTCTGCTCAGGCTCAACACAAATTTTTATTCTGACAGTTCCACCCAACTTAAAGCCTTCAGGCATCCAACAGAACCCAGCTCATATGGGTCTCTGTCAGGATCCAGTAACATCTCAGGAGCTATTTCCCCACTGCAGATGACAAGGCCTTGCTCTAGAATTGTAGGGCCTTCAATATGATTCTCCCAGTGGGCTTGCCATAAGCTGTGAACTGCATCTTTTCCCACCACTGAAACCCCGAGCATCCTAGAGTCTGCTAGAAAGTATACCCAAAGAGGATGTTTGCTTGCCCTATATCCTTAATCTGCTGCAAAGTCCTTTCCTGTTCTAGGCTCCACACAAAGCTAAGCCTTTTGTATCATTTATATATCAGCTAGAACATTATTTCAAATACAGAATGTAGTGCCTCCAGAATGCAAAGAGGTTTACCAAATGTTATGCCCTCTTTGTGGTAGGAGATATAAGTAGCTATTTGTCTTTAATTTTTTTTTTTTTAAGATTTTTATTTATTTATTTTACAGAGAGAAAGACTGTGAGAGAGGGAACACAAGCAGGGGGAGTGGGAGAGGGAGAAGCAGACTCCCCACTGAGCAGGGAGCCCAATGTGGGGCTTGATCCAAGGACCCTGGGACCATGACCTGAGCCAAAGGCAGATGCTTAATGACTAAGCCACCCAGGCACCCCTTTAATTTTAGAAGAAATATCCCAGCATGCCCTTTACTACTGTATCTCTAAAAACTACAGACATATCAGGTCTCTGAATCTTCAATGGGTTTGTTTCCCACCCTTTGAGGCACATGTGTCTTACTGAGACCTCCAGCATGCTAATCACATCTCTCTCACTCTTCTTTATCAACATATTATTAATGCAACATAGACCAATGTGATGCTCTCTGGCATGTCTAGATGTTCTAGATACCTTCTGACTATATCATGACAGAGAGTGGGAGAGTTAATATATACCTGGAACAAAACTTTAAATGTATATTATTGCCCTTTCCACATAAGTACAAACTATTTCAAATCCTCCTTTTGACTACGATAGAAAAGAATGAATTTGCTACATCAAGCCACATGCCATATACCTGGGAATATATTCATTTACTCAAGCAAAGAGTGTACATCCAGCCGAGCAGTTTCACTCAGGCCTATACTTGGTTGAGCTTGTGGCATTCTGTAGTCATTCTCAAAGGTCTATTCAGTTTCCACAGGGACTAGATTTGTAAACATAAATATGATACAGACTGCCACTCCTGCATTCTTAAGATCCTTAAGGGTGATCCTAATCTCTGTAATCCCTCCCAGAAGTCAATACTGGTTTGGATTCACTGTCTTGGTGGCAGGAGGAGGTAATTCCAAAGGCTTCTACTTGGTATCCTCCACTGTAATAGTTCTCACTGCATAGTCCACAGATGCAGTTGGTGTTATTACAACTGCTGATTACCAATGTCATTTCAGACCCTGTGTCAAATGGCCCTGGAAATATCTGGCATTTCCCTTTCCCTGGTGCATGGGCACCCAAGTAAATATCCATAGATCCTCTTGGGGAAAGATTAGGGGAATCATTACACTATATACTTGACACTGTGTTGCCAAGGGTTCTCTGAGGGACCCAGCCACCTCATCAATCATTGCTCTGTGTCTGAAAACTAACTTGGGTACCAAAATTGGGTGAGAGAATACATCCTCTGTTTAGAGCAACCACCATCAGATACCTTGTCTTCTTTTATAGCATATATTAAGTAGCTCACATGATAGCTGTCTATTTTGGTTAATAGAACCTATGGACAACCTCCTTAGCCCCTTACCTTGCCTTAAACCCTCCTACCTTGTCAATTCTTAAAATAATTGTGACACCCCTCGCTTTTAGTGGTTAAGCACTGCTTATTGTTTCAGAGACCCATTATTCTCATTATTATTCTCATTATTTTCATGAGCTCACAAAGACCCTAGCTCAATGACTCCTGCCATCAGCCCCAGCCCACAGAGAAAAGCTACCACTAAACCTCTCAGGAATGCTGACACTCCTCTCACCAATCAGTTTCTGATGGCCTTGGTGAATGAGGTGTCCTCTGGGACCTCCCTGCAACGTCATTCTCTGGTGGGTCTTTTGATCTCATAATACATACATTCCAGCATGCCCACTTCCATGAGCCTTGTAATTCCTTCCTCCACCATCTACCCCAGCAATTCGGGCATTTTATTTTACTAAGTATGGGCCATCACTGCCTTCAAGCTTAATCAAACACCCTCAAAATCCAATCCTGTGGCTCCAACCAGTACACGCTAGCTCATTCCTGCAGTTCCCTCAATATGACTGCTATAAATATGCCCTTTACCCTGATCCTAAAATCCCCAAAGCATATTTTATTTGTTTTTACAACAAAGAACACAGCCATTCATTTTTGCCACAGAAGTATTTAATTTTAATTAAAAAAAAAAGT
Organism: Halichoerus grypus; assembly: GCF_964656455.1. NCBI lineage: Eukaryota > Metazoa > Chordata > Mammalia > Carnivora > Phocidae > Halichoerus > Halichoerus grypus. The sequence continues at coordinate 84,369,476 of NC_135713.1, read as the reverse complement.
ATCTGTTCAGATACTTTTAGAGCAGGCCATGGATACCCCCATGGTTGTCCTATGTTCTGATTCATCCTAAGCCTGGTCCCCTCACAGCCTCAAAATGGCTGCCAGTGGCAACTGGGCTAGGCTGCTGTTTTGTTTGTCTAGAGGGAAAGAGAAAGAAAAAAAAATTTTTTTCCTTTCCTGCAAGCAGAGATAAAAGCCTTGCTCTCCAGGCTGATTAAGGCCATTTGGCCAACATACCCACCACTGGCACTGGACCATGAGAATAAGTGGGGGCTGCTGTGGCCGGATTGACTTTACTTTGATTAACTCATTAACTCCAATCATATTAGGTAGGTAGTTTTGTATTTTTATATTGCTTATGTTTATTTGTGTTATTTTGGCTTTATTGTTTTGTTTTGTTTTATTCTGTTTTCACAGCTATATTCCCAGTACATTGAGCAGTGCCTGACCATAACGGGCACTCAGTAAATATTTGTTTAATGACTGAATGAACCGATTAATTAAAATGCCCTTCTAAAGCTGAGGATAGGGTGAATTCCTGAACAAAACTGAGGAACTTGTTAGCAAAGGGAAATAGACATAGAGCAGCCAACAAATATAATCTGCCTTTCTATTTTGAAGCAGACTTTAAGTAATTTTTTCTCAAGCTGTGGGTTGCACATACCTATCTCAAGAGGAGAAAAACACCATTTCAACCGATGAGTAGAACTAATCAAACAAATGTGCTTTGTCCCTACGACCTAGTTCTCCTTCCATTTGGAAATATTTAGTTTTCTTGGTATAAATCGAAGTTAAGGTACTTTTTTTTCTATTTAAAATAACTAGTTCTTACAATGCTCTTAAGGAAGTGTTGTACTTTTAAGACCATCGTATACTCATATGTCTGATATTCAAAATAATCACTCTCAAGCAATATAATATCTAATGTGAGAATTCAATATCTTCTGCCATTAACAACATCATTAATAACAAATGTCTGTTTAATTACTCTTGCTAAGATTAAAAAGGCCATTATTCTTGTAACTTGAGAAATTCATTAGCTGGAAAAGGCTGTTTAATGCCAAATGCACTCCTTAAAGATGCAGTCTTCGATATTTGAAGGTATTTCTGACATTCATGCATTTGCATTACTTTAAAAAAGCACTACCCAACTGTGCTGAAGATCATGCTGTGACAATAAGCAAGCACTGTAACATTTCAAAATCAGAAATGAAGCTACAAGACATTTTACAATACCATACAGTCTGTTCTTTCGAATATTTAAATTCCACACACTGAGCCCATTATTCATCATTCACCTCTCACTAATTCTGTGCTCAAATGAGTCTTGTACCAACACAGTGCATCCTAAGGTACAGTTAATATTCATAAGCACCTCCTCCAAAGGGATTCAGAGCCATAACTTAAGATCTCTGCAAGTCAATTTTAAAGTCTGAGACTTCAAGGAATTTAGACCCATTAAATGAAAATTACAAGATGGGATTTAGAACAACATCTTTCTTAATCCACTGTTTCAGCTCAATATATTTTTAGCACAAAAACCTGCTTAACATTTAGTAAAAATTAGATCAGTGACAGTATACTCACAGAAAGCAATTCAAATTGCTTCAGTAGTAATGGTTATATACAATATGTTGTACGATTCTTTCACTTTTTTGCCGTGGTGAACAATAAATCAGAGTCATAAAACAAGCTACAGTGAAGCATATCTTCTTACTTCTAGGATCTATCTACTTACTGAATTTGAGTTACATTTCATACTCATGTTTTGGGCTCTGAGAGACAAGATTTCAACAACAGAGGGGCAGGGAGACCTGCAGAGTTCCAGCCAATCAAGGTGAATTATTATCTGGAAGGAAGTTGCTATTCAGGAAGAGGAACAAGTGTCTTGCAATAAGGGAATGTTTCTTCTTCCTTCCTTTCTTCAAAAGTAGAAATAAGTATAAATTAAGTACCCTCTTCAGGGTCAGGAACTAGCCTACCATCTAATCAGAGCTGAATAAGCCATGGTGCCTGCCGTCATGGAGCTCTTCTAACCTGGTTCAGGCTGCTCAACCTGCAGGCCAGTAGAGACAATCGTGTTGTGGGTGCTGCGCTGGACATGTGTGCAGGACATAATAGCACACAAAAAGGAAGTGAGGATAAAGGCATATGAAAAAAAGCACAGAAGAATTCAATTTGGATGGACCTTAAAGGATCAAAGAGGGCTTTGGTCATTTTTTCTCACTTATCTTCCATGGGATAGGGAAGAACAGGTGAAGGGAGAGTCTAACACTAACCTCGAACTTTATCCAGTGAGTCTGACTCCTGTTCCTCCTTGACACAGGAGCAGTTAGTCTTATTTTGTTTGTTTGTTCATTTCCATCTGTCTGGAAAGGTACTAGACCCAATAAGCTCATGGTTTTAGCACCATTTGCCACATTGGTTCTTGGGATGCTTACCTTTGAGAAAGGCAGTGTCCTTCAAACTTTGTCTAATCATTGCTCTCTGTTGCAGTGTTCTGGTGCTCAAAGTATAAACTTACAAGGATCTTAACCAAAAGCAAGAAACTTATTTTTCTTCATTTATCTGCTTGAAAACACATGCCTACATGATTTTAAGCACCTGGGATGATTAGGTTCAGCAATGATATTGTAACAATTTGTGATAATAATCAAGTGAAAGTAACATGTACCCGATTATGCAGAAAATAAGAATAGCTCATTTTAAGAAGGAAACTGTTAAAGTTAGCCATCCACGGAACAGATTGCTTTCTAATTTGCTCAATTCCCTTACATTGAAGGTAGGAAAGCCAAAGTTCAATGACATTAATTAGAGAAGTTGATAAATATCTCTATTTTAGAAAGGTTATTTGAATTATATGACCTGCCATCTCTAAGATTTTTACCATTCTATAAGTATTTAAACAAAAGGAATTCCTATAGCAATCATGTTTTTGTTTTGTTTTGTTTTAAAGATTTTACTTTTTTATTTGAGAGACAGAGAGAGAGCGCGCACAAAGGGAGAGGAAGAGGGAGAAGCAGACTCCCCGCTGAGCAAACAGCCCAATGTGGGGCTCAATCCCAGGACCCTCAGATCATGCCGAGTCGAAGGCAGACGCTTAACCAACTGAGCCACCCAGGTGCCCTAGCAATCACCTCTTTGGTCTTTACATTTTTCAAGGCAGAAATACCTGTCCATTTTCTCAAATACAAAACGAAAGGTAACAAGAACAAGTACATTAGTCTTGGCATGTTTTCTTACTTGGAGCTTTTTACCAACTTAATGCTTATGAATTTTAATGAATATAAGTAATGTAGGGCTGAACATAAGATACTAAGTAGCATCTTCATCTGTATTGACAACACTCTTATAAACACACACACAGTGTTTTTAGTTGCTGACATGAATTGCTCTTTAACCCTGGCTGGAGTTTAATGTCTGAATTTAGCTATGCTACCCATTCCTGAAAGAAGGCCAAGAAATATTAGATAGAGTTTATCTGGGACTCTTCAACAGTTAGAGTTCTGATAGGGAATCAGAACAGGAGTTTATGGCCATGGAATCCCCTCTGGCTTTTAAAGGTTTCAAACAAACACAATTAGTCCCTTAGGGCTGAGATACCATCCTCATGAGAAACGTCCGGTATCTGAGAAATGTTCATGGATGGCCTTGAGTCTGTCCAGACATCAGCTTCGCTCTGCTTTTGTTCTACCTTATGTTTTTATTTTTGAAGTTTCTAGTGAAGGAAATCACATATAATTTTTCAAAGAATGAAAACTTCAGAAGATGCATTAAAATAATTCAAACATACCACATGTTTTCTGGAGAATTTTCCCTTATTCTGCTTCAACTTCCAACAACCCTAGCCCCTTGAGCTTGGTCCACAGAGGACAAAAGGGACTTCTTGCCAAACTTATCTGATTTCATTGTCAGAAACAGAATATTAGCCTACATGACTGGTCCTTTACTCTTAGCATGATTTTCCTCATACACATATACAAACACATGCACACAGATATTTTAAACTTGAGTTTGCATTTCCATGGGAACTAAATAGACGTTTATAGTACAGATAAAAATGAAAAGAGAAGAGATTTTTTTTTCTTCTATAAAAGAATCATTTTTATTCTGTGAAATTCTACTGGGAAAATTTAAAAGGTAAGAGTACAACTCCTTAAGTGGAAAAAAAGCTTCAGTTTTTGCTATGAACATTAAAATTCACACCAAATTGGTTGAAAGTCTAGCCTAGGAGAAGAAAATGTGTGTGTGTGTGTGCACATGCATGTGTGTGTATACATATGCATATATATTATAAAAATAGACAAATATGTAATGTTCCAAGTTATTTAAAAATTGTGAAGTTTTTACTTTAAAAAAATCCATGAGTATAAAACATATTGAAATACTTTACATGGAAATTAATTTTCAGGGAAAGTGATCAAGCTTTCATTTCATGAAATAAATAACTTCACAAATAGCACAGAGAGTTTCATATCTGATAAACCACCTAGAATTTGATGCTTTGGTACATGGTTGGAAGACTTTGGAGGAAAATTTTGACTGAGGGTCACAGCTTTGTATTCAAGACACAGTAAGAGGAAAAGGATACAATGGACCATGTGACTGCTCATATAGTTCTAACAGAAAACCTTTTAAGCTAGCCTCATGAAAAAAGGTGAAATTTAGTATAAGGATAAAGGAACTCAAGAAGAGAAATGCAGCTGAGCTTCAGGAAGAAATATATTGAAAGCAAGGACTTGTGTTATATGTAATTTGGGAAGTCGTGTCTCCTAATCTCTCATTACCTACATCTTTTTACCCATATGTTTATTCTAGTCAAGATCTCAGTCTAGACCAACTCCCTTGGTTTCTTAAATCATTTAAATAAAAAAGTTCTCTCCAGTTCTTGATTTTATTAAAGAGCAGTCAGAGTGAAGCCACAACGTAATAGGTATAAGTCCATAGCCAAACACTCTGATTGAACATTTTGGGTAACATACTTAACTTTGGGCCAATCAACTTGGCAAGGTGACTAGAGGCACATTATATACAAATGGTTGCCTCTGCTGCTACTAGGTGGGCTGAAGGGAAACAGCAGAGTTCAGAAAAGTGGCAGGTGGGGTGCCTGGGTGGCTCAGTCCTTAAGCATCTGCCTTTGGCTCAGGTCATGATCCCAGGGTCCTGGGATCGAGCCCCACATTGGGCTCCCTGCTCAGTGGGGAGCCTGCTTCTCCCTCTCCCACTCCCCCTGCTTGTGTTTCCTCTCGCTGTCTCTCTCTCTGTGTCAAATAAACAAAAAATCTTAAAAAAAAAGTGGCAGGCAATAAATTCAACCATCATCCTTGTACATCACACAGATTTCAAGGCCACGTGAGTGAGAAGTATAGCCAGGAAGCAATCACAATAAGCAATGAAGGAGTTATGTGACCAACCATTTTGCTGTGGATTAAGGAGAAAGTCAGAAACCTATGCTGGAATCAGAGTCCTGGGAGACAAACTATGGCAAGGAGAATTAAGCAGTTTTAAAAAATTATCTCTCAGCTATGTAAACAAATAATGAAAGGAATAGTACAAATATTAATGTATACAGTGATGTCAGAATATCACCTGGGAAAGTTCTCATGGGAAGCCTCAGAATCACATAGATTGTCTTTGAGAATTTTCCTTAGGTGAGGCCCTGTTCCTTAGATCTGCAGGCTCAAACACTTAACTTTTTCAGGGCCTGAAAGCAAAGTCATCTCTCTAAGGCAGATACATGTTAACTCCCCCTCTAAATCAGTCATGAGACAGTTATATAAGCTCCAGTGCAACATAACATCATACATTCACATGTAGTTATTGATATATAGATATGCAGGGTGATATAAACCCAAATGCAACACACATTTACATGTGCCATAATACTCATGTGAATATGATAGACACATTCTTTCGGAAAGCAACTTCTTAAATTTATCTTACTGACATCATTGCATGTGCTTAGAAAGTATGTAAAAGAGATGTTTATAGCATTATTTGTATAGCAAAACATAGGGAAAAACCTAAATGAATGATATGTTTGTTAAAGTAAACAAAGAAAAAAAGAGACAAAAAAACAAATTCTTAAATACAGAAAACAAGCTGGTGGTTGCCAGAGGAGAGACGGGTGGGGGGCTGGGTGAAATAGATGAAGGGGGTTAAGAGTACCCTTATGGTGATAAACAATGAATAATGTATAGAATCGTTATACGATCATTGTACACCTAAAACTAATATCACTGTACACCTCAAACTAATATAACACCATATGTTAATTATTCTTCAATTTAAAAAAATAATTTTAAAAAAAATGACACACATACACACAAAAGTAAATGGAAACTATACAACCATTTAAGAAATGACTATACATTCCAAATCAAAAAGCTCTTTCTTTTTTAACTACATGTAATACTGCCTTTTAAAACAGACACATAGGAAGTAAAATCATAATCAGAATACCAAGTTATTAATTTACAGTGAGAAATACATTTATTTCAGCAATCAGAATTCTCTTGTCCAGATAACCAATTTTCTCCCTAAAAGCAGACCTATATGGAAAACCAAATAATAATCAAGAGCTTGCTCAATGAGCATGGAATTAGAACAAGAGAATTTAGTTAGCTAAATCAATGTTTAATGGCATCAGGATAAGAGAACCTTATGTCTCCATTTGTATAAAGGAGATGGTCTTTTATTAGGCCTAGAGTACATGAAGGTTGTTGTTAACTGCAACTCACTGTAGTCTTTCCCTCAGAATTATGGTTTAGTAAATGAGACCACACAACACCAAAGCCCTTTAGCTAAGGAAGGCTCCCTCCCTTGGGAAAGCTGCATGGACATCCGAAGTTTATCTCTGTGACTTTCCTTTCCTTAAACTTCACGGCCAAATATTACCCTTATTGTTAGACAAATTCTTTCTTTAATCCCTTCTTTCAGAACAGAGTTTCCTATGTTGTTCTTTGAAGCAACTTAAGATTTCCCAGTTTTGATGCAGTTATATAAAAATTTTAGTTTAGAAGGCAACGGGAAGTTGGTGGCAGAGTAGGAGGACCCTAGGCTTGCCTCATCCCACGAATACAGCTAGATAACTATCAAATCATCCTAAATACTCCAGAAATCAGCCTGAAGACTGGCAGAACAAACTCCACAACTAAAGGTACAGAAGAGGCCACACTGAAGAAGGTAGGAAGTGCAGAGAGAAATGGATCATGGCTGCTGTGGTGGGGAGGGAGCCGCGGTTGCAGAGAAAGGCAAGAGACAGACTAGCACACATGTGAGTGAATGGGAAAGTGAATCCCCATAGCAACTAGCTTGGAAAGTGAGAGGGCTGAATTTTATGAGTTCTTGTAACCAATGGCATTTAAACCTATAGTTTTAAAGGTCAGTGTGCTTGGCTCTGGGAGAGCTGGGAAGACACGGGGGCTGCTCTTAGAGAAAAGGTAGGGCAAACTGCCTGTAGACATAGAGCATGAAGACCATGATCTGAAGAGTGCCTGGGGCACACAATGGGGAGGTTAGTTGCTTATCTTGGAGTATGTCCCAGAGAGGCAGTGTTCACAGAGAGACCCCTCCAGGAACAAAGGAACTGGTAGGTGCCATTTCCCTCTCCTGCCCCTCAATATAAGCATAGGGCCACCTGCGGGAACCAGTGCAACACCAACACTCCCTACCTAACTTGTTTAGACCAAACCCCCCACCCCCCACACTCTGGAAGAACCTCCCTTTCTAATCATACTTGCCTCAGTCTCAGCAGAGCAGGCCCTCTCCCCCAGAAGACCAGCCCAAACCCCTGCCAATATTGTGTCAGGAGTTTTGCAAGGCCCAGGAGTTTTTCAAGGCCTCAATTCTGGTGGCAGCAGCAACAGGTCTCATTTCACAAGCAGACCTAGTTTAACACCTAGTTAAAATGCACCACATTCAGGCCAGGGACCAAACACTACCCACAACAGGCAAAGAGAGCCTCTGCAAATGACTTGCCTAAAGGATAAAGCACCCATGACACAATAGCAGATTTCAGGCAGCACACATTAGAGACACTCTGAAAGTGCCAGGCCCTGGGGAACGGGGGATACTACATGGCAGGGTACCACAGGACCTCTTCTTCACAAGGCCATTACCCTCAAGAATAGAGGTATAGCTGACATTCCTAACACATAAAAACAGGCACAGAGACTTAGACAAAATGAGAAAATAGAGGAAATTTTCCCAAATAAAAGAATAGGACAAGGCTGAAGTCAGAGAGCTAAGCAAAACAGATATAAGTAACATGCCTGGTAGAGAATTCAAAGCAATGATCATAAGGATACTCAGTGGACTTGAGAAAAGAATGGAAGACATAAGTAAGACCCTTAACACAGAGATAAAGAATAACATAGTGGAGATAAAGGGCTAAATGAACAAAATGAGAAACATGCTTGATGGAGTGAACAGCAGGATGGAAGAAGCAGAAGAATGAATTAGTCACCTAGTAGAGAGAGCAATAGAAAGTAATCAAGCTGAACAAAAGAAAGAAAAAAAGAGTTATGTAGACCAAGAATAGACTTAAAGAACTCAGTGACTCCATCAAACATAATAACATTTGTCTTATAGGAGTCCTAGAAGAAGAAAAGAGAGAAAAGAAGGCAGAAAATTTATTTGAAGAAATAATTGCTGAAAACTTCCCTCTTTTAGGGAAGAATAGAGGGAAAGAAACAGATATCTAGATCCAGGAGGCACAGAGGACTCCCATCAAAATCAACAAAAGCAGACATATTGTAATTAAAATGGCAAAATATAGTGATAAAGAAAAAATTTTAAAAGCATCAAGACAAAATAAGTCAGGAACTTACAAGGGAAAATGCATAAGGCTAACAGGAGATTTTTCAGCAGAAATTTTGCAAGCCAGAAGGGAGTGACATGATATATTCGAAGTGCTAAATGAGAAGAAACTGCAGCCAAGAATACTCTCTCCAGCAAGGCTATCATTCAGAATAGAAGGAGAGATAAAGAGTTTCCCAGACAAACAAAAACTAAAGGAGTTCATGACCACTAACCCAGCCTTGCAAGAAATATTAAAGAAGACTCTCTGAGTGGAAAGAAAAGACCACAAATGTAATTATGAAGCTAGGAAACAGAAAAGCAGGAAAAATGAATATTTCTGTAAAAAATCAGTCAAGGAACTCACAATATAAAAGGACGCAAATTATGACACCATATACCTAAAACCTGGGGAAGAGTAAAGAATGGGTTGAAACTTAAATTACCATCAACCTAATATAGATTGTTGTATGCAGAAAATGTTATATACAAACCTAATGGTAACCACAAATCAAAAGCCACTGATAAATTTGCAAAAAGAGAAAGAAATCCAAATACATCACTAAAAAAACCCAGCAAACCATTAAAGAGAAAAAGACAAGAAAGGATCAGAGAAAGTCTTCAGAAACAATCACAAAACAAGTATTAAATAGCAATAAATACATATCCATCACAATTACTTTGAAAATAAATGGACTAAATGCTCCAATCAAAAGACATAGGGTGACAGAATGGATTAAAAACAAGACCCATCTGTATGTGGCCTACAAGAGACTCATTTTAGACCTAAAGACACCTGCAGATTGAAAGTGAGGGGATGAAGAAATATTTATCATGCAAATGGATGTCAAAATGAAGTCAAGGTAGCAATACTTATATTGGACAAAATAGACTTTATACCAAGAGACAAAGAAGAACATTATATAATAATTAAAGGGGACAATCCAAAAAGAAGATAGAACAATTATAAATATTTATGCACCTAACATGGGATCACACAAATACATACAACAGTTAATAACAACCATAAAGAACTAATCAGTAGTAATACAATAATAGTAAGGGACATGAACACCCCACTTACATCAATGGACAGATCATCTAAACAGAAAATTAAAAAGGAAACAGTGACTTTGAATGACACAATGGACCAGGTGGATTTAACAGATATATTCAGAACATTCCATCCTAAACAGCAGAATATACATTATTTTCAAGGGCACATGGAACATTCTCCAGAATAGATCACATATTAGGCCACAAAACAAGCCTCAACAAACTCAAAAAGATCAAAGTCATACCATGCATCTTTTCTGAACACAACAGTAAGAAACGAGAAGTCAACCATAAGAAAAAAATCTAGAAAGACCATACACGGAGGTTAAACGACATGCTACTAAACAATTAATGGGTTAACCAGAAAATAAAAGAAAAAAATAAAACAGTGAATAGGCTAACTAGGAAATAAAAGAAAAGAATAAAACTGTACATGGAAACAAATAAAAATGAAAACACAATGGTTCAAAACATTTGGGACACAGCAAAAGCAGTTCTAAAAGGGAAGTTTTTAGCAATACAGGTCTGTCTCAAAAAGCAAGAAGTCTCAAACAACCTAACCTTACACCTAAAGGAGCTAGAAAAAGAACAACAAACAAAACCTAAAAAAAGTAGAAGGAAGGAAATTATAAAGATTAGAGCAGAAATAAATGATATATAAGAAACTGAATCAGTAATCAAAACACTCCCAACAAATAAAAGTCCAGGACTGGATGGCTTCACAGGCAAATTATATCAAACATTCAAAGAAGAGTTAATACCTATTCTTCTCAAACTATTCCAAAAAATAAAAAAGGAAGGAAATCTTCCAAATTCATTCTTTGACGCCAACCTTACCCTGATGCCAAAACCAGATAAAGATACCATTAAAAAAGAGAACTACAGGCCAATATTCCTGATTAACATAGATGCAAAAATCCTCAACAAAATACTAGCAAACTGAATCCAACAATACACTAAAAACATCATTCACCACGATCAATTGAGATTTATTCCTGGGTTTACAAGGGTGGTTCAATATCCGCAAATCAACATGCTACATCATATCAATAAGAGAAAGGATAAGAACCGTATGATCACTTCAATAGATGCAGAAAAAGCATTTGCCAAAGTACAACATCGATTCATGATAAAAACCCTCAAAAAAGTAGGTTTAGAGGGAACATACCTCAACATCATAAAGGCCATATATGAAAAACCCACAGCTAATGTCAACTTTAATGTGGAAAGACTGAGAGTCCTTCCCCTAAGGTCAGGAATAAGACAGGGATGTTGACTCTCACCACTGTTATTTAACATAGTACTGGAAATCCTAGCCACAGCAATCAGACAACAACGAAAAAATAAAAGGCACTCATATCAGTAAGGAAGAAGTCAAACTTTCACTTTTTGCAAATGACGTGATACTACATACAGAAAACCCAAAAGACCCCACCAAAAAACTGCTGGAACTAATAAACGAATTCAGTGAAGTCACAGGATACAAAATCAATCTACAGAAATCTGTTGTATTTCTATACACCAATAATGAAGAAGCAGAAAGAGAAGTTAAGAAAACAATCTATTTACAGTTGCACCAAGAATAAGATACCTATGAATAAACTTAACCAAAGAGGTGAAAGACCTCTACTCTGAAAACTATAAAACACCAATTAAAGAAATTGAAGGCAACACAAAGAAATGGAAAGATGCCATGTTCATGGATTTGAAGAACAAATATTGTTAAAATGTCTATGCTACCTAGAGCAATCTATACATTCAATGCAATCCTTATCAAAATACCACAAGCATTTTTCACAGAGCTAGAACAAACAATCCTAAAAGTTGCATGGAACTGCAAAAGACCCTGAATAGCCAAAGCAATTTTGAAAAAGAAAAGCAAAGCTGGAGGTATGACAATTCTAGACTTCAAGTTACATTACAAAGCTGTAATATGGTACTGGCACAAAAACAGACACATAGGTTAATGGAACAGAACAGAAAATCCAGAAATAAACCCATAATTATATGGTAAATTAATCTTTGACAAAGCAGGAAAGAATATCCAATGGAAAAAAGACAGTCTCTTCAACAAATGCTGTTGGGAAAACTGGACAGCAACATGCAAAAGAATGAAACTGGACCACTTTCTTACACTGTACACTAAAAAAAATTCAAAATGGATGAAACACTTAAATATTAGACCTGAGAACATAAAAATCCTAAAAAAGAGCACAAGCAGTAATTTCTCTGACATTGGCTGTAGCAACTTTTTTCTAGATCTGTCTTGTGAGGCAAGGGAAACAAAAGCAAAAATGAACTATTGGGACTTCATCAAAATAAAAAACTTCTGCACAGTAAAGGAAACAATCAAAACTAAAAGGCAACCTGAGGAATGGGCGAATATATTTGCAAATGACAATTCCAATAAAGAGTTAATATCCAAAATACATAAGTAACTTACAAAACTCAACACCCAAAAAACAAATAATCCAATTAAGAAATGGGCAGAAGACATAAAAGACATTTCTCCAAAGAAGACATCCATATGGCTAACAAAGACAGGAAAAGATGCTCATCATCACTTATCATCAGGGAAGTGCAAATCAAAACAATGAGATATCGCCTTAGACCTGTCAAAATGGCTAAAATACAAAACACAAGAAAAAAACAAGTGTTGGCGAGGATGTGGAGAAAAAGGAACTCTCTTGCACTGTTGGTGGGAATGCAAACTGGTGTAGCCATTCTGGAAAACAGTATGGAGTTTCCTCAGAAAGTTAAAAATAGAATGACCCTATAATCCAGCAGTCGCACTACTGAGTATTTACCCAAAGGATACAAAACACTAATTCAAAGGGATAAGTGCACCCCTATGTTTATATCAGCATTATTTACAATAGCCAAGATATGGAAGGAGCCCAAGTATCCTTCGACTGATAAATGGACAAAAAAAGAAGTGGCATATTATTCAACCAGAAGAAAAAATGAAATCTTGCCATTTGCAACGACAAGGATGGAACTAGAGAGTATAATGCTAAGTGAAATAAGTCAATCAGAGAAAGACAAATGCCATATGATTTCATTCATATGTGTAATTTAAGAAAAAAAACCAAATGAACAAAGGGGAATAAAAGAGAGAGGGAGGCAAACCAAGAAACGACTCTTGACTATAGAGAACAAACTGATGGTTACCAGAGGGGAGATGAGTAGGGGGATGAGTAAAACAGGTGATGGAGATTAAGGAGTGCACTTGTGATGAGCACTGGGTGATTACAATAAAAAAATAAGTGAGTGAAAAAAGCAAATTGCAGGAAAAAAGTTTTGTTTAAGTTTCTAGGAACAATCTTATTTCCTTCACTTCCAAATTCTTCAGGGAAGCTTCACATTAAACCTCATGTAATCAATCTGCAGATTCTATTATATCTTATTCTTTTGTTCCATGGGAGTCCATTTTAAATGAGAGAAATTAGATAACTGATTACAGGATGTTTAAAGTTTCACATCTCACCTTAGCTGACAAACCATCCAAGAACCTTCATGGTGAGCCACAGGAAGAATGTAGAATCACCTAGAAACAAATCCAAATGTAGAACTTAACCCTGAAAAAGACAGTCCATGATTCACATCCAGAGTGGGGCATGACATCAAGAAGAGGCAATATTTGAAATAATATGGTTGGCAATATCATAGTGCTGAGTGGTATTTTACTTTAGATTAGGAACTCAGCCAGTGGCTACATAAATGTGAAAATGTGCCAATTTTCAGAAGGAAGGTATACTGTTAATTCACAGTAAATATTAAACAAAACAAAGCTGACATAGCAAGATCAATAGCAAACAAAATAAAATTCAGGACAAATAGTATTAATAGAGATAAAAGGGAACCTACATAATATTAACACAATTCACCAATAAGATATTATTGACTTAAAGAGATAACTAAAAAGATAACTTTGAATAGATTTTTTAAAAAATACTTACAGAATTACAAGAAAAATACTGACAAAACCTCAATCAAAATGGGATATTTTAGCATTTTTCTTTCTGAAACTGACAAAACAAACAGACAAAAAAAGTAAAAGAGATATACAAAATTTGAACAACACATTTAGATGACTCTATTAGATAAATTTAGAACACTGTACTTCCCAAAATACAAAACATATATTCTTTTAAAGCACAGATGGAAACTTTTACATATATTGATTGAGAGTTAGGTCACAAGGAAATCTCAACAAATATAAAAAAAAAACATTACTACCACACAGACCATGTTGTCTGACCATAGCTGAATGAGAAATGAATAATGAAAATACCATACAGTATATGTTTGGAAACTGAAAACACATTTCTAAATAGCTCTTAGGTTAAAGAATAAATATCTAAATTAAGCATACAGTAAAGAATAAATCATGAAATAATGCATTGGTTAAAGAGTAAAGGGGAAATTATGAAATATTTAAAATTGAATGGCAATGAAAGAATTGCATTAAAAAAAACTAGTGGGCTGCATCTAATCCAAAATTTAGAGGTAAGTTTATAATCTGAAATAGATTTGTTAAAAAATAAGTATGATTCAAAATAATTAGCACAGAATTCAGAAAATCAGCAGAAGAGCAAAGTAAAATCAAAGAAATAGGCAAGATGGTAAATTAAGATGGTAAAAGTTAAAAGAGAAAAAATTATAGAAATTATCAGTGAAAGTTGGTACATTAGAAAAACTAGTAGAAAAATACTTAGAAGACTAATTGAGAGAGAAAAAATTACAAGTATTAGAGGTTTAAAGAAAGATGAATATAGAACATAACCACTGAAAGAGTAAAGATTTTTAACAACATAATACTATAAGCAAATATATGACAATATATTTTTAAATTTCAATGAAATTTACTTTTCTAGAAAAATATACATAATCAAAACTGACTAAAGAATAAATGGAAAATTAAAAGGGTCATGAATATTCAAAAACACAAATCATTAATCCAAAAGCAGTTCCCATGAAAAAGATATGAACCAGAGACAATTTTAGAAATGATGCTACAAAGCATTCAACAAACAGATACTTCTTATCTTACGAAATCTGTTTGAGAGACCTGGAAAGAGAAAAGGCTACCCAACTCATTTCATGAGGCTAACGTAAGTATGATTTCCAAACCAGACAAAACGATTCATGAAACAAAAAAAATGGATTCTAACATTCATACCTAAGAGTAAATAGCCAAAAATAACTATGGCAATTTTGAAAAAGAAAGAGGAGGAAGAGAGGTTTACTGAACAATGGAACATAATACAGAGCCCAGAAATGTATGTGTGCACAAATGGCAACTTTATATAAACCAAATATTTACACTTTGGTGAGAAAAGAACAGATTATTTAATACAAGATGCTGGGTCACTTCACTAATTACATGGAAAACAATTTCCTGTTTCTCCATGGATAGAATATCAAGTAGAATAAGGAAACTGGATCCTTCTACACACCACTACAAAATCAATTCCAGACACCTTAAGAAAGTATTACGTAAAGGATAAAATTTGAAAACTTTTAGGAGGAAATTTGAGAGAATATTTTAGGGTCATAGTAAAGAAAAATATGTCTTAAATAACAAACATAAAACAGGGTGGGAGAGCAAATTGACTATATTAAAGTTTAAAATTAGGCTATAACAACAGATTCCATAAACTAAGCTAAAAGACACACTCATTTAATTTTAAGACACATGCTTGGAAAACATAATTGTATCATGTATAACAAACAAGATGAAAGTATCCATAATATATAAAATACAACAAGAAAAGTAAAATTATCAAATAGAAAAATGGGCAAAAATTATGTACATTCCCAAATGGGGAAAGCTCAGTGTCCAATAAATACATGAACATGTACTCAACTTCCTCTACCTGAATGAGGGAAATTCAAATTAAAAATAACATAACATTTTACCCCTGAAATATTGACAAAAAAATTTAAATGCTAGGAGTTGGTCAGACTGTGGTAAAGAGGATCTGGTATACAATGCAGGTAACAGTGTAAATCTGAAAAACAATTTGGCAATATCTCATTAAGTTGAAGATGTATATACATTAAGTCCAAGAATTTCACTGCTAGGCATATATACTAGAAATAAATCTAAATGTATGTACAAGGAGACTTAAACAATGATGTTCATTGCAGCACTTTTGTAATAGAGAAAAACTGAAAACAAGTTAATATCCATCAGTAGGATAATGATATACATATACGGTGGTACATTTCTAAATAGGACACTATGGGTTAAGGTTAGTAAAACAGATTACATGTATTAAAAAGCATTGATTTTGAAAACATGATGTTGAATTAAGGAGTTCACAGAACGATGCATATTGCACCTATAAAAATACTCAAGTACACAAACAATATTCTGTTTTTCATAGATTCATACATAAGTAGTAAAAGGAAAAAAGAGGAAAAACATTTTTAGGAAGGATACAAACCAACTTAAGGAGAGTGGTGACTCAAGAGTGGGAAGGAAACAGCATGTGCAAGGACTGCAGCAAAGGGGCCATCAGTTTTATCTGTAATTCTATTAAAGTCTGAATCTAAAATAGCAAGTTATTAAGATGCTTAAAATTTGGTGAGTAATTATATGGGCGTTCATTGCATTAATCTTTATCATTTTTTATGTTTTTAATATGTCATAATTTAAATAAAAATTTGAAAGCTTCAAAAAGAGAACAAACAGCTATAAATGGCCTCTGTCTTAACACAATTCCCTTAGGTATTGCTTATCCAAACCGAGGTACCCAGAACCCTGGGAGCACACAACACTGTGCTGGGGACTCATCAAACTCACATAAATAAGTCACATCTTCCAGGAATGTCAATGTTATTCAGGCACTGGGGAAATATACATAATTATAATAATATAACAAATACAAGTTTTCATGAGTGAAGAGTGTGAGTTGCCTTTTATTGTCTCTAACCTTCACACAGGTGTCTCTTTCATTCTATCCTTTCACCACAAATGTCTTCACTATCACTTACAGCTACCATTGGAGGTATTTCTGCAGAAATATCTGTAAAAGCAATGCCCTAGGAGAAATCACATGACCCCATCAAATTCCCTTAACAACAAGAAGAATCTATACCAAGATGAAGAGCCCAAAGGGAGGACATATGCTCATATGGATTTACTCAACATTTGAACTCTTGTATTAAGGATCCTCTTTCTTCAGCTTCATGATTTTTATGTTTGTTGGAGACATAATAGCCTGATAAATGCCAGTAAATTTCTTTTATGAATTGTGTTTGGGTGTGATGCGTTAATCTTATATCAAGAGACACTGTAAACGACCTCACAAAATTCTAAGAACACCGCTGAAAATGTTCACGATATTACATAATGTCATTTTATGAAGACTCTTAAAAGTAATTTCTTTCTGATCTTATTTCAAAGAAATCTTTGTTTCTTCTAAGTCATTGGTTTGTCATTACATTTTGAATACAGTGAATTGTGGAACACATTGCACTTCTCTTTTGAGTAAGAGTGAAATGTGGCTTACCCAGTACAGGTAATGCTGTTTGATGCCCTTTTCCTTTATTTTTTTTTAAACATAATTTTCATTTATTTATTTATTTATTCTTTAAAGATGACTTTAAAATTTTTCTATTTTGTTTAATTTTATGGAACTTTATAAACTGCCCTAAGTCTGAAATAAACTATAGTAAATAGATAAATAATAGCCCATAGAATAAAAATACACACTTCAAAGTTTATGAACTGCAGATGTATTTTTTGCTGCTTAATTAACTAGTTGGGATTTTTTTAATCAATTAAATTTTCCAATTTTTATTCTAAAATTCAGTGTTTTTTCCTTTTAATTTATTTTTGACTTGTTCTATTCTGACAGTAACTGTACCTCTGAACTTTTGAGTCAAATGGACAATGTAGAAGGCATTGATATTTGAGTAAAAAATCTTGAAATCAAGACCTGACTCTGCCACAAATGAGTTATATAACTTTGACCGTCTTAGTGGGATTTTTATAAAGCACATTTTCCTTGGCAAAATGTGCCCACAGGAATGTTTTTATATTAAGTAGATAATGTATATAAACCATATTTTAAATCATGAAGTTGCCTAAAAATATAAACCATAAGAAGGAAAGCAAGTATCCTAAGTTTGACATATAAAAGCCTAAATTTAACTTCTGCTTCCATTATTTACTAGCTGTGAAGCCTTGGGCAAGTCTCTTAACCTCTAACATCTCTGAAAAGTAGGGGTAACAAGCTACTTCAGAAATAGCTGTGAGAATTAAATAAGGAATATACATAAAAGGGTTCTGTAAAATATAAAACTCCATAAAAATAAACCACTATTTTTATAAATCATTCTTCACAGAATACATGACTATTAATTTTGTATTGCCAGAGCCTAAGACATTGCTTAAAATGTAATTTCTATTTAATAATTAGGGTAAATTGAATTGAACTACTTTTTAGAATATAAAACACTTGTGAAATGGACCTAGTTTTTTAATATATATTTTATCTCAGAACTGTTTTTCTGAAATAACTGATTGAAAGCAAAAAAAAAAAAGAAAAAAGAAAAAATAAATAGCTAGGAGTTCTGTTTATACACACAATGACTTATCTGGTATTTTTCCCACTACGTTGATTGGTACATTAACTAGATTTCCAAACAATTTTAAAATAATTCTTTTGGGGAAAAAAAAGAGCTAAGAGCATATGAAATAAAAGTAACCTCTGTTACTTTTTGGAAATTTTTTTGGTATTTTTGGGAATATCTCCCCACACATATTTCCTTTCAGTAAACCAGTTTATCTTCCTGCATATCATCCAACATTATCATCTGCTCATCTGACAAATATGTGTATGCATGTTGACTTCATACATACATATGTACGTGTGCATATTCATTACTCCTTACTATGTGCCAGATACTGTTCTACTCCTGGAGATAATAACATTCAATAAAACAAAATTTCTACTCTCATAGAGTTTACATTCTAGTAGGGGGAAGCCAGTAATAGAAATATGTATACAAGTAAAACATAACATTCAGATGGCTAGTACTATAAAGAAAGAATTAAGAAGGATAAAAGGAACAGAGCCCCTTCATATTTTTGGACAGCAATAAGGAGGTCCATGAACCGACAGCAGAATGAGCAAGAGGAAAATTGTTAGGAGATGAGGTCAGAGAGGTGCTGAGGGATAAGTTCACAGGGCGCTTGATGGAACTGTATGGATTGGGGGGCTACATTTTGAGTTAGATAAAATGGGAAGAATGTAGTGAAACTGAAAAGCAGTATAGAACTATGATTGTTAATTTTATGCGTCAGCTTGACTAGGTAACAGGGTATCCAGATATTTGGTTAAACATTATTTCTGGAGGTCTGTGGAAGTACTTCTGGAGGCGATTAACATTTAAATCTGCTAGCCTTAATAAAGCAGACTGACTTCCCCAATGTGGGTGAGCATCATCCAATCCAGTCAGAGCCTGTATAGAACAAAAAGGTGGAAGAAGGGAGAATTCATTCTCTTAGTCTGACTACTAAATTGGCACATCGGTCTTCTCCTGCCCTGAGACTGGGACTTATATACCATCAGCTCTCCAGCTCTCAGGCCTTTGAACTTGGACTAGAAGTTATAACATCAGCTCTCCTGGTTCTGAGGCCTTTGGACTAGGATTCGAACTACATTGCCAGCTTCCCTGGTTCTCCAGCTTACAGATGGCAGAGGTGAGACTTCTCAGCTTCCACACTCTTGTTTTCCAATTGCTTATAATAAATTTCTTTGTAGATATAGATAGATAGATAGATAGATCGATAGAAAGCTAGAGAGAGAGGGCGGGGGAGAGGGAGAGATACTATTGATTCTGTTTCTCTAGAAAACCCTAATATGTTGACTTATAGTAAATTATTTCCATGTATAAAGAGAAAGTAGAAAGCCCTCCCCTGGTGGCCTTGGTAGAGTGAGAATCAAGATGAGAGCCAAAGGTAGAGCAAAAAGGGATCAAACTTGAGGAGGGGTCTATGGAAACTCTAAATATCTATGAGGAATTTGGGAACATTAAAAAGTTGCAGGTCTTGGGCAGTGTGAAAGAGGAAGCTAGTGCAGCACCAGTAAAGAGAGGTGGCTAGAGACATGAGCCAGAGACGGTGCTCCTAGTTACCAGTAGTCTGCATGTAGGGGCTTACGCATGCCTTGGTAAGGAGTGATAGGGGTTCTGAGGGGAAAGGTAAAATAGCAGAGGCCTAGGATCAAGATCAAGAAATTTTAGGATGTGAGGGCAATCTGGCTGTGACATCTGTCACCTCGTGGATTTCCAGGGCTGATGTGGCTGATCTGGCTGCCTAGGTGGGTGTCCCCTTCCCCCCTTCACCACTCCATGTACATCCTTCCCATAGCTGCATGGTCGGTCTAAGAGGATGACATTCGCTGAGAGAGGAGGACTGTTCTTCAGTCAAGGGTATACAAGTAGCTGCAGTCCCCTGCTAGAACCTCCAAACAAGCTCTTGATGTCCATTTGTAGGAGAACATAGGGTAATCAAGCTTCCAAGACTCCAGACACATCCAAATGAAGCACCACATGTGGCAGTCTGCCTTTCTTTTTAAATAAATAAATAAACAAAATTTTTTTAAAAAAAAAGAAATTTTAGTGAGCTTTTAATATGCTTGTATGCAAATAACTGGGACCATGGACTTTAGTAGTAGCTTCCTTCATGACAACCATAGAGGCCACATGGGACTACTCACATTCTGCTTATTGCCATCAACCTATCCAGATGCTATCTGGGGGTAGAAGAGGAAATTCAGAGGACTAGCATTGTTATAAAAGAGACTCTTAAATATGAAGAGGCCGGAAGATCATCGATTGTCAAGATTTCTTCCTACCACCCCTCCTTGCACACTACTCAGTGATAGGGGTGGTCATGAGAAAGACTACTTACAGACCACACAATTCAGTCACAATTTATGAATTGTGACCCCGTTGCATACAACATATTGGGAATCTCTATTTTATATATTGTTTATCAAAGATCTATACCATACATCAAAATGAGTTTTCCCACTTTGTATGAGCAGATGTAACCAATAATGTCTAGTTAAAAAAAAAAAACTGATGCTTAACATTAACTTGACTTTATAATAAATAAAATAATAAAATCTAATTTAATTGTTTGAAAGTTTGATAGGGCATCTACCACATACAATCTACTTACTAGGCAAAATCTGTTGCTATTGGTCATTTGCTAAAGTGCCCAACATTCTCCCTGCACCTCAACTTACTGAATGGGTCTACTAAAAGCATGAGCTGTATCAGTCCTGCAAGGGAATTTTTATGTATTAGAGTAACTAAATGAACTGCTTCTAAGGTTTACTATTTATACTCAACTGAAAACAAAACACTGAATCTGAAGCTAAGTGAGGAACTTTATCACTTTCTTCCTCTTCATTTACGTTCAAGTCAGATAATATTTTGAAGGTGATATTTACTTGGATAAAATCAGAAAACCAGCCTAAACAAGGTCCTTCTCATGCTATTATTCCATTGCTATTTTTGTATGCATTTTTTTCCCTCTTCCTTACAATCCTTATAACTTAATCCTCACTGGGGTTCTGTGTTAAAGCAGATAAGCAAAAGTGAATCCTTATATTAGCCGGAAGGCAGCAGGCAAGAGAAGAAAAAAGAAGTAGTGGTCACAATTGAAGGACATGCTTTTCAATAGTGGTTCAGACATTTTAGAAAAGCTTACTCATCTCCTTTCATATCTGAAGTATGACCACCTTATTCTTCTTTTTCAGATTGCCTTCAGGGTTATCTGCTATTTGAGTGTCATTACAAAAGTCAGGTCTGCTCAGGATCATGTCAAATAATTTATCCCTATGTCCTTATTTTAACTCCCCATTGCTTCTTCCCAGCCCTGCACTCTGGCTCCTAACCATACATCATGTAATAGTAGCCGGGTGCCTCCTTGCATCACTTTCTCTCTTATTATGAATACCAACATCAGGCAAACCTCTCAAAGAGTGTCTTAGGTTGGGGTTTTGCTGGGACATCTGAACAAATACCAAGCCTCTTATGGGGAGTAAAAGAAGGCATCCTTAGAAAGTGTTACCTCTATAATTTATTCCATTGGGATTCCTAATCACTTAAGAAAATATAATTTCAAAAATTAATTATACTTTATAGATACCTTACAAATAAATCCATACTTTTAAAATTACACACTGCTTTAACTTGGTCTGGAATCTTACCTTCTGCCCCCAAATTTAACAGCTTAGTTATCCATTGTCTAAGCATTTGCCTTACATTTGAGTAATACAGTTTAATCAGATTTTCTAAAGCTTTTATTAGATTATTTTAGAGTGGCATAAATAATGTAAAGTAAGCCTAATTTCATATTAGATACCTTCTGCGGTTGCTCATGCAGCTCCTTTTTTTTTTTTTTTTAATTAAGGCGATTCCAGCAGTCATTTCTGACTTCTGTGGCATCTTTCTACAAATCCTATCTACTTTACTGCTACACCAAGGTTCATTTGTGTCATTCAAATCTTTGCTCTTTAAATATCCACTTATAAATTTATTATGGCAATACATTCATATCTTTACATTTAATCTGAAACTTCAATAACAAGCAGGAGATGGAATAAATGAGTAGCAGACACACTTGACAAAATTAAAATGCTCTCCTGTCAGTGCCCATATGAACTATTACAATGACAGAAGAGCATTTTAATTTTGGCCAGTTCTTCTTTCTCTGTTTCACTCTTCATTTCGCCTTCTCCAGCTTGCTGTGGAACCTTTGATAAAAGACCCAGACTTCAAGCGCCCAACATCCTCACAAAAATGTCGGAGGCTGTTTTAGAATCATGGATTTTGAATGACAGAGATGAACTTCGCTGCAGCACTGCTGCAGTGGGGAATTTATCATTTTGTTAATTAAGGAGGGTTTTCCAATAGTCACTCCAGAAATTGCCTCTGGAATATCATTAATTAACAATCTCGCTTCCACCATGGGAGGGAGGGGGAAGGCCAAGCAGCAAAACTGACAAAAGGAGTAACTATTAAAACACACACACATACAAATGTGAGAAGCACAGGACAAATTATTTAAAGATGGTATTATAGGATCAACCGAGTTAACAAAAATCCAATTCAGAGAATTAAAGCTATCTCTGTTCACAGGCCTTGTGCTAGTTTCTAAATAAAGTCAACAGTTTAGAAACTCTTTACCTGAACTAAATAATTTACCATGTTGTTTGGAATTTGGGTGTTTTTTTTTTTTCCATGATGACTGTTACCTTTCTAGGGGAGAAGAAAACAAGTCTTTTTTTCCAGTTTTCTTATTTGTTGAGTATCCAGGTAACAAACTACTTAAAATCAACCAAACAAAACTTGATAATTGTCCCCTATCCCCATCTGAGCCGCAGAAGAATGTAACCATGGCAACCTGTCATTTAGAACAGACCATCTCGTGTACCTTTCAGAATTTAAGTATGTGAGAATCTATCCATTCCCAAGTAGAATTATCGTGCCGGGAACATTTTGTTCTTTATTGAAAAGGAAGTATGAAGCCAGGCTCTTAAATAGTTCTCAACAAGGTGTTCGGGTGAAAGAGAAGTTCAGTAGCTGCGAAGATGCAGATATATACTCTAAACTGAAGTTCTTTCAGTTAAGGAATAAACAAGAAGTGGACTTTATGAAAGGGCAGCAATTAAAGCCACAAGGACGGGAGCAGGGTAGCCTGCTGAAACCTTAGTTTCCAAAGTAAGAAGCTTTTACGGTTAGAATGCAGTCACGGCCAGATGCAGAAACCAACTCGCCTCGATTTAAAGTAGTTTCGCCTTTCCAGTAGGCACATTTAGCATATACCAGTAAGTACTATTCACCTCACTTTTGTTGCTGATGTTGTCCTTCAGCAATCAAAACTACAAACAGGACTTCATCTGCCTGGATTTCATAATATATGAGAACAACTGTTACTTCTAGTGACAGGGTTTAACCTGCCAGGGAATGATCTTACAGACTTAATCTTCAGTTGTCCCAAATTGGCAAAAGAGTTTGAAAAGTGGTCCCTTCGGGCGCCTGGGTGGCTCAGTGGGTTAAGTGTCCGAGTCTTGATCTCGGCTCAGGTCTTGATTTCACAGTCATGATTTTGGGTTCTATACTGGGCTCCATGCTGGGCATGGAGCCTAAATTTAAAATTAAAAAAAAAAAAAGTGGTCCCTTATTGAAGAGAGCAAGTCTCTTTTCTTTCACCATTAAAATATTGTTATGATTAGGGGCACCTGGGTGGCTCAGTCGGTTAAGCGTCTGCCTTCGGCTCAGGTCATGATCCCAGGGTCCTGGGATCGAGCCCCGCATCGGGCTCTCCGCTCCGCGGGAAGCCTGCTTCTCCCTCTCCCACTCCCCCTGCTTGTGTTCCGTCTCTCTCTGTCAAATAAATAAATCTTTAAAAAAGAAAAAAAAAAAATATTGTTATGATTAAAATCTCTGATCAGTTTTAATTCTATCAATGAAACTGGCAGCCAACTTCTCTATTTCCACTAGAATAATTTTAGAGAGTAAGAACATAAACAAAAGAACTTAGTGAGTGGATATCTCAAATTGTGAGGCTAGCAGGAATAAAATAAGTTGTTTTTTTTTTTTTAAAGATTTTATTTATTTGACAGAGAGACACAGCGAGAGAGGGAACACAAGCACGGGGAACAGGAGAGGGAGAAGCAGGCTTCCCACTGAGCAGGGAGCCGATGCAGGGCTCGATGCAGGGCTCGATCCCAGGACCCTGGGACCATGACCTGAGCCAAAGGCAGACGCTTAACAACTGAGCCACCCAGGTGCCCTAAAATAAGTTTTCTTAGAGCTGGCTGTATTCTCTTCGTAGTCTCTACCTCAAGGGGCTACAATGGGTGTCAGAAGAGAAATCAAGGGTGGATTTTGTACTTTATATTTAACATGCTGTCAGCAAATTTCTTTTTTTTTTTTTTTAAAGATTTTATTTATTTATTTGACAGAGAGAGAGACAGCAAGAGAGGGAACACAAGCAGAGGGGGTGGGAGAGGGAGAAGCAGGCTCCCCATGGATCAGGGAGCCCGATGTGGGGCTCGATCCCAGGACCCCAGGATCATGACCAGAGCCAAAGGCAGACGCTTGATGACTGAGCCACCCAAGTGCCCCAGCAAATTTCTATTTCTACGTCACAGCTCTGTGGGGATCACTGTGAATACAGCTAATCTTTTTATCTATACACAATATCAAAGCATCTGTGATAATTCTCTAATTCCTATTCAAGTCTCAATTCCTATTCAAGTCAACAAATATGTATTGAGCACCTATTGTGTGAAAGGTACTTTGCGAAGTGTGTCAGGGGACTCAAAGGAGCACTAGTTGATTTCCCACGAAGCTAATGTAGCTTTAGCACTCTTCCCATCCTTTTGCAAGGATCTGCCAGGGAAGCTGGCAATTTTTTAATTCACAATTTTTATTATTTTCTTTAAAAACTGTTCTAAAATGGTATGATCTTTAGGTTCCACAAACCTAGATATGCATCCCTATCATCTTCCACTGAAGTTTAACTGAAGGTTAATTTTAACACTTGCACATGTTTCTGTGTGGAAGTACTGCAAGAAGAGCAGTGAGGTCCTGACTGATGGTGCTGCTAGAGGTTCGGAGACTTTTCAAGAGGAAGAAGAAATTTGGCCTGGGCAACATAGCAATGAAACCTATAATAATTTAAAGGAGTTCTGTTTTACTGTGTGGGGCATCTGTATTTATTTTTTTAAGAATATTTTATTTATTTATTTGAGAGAGAGAGAGTATGTGCACACACAAGCAAGGGAAGGGGCAGAGGAACAAGCAGATACCCCGCTGAGCCTGAAGCTTGTAGCAGGGCTCGATCCCAGGACACTGGGATCATGACCTGAACTGGAGGCAGACGCATAATCAACTGAGCCACCCAGGCACCCTCAGGACATCTATATTTAAAAGTACTTTTAGTATGTACAGGTTGTTAACATCATTTTTTAAAGATTTTATTTATTTATTTGAGAGAGAGAGAGCAAGAGAGAGCATAAGCAGGGGGAGGAGCAGAGAGAAGCCAACTCCCTGCTGAGCAGGAAGACCCACATGGGGCTCAGGACCACAGGATCATGACCTGAGCTGAAGGCAGATGCTTAACTGACTGAGCCACCCAGGTGTCCCCAAGTTGTTAACATTAAATTAAAGAAACCATTTTAGAAATTCCTTCTTGCTAGGAAATGTATGAAGTCTAAAGTAAAAAAAATATAAATGGAATAATAATTTGTGTAATACATAGGCACTTATAATCCTAATAACTACTATTTGTTGACTATGCATTTTGTATTGGCAGCATGCAAAATATTTTATGTACATTAAAGCCTCATAACAAACCCGTGAGGTAGACCCTATTACATTCTCCACTTTACGGAGGATCCTAGGGACAAGAGAGATTAAATAATTTTCCTAAAGTTATATTACCTTTAACCATTTAAAATCTCACTAGAAAAAAAAACAGATTGTTCAGTCACTATTTCATCACAATAAATACAGGCACGCTCTTATGGAATCTTGATTTGGGATTATAAATTAGTAAAACTGCCCTTGAAAGTAATTTGACAACATGAGTTTTTTAACTATAAAATTTTCATGCCTTCAACCCAATAATTCCATTTCTAAAAGATTAACCTACAGAAATCTTCTGAAATTGGACAAAGATTTATATCTAAAAATGCTCTTTTTCAGTATCATTTATTACAAGAAATAACAAATATTTAAAAATTTTTTTTTTTTTTAAAGATTTTATTTTATTTATTTGACAGAGAGAGAGAGACAGCTGGAGAGGGAACACAAGCAGGGGGAGTGGGAGAGGGAGAAGCAGGCTCCTGGCCGAGCAGGGAGCCCAATGCGGGGCTCGATCCCAGGACCCTGGGATCATGACCTGAGCCGAAGGCAGACGCTTAACGACTGAGCCACCCAGGCGCCCCATAAAATTATTAAAGATATATAAATATAGTGGAATGTAAGAAATATTTATTATTAGATTGATATATAGCCATCAAAAATTTTGTTTGAAGTTTTACCTAACATTATGATATAAAAGAATTAAACACATAAAAATGCATTTTTAAAAAAAGACTGGAATAAAATATGCCAAATTGTAATAGTTGCTTGAGTTTATGGCCATCTAGGTGGAAAAGTTCTGTGTGCAATTGAAGGTAGGAAACAGAACCTGGATTTTAAGACATATCTCAAGCTCCAAAAGAGAATCATCAAAATAATGATGAAAGTCAAAGTCAACAAGACAGCATTAGATGATATTTACATGGTTTTTTTCCAACTTTTTAAAGCTTTTTGAACTTTCAAAATCTTCTGTTTTAAGTCTATATTATGTTTAAAATAAAAAAGATTTTTTAAATGGGGGATCATTGAAAACAGAAGATGTCGAAGAAGGATTTCAAGAGGCAGTGAGACTTAAGTTGGATTTTGAAATATTGGCAAGATTTATATGAGGAAAGAGCAAATGTCAATCCAGGGCTAGTCCTAGGAGTAAAAGCTTGGAGTAGAGAATGTTCAGGCTGCATTTGTGAGGAAATGTCTTAATGTGATGGAATGCAGGATTCCCTTCGGAAAGAAGGAAAATAAATTTTAGCTATTAACATGAAACCAGGTATTGTGCAATTAGATGCCATTTTGAGGATTTTGAACATTATCTAATAATAAATTGCAGATCAGTATCAACCACTGAGCCAAGGACTAGCATGTAAAGCTGTAGGAAGACAAGTGGAGTGGCAGTGTGTAGATGAGACAAGAGCTCTGGCGGTCTTGAGAATAGGGAGTACTCTGCTATAATCTTCAAAGCACATGATTATTAGTTTTGAAATTAGTTTATTCATTAGTAATAGCAAAGAATGTATGGACATCAGAGAAAGTTTAAGGAAAGAATCAATAGCATTTGATGAAAATGAATGTATGAGATTAAAATGAAAGGAGGGTATAGACCTTGAGTTCTGGTGACTATATATATATAAAGGAGAAAGGCAGAGTTTATTTGTAAAGAAAATGATCTCGAATGTTTAGTTTGAGGAGATAGGCAGTCCACCAAGGGAACAAGTCCCAAAAGCAACTGAGATACAGACCTCTGAAGCTGGGGAAATGGAACAAAAGTTTCTCTTATGACTCAAACAAAGCTATGAGCCAGAAGAGAGGAAAAAAATAATCAACTCTGCCTAGTACCATCAGAGGGTGTTAGCAGTTACTCATTTTAAGTGTCACTTTGCAAACAGACTTAAACCAACCTTTTGGAACCTAACCAAATTATAAATAGAAGAAGTTCTGTGAAGAGGAGGGCCATCAACATGGAAGTGAAAGTCAAAACCATGAGTCATAGTTGATCCAGGGAAAGTATATAAAAAGGAAAGAGAAATGGCCAAGAATTAAACTCTGGGAATATTCACAGATAAGAAAAAAAGAAAGACTAATTTAACTCCAAAACATAGTGTCTTTAACTATTTAAAACTCTAAGATGTAAGGCCAAATTTGCTTTTCAGGTCAGATATGGACAACACACATTGAAACTCTAGAAACAAAAAGCCAGAGGAAAACAAAAAGTAAACTATCGAGTCAGAATTTAGGGTATATTGCTTACTGAAAAACAAGAAAACTCTTCAAATCAAACAGTATGAATGTGTGTTTCACAAAAAATCCATCCATTACTAAAACAAAAATTCTCTAGGGAAAATAAGAAGTAGGTACATTTTGGTTTCAAACTCAATGACCAAGAGATTTAAGACTAAAGAATAAAGACTATATTTACCTGGTAAGTAGCCCAATTAGCAGAATTAACCTGTAATGCTGAAATTGTAGTTACATTTTCCTTCTAAAGACACACATGTAAATCAAAAGGACATTAAAAATAATTACCTACATAAACTATCCAAACTTTAAATCATTTTATATGTGTTTTTTTTAAGATGGCAAATACAGTGACCTGCTTTCTCTTTAAATGTTCCTTCTCTAGGTGTGATTTCAGAAAGATAATCTCTACTCATAGAGAATCTCAGATTTATGGTTTCTCAAGATACGATTTCACTTACACTTGAATTAAAGCAAATATGTTCTTTCTCCTAATGGCCAAATCCCAAAAGCCTCAGTTAAATTGAAGCTGGACAAAGGTACCAGGTCTTGAGAGCACTCATTCGGAATCTAGACATGTCTTGTCACCAGAGTCACCGTAAAATACAGCACCAACCATGGAGGTAAGAGACTGAGTCAAAAAAACAATTAAAAATGTTAAACTTGTGGGGTACCTGGGTGGCGCAGTCGGTTAAGCATCTGACTCTTGATTTCAGCTCAGGTCATGATCCCAGGATCCCGAAATCAAGCCCCGAGCCAGGCTGTCACTGATCAGGGACTCTGCTTGAGATTCTCTCTCTCCCTCTGCCCCTCCCCCCACTCAAGCATGCACACGCGCTCGCATGCACTCGCTCTCAAATAAATAAATCTTTTTTTAAAAATGTTAAATTTGTTTTATAATGTGTGATTCAGAAAAAGTAAGGCTCCTATTAACATATCTTCGTTTAAAATTAACAATCACCCACATTTTTCTGTATCTTTTTTCAAGTCATATTTAAAGAAAGAAAGCAGTGCAGATAAACCTAAAGTCCTCCATAGCTACCTCTTATTCCCATTTCACTCCTTCCTCCCTAAAGGCAAACTCTATAGATAGATTTCTATTTCAGAAACCTTTAGTAAATGCTTAATGTCACTAGTAGCCAGGGAAGTGCAAATTAAAATAATGAGATAACAATATACATACATTGGCTTGGCCAGAAATTACGAAGTCTAACAGTATCAAAGCCATCTGATGGGAATGTAAACTTGAAGCTATTGCTTTGGGGAGGAATTTGCCAATATCTTATAAATGCAGAATGTGTTTACCCCATGACAAGAAAATTTCATGGCTAGGTTATGAATATAAACTATTTTTTCCTCTTTTTGGGTATATAGAAGGATTATAGTCCTCAGTACCCTTGTCTTTTTAGGTCTGGCTAGATCTGGCCAATAATTGGGAGACAGAAATGGATGTCACATGTTGCTGGATATATAATTGTGAGTGTAAGACCTCTAAGCTCCTACTTGCCTTGCCAAGAGGATCTTGGAAGCATATGCTAATGTGTAGGGAACATAAGATCAAGGCAATCAGGGGAATGCTGAGCCAAACACATGGAGGAAAGCTGCCTTGGGGAGTCACCTGAATCCATAACAGATTTTATATGAGCAAAAAACAAATTTCTTTTGTGTTAAGCCACTGAGATTCGGAGAGAGTTCTCTATGGCAGCACAAATAACTTACCCTGACTAATACATAAATATATACATCAAACAAAAATTTTCACACATATATACAAGGAGACATGCATCTTTGATGCAACCTTTGCAAAAATACAAAAGTGATAAATATCTCAATGTTTATGAGTAGTGAGATTGATCAGTTGTGGTAGATTTATACAATGGTACAGTAACTGAAAACACAGAACTTAATTTATGTGTGTACGGATTAATCCTAAAAACACAATATTGAGAGAAGCAAGTTGCTGAATGATAGGTATAATATGATAATGCTAGAATATAAACCCAATTAGGGCAGGAAATTTACTATCTTATTCCCAGTCCTTAGAACATCCTGGTAGGTAACAGTAATGACTCAATAAATATTTGTTAAGTGAATAAGTAAATGGTTATTATTTTGGAAAGGTTAGAAATATATTCTATACTATATAATATCTCTGGGTTCATACATGTAGTAAATAGTTTAAAACATGTACTGGAAACATCATTTTGTTAGCTCATTTCAGCTCCATAAAGTAACTATGAGTGTAGAGCCCCACGCAGGGCCTGATCTTAGGACCCCGAGATCATGACCTGAGCCGAAACCAAGAGTCTGATGCTTAACTGACTGGGCCACCCAGCACCCCATAAGCTACTTAATTCTTCATTGCCAGTCTCCTCTCTAGTAAAATGAAGATTAAAACATAACATTCATAAAATTCTTGTGATGATGAAATATCTTTTCTGTTTCTCATTGACAACTAGTTAGAATTCTAATGTGAAGACAAATTGGTCATATTTAATCTTTTGTAATTTGTAATAATAAGATTGTTAATTCCTACATTGATTTGTTTTATCTGGAGTCATGTTAAAAAGTTGCAATCAATAGTAGACATCTGTTCACCATGCAGTATTTCTTCAGATAGAGTGTTGTTCCTTTTGGAAACAGGCATCAGTAAGAGGTGAGAGTGGATATCCAAAACAAGTATCAGTTTATAATGCCCTACTATAAATGAACCTGGTGGTTTTACTGTTTCATGTGAAACAACTTTTTGACCACCCTGTACTTACCTGCAATTAAAATAATAGATATAGGGCGCCTGGGTGGCTCAGTTGGTTAAGCGACTGCCTTCGGCTCAGGTCATGATCCTGGAGTCCCTGGATCGAGTCCCGCATCGGGCTCCCTGCTCGGCAGGGAGTCTGTTTCTCCCTCTGACCCTCCCCCCTCTCTCTCATTCTCTCTCTCTCAAATAAATAAATAAAATCTTAAAAAAAAAAAAAAAATAATAGATATAAATTATTTTTAAAAACTGAGAGACAATATCAGGCAGAGAAATTATCAGGCAAATATCAGGCAAAGAAATTTACCTTATAGCTAAAGTTCAGTGTGGAAACTAGTAATATAAACATATTCTGTGTCCACTGTACAGTTTTAATTGTATTCTTTGAACCCTCCAGGTTCTATGCTAATACCAATAACTGATAAGTATGTTTGTTGCAAATAGA
Source organism: Halichoerus grypus (assembly GCF_964656455.1). NCBI lineage: Eukaryota > Metazoa > Chordata > Mammalia > Carnivora > Phocidae > Halichoerus > Halichoerus grypus. Next base: position 84,337,785 of record NC_135713.1, on the reverse strand, counting down.
GCAGATAAATATTAGGTATCTTAATTTTCAGAAAGTAAATACTGCTTTGCCACTAAACTTTATCCTTGGAGAGTTTTATATCTTGTAGATTTGGATAGAAATAAAAGCTCATTAACAGAATATTTTTTACCCAAACCATTTCAACTTCATCATTTTGAATCACAGCTCATTAAAATAATTATAATCAAATGTTTCATTTCTTTTTTCCCTTGTGAGAAACAGCTGAAAAGGTCATGTTTGTTTTTCTTTATCTAAATCTCTAGGGCGATATAAACAGGCTACATGGATTCGTGTGCTGTTTTTCATTTATGTTTCAATGTGTCTCTGATGCTAGTTTGAGTTATTTCATATTTATTTTAACATTATTTCAACACAATTTCAGAACTTGGTGTTATGAGCATAGTTAAATTAACAAGACATTTAATACCATCCTCTCAAAATTCAAATATTGGCAGATGATTGCTTAATGGAATTCAGTTACATTCTCCTGCAGGTGTATTCTATTTTGGATCTCTCTAAAAGTTGTAAGAGGATAAATTCTCAATGGTTAGTTTTAAGTTTTCCTTATACTTTGAGGTACAATATAACATACCATGTAACCCGGGCAACACTGGACAAAAAAAAAAAAAAAAAAAAGGCCAACACCCTGGCTACAGGTAGCTCAGCTAATCCAGAACTGAACAGAACCATACATATTCTAAGAGCCACAGGGATCTAACTGAAATAACCCCAATCTTTCCTTGTATTGTCTTGTTGTGTCTACTTACTCATTCTAAATACATATAAATTAAGTATAATTCTGTACTTAAGATTTCATCCAGATTGATCCACCCCAGGCCTCTGAACTGATATCTAACAAGAGACTTGCCCCTAGAAAGACATTTTTAAGCAGAAGTTTAGCATCTGAGTGCAACTTCTTTTTTTTTTTTTTTTAAGATTTTATTTATTTGAGAGAGAGAGATCACGAGCAAGGCGCGGGGGTTGAGGGAGAAGCAGTCTCCCCGCTGAGCAAGGAGCCTGATGCCAGGACCCCGGGATCATGACCTGAGCTGAAGGCAAACAACCGACTGAGCCACCCAAGCGCCCATAACTGCAACTTCTCATATGAATGCTATTCCACTGTAATATGCTATATTTATAGGATCATCTCACCTTTTTTTAACCATTCCAGCAATGTGTATAGTTAGGGTTTTAATTAACAAATAACAAGTACACAATTACTGACTTAAGCGGACAAAACTCCAGATGTAAAACTAAGTATTTTGCTTCATAAACTGCATAGTGTAGGCCAATCTTTTGTATTCTAAGATTAAATATTTATCATTAATCGATACTTATAAAGAAATGATACTTATAAATACTTATAAATGATACTTATAAAGAAATGATTCTATGTAGAGTACTGTTCAAAGTGTTACGGAGAAATATAACAAAGTCATCCTCCTGAAGCTCATGTGCACAAGCAGAAACACATCAAGTTTCTTTAAGAATACTGCATGTATAATTTCACTTCTCTTTCATCAGTTCTTTCCCAGTGACATAGGTTACAGACATGTTAGTCATACATGAAAAAAAATTAAGAAAAGTAAAATTTTCTTCTTATGTAGGCCAAAAAATGTTGTTTTCTGACTTTTTTTTTCTTTAAAGTGTACCCAATCCAACTGGATGATTGTGTAGGCAAGTCAAAGTGTATAAAGCAGATTAATTGAATAAGATAAAAATTCCAGGTTACTATTATATACTGGATCCATCTTCCTTTTTAAGTTTCAAATCATGAATAATCAAAGGGAGGTTATATTGTACCATGATGTTTAGGACTTCGACTGAGTTGACATTGCTTGAATGACATGGATTTCTTTCTAATGCACCTGTTTTAAATGGTCAATAAAAACACTAAATGATTTTCTGTGATATAACCTCAAATTCTTGACAACATTTCAAAGTTGCAAAGAAAATCTACTTTCATCCAACTGGTCCTATCAATGTATTTGCCATGAAGCATAAAATGGTTTCATAAATTTCTTTCTAAGGGTGACAGGATCCAAATGGACAATGGAAGCTAGCTGAGTTTACTTTCCATAAGTCAATTTGTCTGTCATATGTTATATCAATCTATACAGCTCAAGTTATTTAGGTAACCAGTAAGTCCAAAGACCCCATCTAAAGACTCTCATTCACCTTGGCTTTAAATATGACAGATTTACCATTACATCAGTCTTTTCTATAATCAAGACCACATGTAATTGACCATTGATTAGACCGATATCTATTAACTTTAAAAAATGAAATTAATCCATGTGCACCTTCATGCTATAGATAAATGTCCATTGCTGAGTTTACCTACATTTCAATGCATACTTAGATAAGTTGACTTAAATGGTATAGAAAAGAAAAAAATGTACTAAAACATATTGAGAACTGAAAGAAATAGCTTCATCATGTACATGAAAAAAGTGAGGCCCAGAGGGCAAATAACTTGCAAAGGTCAAGTTACAAGCTATAAAGATGGTACTTGAACTCATGTCTTCTGATTTCTAATTTAACTTTTTTTCATTCAAACCATATGTTCCAGTTAGCATGACTATATAACAAAGGACCCCAAAACCTAGTGACTTCCTTCCCACCCACTAAGATGGTTATAATAAAAAAGACATACATTAACAACTGTTGGTAAGGATGTGGAGAAATTGGTCATATATTGCTCATGACAATGTAAAATGATACAGCCATTTTGGAAAATATGTTGGCAGTATCTCAAGACATTGAACATACACATGCCATATGACCCAACAATCTGACATTAAAATAGCTAAAAAATTAAAACAACCCAAATGTCCATTAACTAATAAAAAATAAAAATAAAATAAATAAAAAGGTGGTATATCCATACCATGGAATATTATTCAGTCATAAAATGAGTGAAATATTGATATCTGATACAACATGCATGACCCTTAAAAACATCATGCTAAGTTAAGGAAGCAAGCCACAGAAACGCCACATCCTGTCTGATTCCACTGATATAAAATATACAAAATAGGCAAATCCACAGTAATAAAAAATAGATTAATGTTTCCGAGAGGACAGGGAGAGGAGAAGAATGGGGAGTGACTGCTAATGGATATAGGGTTCCTTTTTCTGATGATGAGATGTTCTTAAATTAGACAGCAGTGATGGTTACACAAGCTTGTGAATATACTAAAAACCACTGAACTTAGTGAAATTGATAACATGTGAATTATATCTCAAATAATATAATTAATATAATATAATCAAACAAAAATATCTCAAAGAAAATTAATTTTTAAAAACTTGACTTAAAACTACAACAACATGTATTTTCCTCATGAATCTGCAGAATTGTCAGGGCTTTGTGTGAAGTCAGGCTTGGCTAGTACTGCTCAAGGACTGAGATCTGGAGTTATCTGGAGGCTCACTCACCCGTACGTCTGGTGCCTGGGCTGAGACTTGCAGAGCTGGGGCTGGAACAGTTAGAGATCCTCTGTCTCTACAGGAGCTTTAGGGCAGCCATACTTCCTACACGGCAATTTTGGCTTCCTGTGTCATACATTCTGAGAGAGAAACACACAGAAGCCTTTTACGACTTAGCTTCTGAAGTCATGCTGCATTACTTTCACCACTTTCTCTTGGTAGAGGCAGTTGTTCTATAGGTTGGCCCTGGCTCAAGGGGGGAAGAACATGAAACCTCTGTGGCAGAGTATCAATGTTAGATTGTTGTAAGAAAAGCACGGTGGGCTGGGATATATGCTGGTGCAACTATCTTTGGAACATGAAATCTGCCACACCATACTTACTAGTCATTACAAGAAATCTAAGTTTACTATATTAATATGTGCTCGTCTTCTGGGGAGAACAGAAGTAACAAAGGCATTAATTGTGTAGAAAAAAATGAAATGAAATATGGGCCACTCTGAACCAACTTTTTGGTGATGCCAACAAAATAATTCCTGGTTCCCTCTTTCAAATGTCTACCCCACACATACACCCTACACCACTCACTCTGCACTAGTTTCTAAAATTTCCTTGACAAGAGAACAAGTATTTAGTAATTATTGGCCTCGGTTTCATTTTGTCTCTTTAATTTACATAACTACATTTTAGTGTGTTGGGTTTGAAGCAGTTTTCTTTTACAAACTACAGAAACACAAAGTAATCTTTAGCAAGGTGGAAAATTATCTAAAATATGGATTATGAGGGCAATCTGAGCACCTCCCCCTCCCCAAACCCCCCCCCAAAAAAGAGAAAGAATCAATAATAAAAATAGAAACTCATCTTTACTTACTAGCCTGAATTCTGCTTCCCTGCTTCACCCATACATATAATAATAATAATTTGAAAGTAATGGCAGAATGAAGATAGGCAGATAGATAGATAGATAGATAAAGTGATACCATGATTCTAAGTTTTTGCTTATTTGGTATTTTTTCTCTGAATGTGAGTAATTTAATCTTCCCCAAACTGAAAATATGTTTAAACAAAATCATTTTTTTTCTATAATAAGTGCTATTTAACCCTGTACATTACTTAAGATATGAAAGGCTATGCTGTGAAAACAAACAAGCTCAAAATCTCAGTGGCTTAATACAATAAGAGTTTATTTTTTCTATTATGCTAAGCCAGCTACAAACCCAGGCAACTCTTGACACAGCTATCCTCCAATCAAAAATCTGGAAATCTAAGCTAATCTGATTTTGTGGTTTACCATCTCAATCCCTTAGGATCCCAGGGATTGTTTCCACAATCCCTCAGACAGAAGAGAGTCTAGAGATGCCAGCAGGGCCTTGCACAGCCTCTGACTAGGAGCATCACACATGACTTTTGTTCATGTTGCACTGGTTAGAATTAGAAACTAGTCCCTCCTAACTACAAGGTAACTGAAAAATATGGCCTTTCTTGAGGAGGAAAAGGAGGATCTGATATTAATAAATCATAGTGATGTCCATCACAATTTATTTTGGTTCCTAATTCAACTGGAAAAGGAAACACTTAAGCAAATTCATAGATACCCTCTCAGACACCCACACTGGAAAATCGAATGGTCTGAATCTTTCTAAGATTCACACTTGCTACACTGAGTACTGTAGAAATCTCCTTCATGCACACGAAAAAGCAAAGAGTGAAAGGGTTATTAGATGTCTTCTACCAGCACAAAGATGGTGTTTGTAATTTGCAATGGCTCTAGAATTTCTGTATAAGAATACTTTAAAAATAGCAATTTCTTGGAAGAGGAAGCTAGGGCATCTACCTTAAAGGTGAATTTTCATAGCAAGCACATTCTATTTGCCAAATTGTATGCTGATATGGATTTGTGGGATGCTGAAGTGCTGCCACTGATTGCAGCATGGGTGAGGTTCTGACATCTCTTATTTTTTTTTTTTTTAAGATTTTATTTATTTATTTGACAGAGAGAGAGATAGCAAGAGCAGGAACACAAGCAGAGGGAGAGGGAGAGGGAGAAGCAGGCTTCTTGCCGAGCAGGGAGCCCGATGTGGGACTCGATCCCAGGACCCTGGGATCATGACCTGAGCTGAAGGCAGACGCTTAACGACTGAGCCACCCAGGTACCCCTGACATCTCTTATTTTAACTTTCCAGTTTAATTTATATTAACCCTCAACTATTAATTTTTATTAACCTTTAACTTTTTCAACTAAAAATATTTGTCTCATCTATTAATGTTAGATGTCACACAGATTACTAAACATGACCTATGACCAAAGCGATCACAACTTGCTTTCCATGGCTCTGTCTGCTAACTCTGTCCATTCTGTCTTCTGAAGTAATCTGTTACAGTACACTCTTACGGTTGATATCCTATGTACCAACTGCTATGCTATCATGTAAATCACAAACCACTTAGGTACGCAAACATTGTTCAAATGCTTCCAATATGGCCCTCTGCAAAAGATCAGTGGACATGATGATTCTAATTCTGAAATATTTTAGATTTATAAAGTCTACTCAGCTACATTGGAAATAATAATCTCCACTGAATAATAATTTCTAGGATTTCTTGAGCACTTACTATAAGCCAGGCATGACTTTTAAATACCTATTAAGTACCTACCAGTACACACTTCAGAGTTAGTAATCAGCACAACTCTGAGATATGTACTAGGATTTTCCAATTTTACAGAAAAAGAGGTTATGTAACTTGCCCCAAGGATATAGTTAGGTAATGGTCAAGTCAAGAGTCCAGATCCAGACACTCTACTTGAGAGACTTTTATCCTCTATCCTATATGCAATGTAGATAAAGTGGCAGTTTGCAACCACAGGAAACATGTTGAAGTGCTGGTTATGGCTTGATTTACCACATCAAACCTATCGTGTGATTTTATTTCCTTCTCTCTTCCTCTCTCATTTCATCCATCCCAGCTTAATAAATTCTAGAACAATCTACTTTTTCACTTCCACCCATCATATCTTGTTTGGAGCCACCAGGATTTAGAATTGAAAAAACAGCAAAAGAAACAAGCCATTTACTTGGGGAAGCTTTATGTGTTTCCAGACCCTGATCTCAAACCCCAGTTACTACTACTCTGGCAATGACTCACCAGCAGGAATATAATGCCTTTGATTTGTGAACATATGGAAATGAATTAATACCTTATGGTTCCTTATCACAAATGTCACAAGGACATGAAGATAGAGCAGAATAGGGATATTGAGAATAGCTATGTTGGGGGATCAGGAAGGAAAGCTGAATCACCTGAAAGCCTCCCGAAAAGGACTAGAAAAGGGGCCCTTCAATAAGAACTCTTGTTACATTTCTTCCATTATTCTTCAAGTTTGCAGTATTTCTAGAAATTTTAGGATAAAATTCAGGATAATAGATAGTTGAATTTCCTTCAAATGTCTTTCAAGATATGGCTTCCTTAAATCCTAAAGAGTTATCATTAGGCATCCAAATATTTAGGGTCAAAGTGATTGAAAAGGAGACATGAGAGTCTAAATGTAGGGGGAATATAAACACAATAGTCAGATTTTCTTTGGAAACTGAAAGTACACTGTGCTTTATGGAATTCCTTATTAATTCAATACAGCCAAGTCCAAGCCTGTAAAATGTTGATGTCTGATACTGAAGACATTCTTATGGCCCTAACTTGGTTATTCCAACCTTCTTGCTTGTTTATAATTTTCCCCAAAGCCTCCCTGTTTTCTTCCCTCTATTTGTTCAAATTGTATCCCTCACTTAAGTCCAGTTTTTCTCACCACTTCCTTAATGGAGTTGTCTCCAGATCTTTGAGCTCATACTAGTTTCCTCTTTTTCACAAGAATTCTTGGAGGCTTCATTGCCTCTACTTATAACAATAGCTCTTACGTTTACCTGCCATGATAAAATCATTAATTTCTTTGTACTGGAACACTTCAGTTGTTCTAGTATCGCTCAAAGGCTATAATACTGTGTTTTCCATTAAGTTAGACCTCAACAAGTATGTCTTGAATTTAATTGGATTTTTGTTGTTGTTTTGCTAATCTTCCATATTTGGAAGTGTTAGAAGGTAGCTGTTGCAATTTTTATGATCACACAGTTTTAGCAAAACTATATGTCACGTACTTGAGTTATACTTTACTCTGGGGAACGTGGATAATAAAGTAATAGGTTTTATTTATCAATCTATCTTCTCCAATGGGAAGGCAAGTCTTCATTTAAAAGTAAACTGACTTGTATGTTACATTTGAATTTCAAAAATAAAATCATTGTACATTTATACTTTTGAAAATCTGGATTCCTTAAAAAGCAGATTGGGATGTCTTCCAGTGAAAACTACTTCAGAAAGCACTACTTCAGAATAGAGTTTGAACTGACCCTAGATTTTTAAAAGTACCCAAATTTAAGAAACAGTCACAAAAAATAAGTTATCATAAAACTCTTCTAATTCTATCTTTCTAGGTTATTGTTAATCATACAAATATAAGCACTTATTAAATAAGAACAAAGTTCTGACATATTCAATATGAAGTCTCTGAACCACGGGACATTGAATTTATTCCAAAAATGGATTAGTTTATCTAGCAATGTCAAGCTGTCAATCAAATTGTCATTCATCTATCTAAAATTGTCAAGTTTGATAAGAAAAACAACTTCTAAAAGAAGTAGAACTAGTAAGAACCATGGGGCAGTAGTAAAATGGCCTTTTGATAATGGAGTCCTTAAGAAATGCTCTATAGATTATTAATGCCTATCGTTATTTCCTTACCTGAAACTCACATTTAACAATCTTTCTCTGAGCTCTGAGCTCAGGTTTTCTTGGGCTTAAGTTTTGGTTTTATCTTATGAAAGTTTTATTTGGAGAAATGTGGCAATTGTGGCAAACCCATTCCCATCACTATATCCTATAATGAAGTGGAATCTAGAACTATCTTTAGTTGCTCTGCTCTTTGTCAAAAAACTATTATCACATTTCCTTTTCCAGCTATGATATAATTATAACCAGTCATATTCTTTTGTGTCTACTTAAGTTCTACTGTTTTTTTGAAACAACATAAGCAATCTAGTTATTTTAAAATATATCTACATATATGCCACTCTGAATTTGTAATGAAGGGTATTAGGTCTATCGTTATTGAGATTTAACTGAACAAATCATTTTCATGAGAGAAAAGAACCTCCAAAGTGTGCATAAAATTAAGAGGTATGCATGGCTTCTATTATTTTTATGTTAGAGCTAATTAATGCCAGCATGAGCTATTAGCAAAAAGTAATAGTATCCTGACTATAATATACATTTCTCATGATACCCTGATTCTAATATTAACCACTGATACACTGTCCCCACTTGATATATGTTTGCTCCAAAACTGAAAGGGATTATGAGGGTCTAAAAAACTAAGAGAGCAAACAAATAAAAATGGTCATGTTCCTCCATCCTTCCCCCATAATATCACATTAGATAATATTTTTGTCTTTTATCTAAAAGCTTTAATAATGCATTGTATGGCCAACCTTTAAAAAAAACAAAAACAAAACTTGAACTTTTTTTGGCTTCGCCTGCATTTATCAATGAGCAATGCATCATCCAAATACATTTTAGAAATTAGACCTTGTATTCCATTACACATTTAGACATTTATTGCTGAATGATAAACCTGTGTGCACCTCTGGGGGTTGGACTTATAAATCAGTACTAACTATAAAAATATTATACTCCTATTTGAAACCATTGGGGTTCTATATCTTGTTCTTCTGGCTTTTCCAAAGAAATATGAATTTTTATGAAGGAAAAAGATATAATTTTTTTTCTTAGAGGTGATGGATATGTTATTATCCAGAGATAACATTGGTAAAAATAGAGTAACATATTAATGAAATAATCAATTATATTCAGTAGCTATATTGAGATTTGGGGAATTTTAATTTAAGATGCATATTTCACCATATACAAAATGAGCTCTGTTTTATTTTTTTTTTTTTTAAGATTTTATTTATTTGACAGAGACACAGCGAGAGAGGGAACACAAGCAGGGGGAGTGGGAGAGGGAGCAGGGAGTCCGATGCGGGGCTTGATCCCAGGTCCCTGGGATCATGACCTGAGCCAAAGGCAGACACTTAATGACTAAACCACCCAGGCACCCCATGTTTTATTATTATTTTTAACTTAACCACAGATGCAACTTTTCTATTACTGGTTACTAAGCAAACAAAATGATACCCACGTTGTGGTATCTATCTGTGTCAAAAAGATACAAATACTTGATTTGATGTAAAATGTACTCTTTCCTTTATTAAAGGATACTGAGTTACATGGGTCTCCTTCTAGAACTCTAGATGATTTACTAAACTCTCCACTAATAAAAGATTCAGAACAGTAGTTTTTCCCATAGGTAGAACTCTTATCATCATGAACCCTACAACTTCCTTGTAATTACTTCGACAAAATGTGTTTGAATAAAATTGTAGGCAAATAACCTAAATATCTATAATTCTGTGCCTATAAACTTATCAGGGTTGGGCTTTTTAAACCCTGCCCATTCCAAAGAAAAAACTGTCTTAAGACTGGCCCTTGGCCTGGCTCCTGGGAGATGACCTCTTAACCCTGGGAATATTCTGCCTGATAACAATGTTGTTTTTTTGTTGTTTGTTTTTTTATGACTGAAGCCTTGGGCTACTCTTATTTCAGTTTGATCTGGGGTGGCTCTGAAGTCTGACTAGCTGAGGTCAGTCATGAGGATGCCTACATGACATATCCCTAATAGAAACCCTGGTCACCAAGGTTTGAGTGAGTTTCCCTGGCTGGCAACACTTCACATATTTTGTTACACATCTTTCAAGAGCATTAAGCACATTCCTCTCCAAATCCACTGGAAGGGAACCCCAGATTCTTGCCAGTGGTTTTCCCTGGACTTTGCCCCACAAGCTTTTTTCACTTTGCTGATTTTAATCCATATCCCTTCACTGTAATAAACCATCACTGTGAATATAACAGCTTTTTTGAGTCCTATGTGTCCTTCAATCCTCAAGCCTAAGGATGATCTTGGGGACCTTCAACATAAAACCCACTGCCAGTTTTCAAAAGAAATGTATTGATTTCAGTCAGATCCTCATTAATCTGCACTGGAATTCCTAATTAGAATTTGGAGATCCACCCAGCCATTTTTCAGGCTTTTTTGATTGCTCTCCAGTCTCCAAACCTGCTACCATGGCCATATTATTCCCCTCTCTGCCATATACCACACTTTGTGGTAGGTCTGCATTCCTAAACTTGCTGGATTCCTAAACTTTCTCGTTGGATAATGGATTATCTATCATCAAAAATAATGGGAATAAACTTGTGTCTTCAGAAGTGATTCACTAGTAATTCCAAGTAAGATCATATAAATTTATAGAGAATAAGGTTCAGGATTTTCAAGATAAATAAATCCTACCAAAAATCTTCATTATGACCAGAATTAAAGAATTTACTCCTTATCATTGACTTTAAAAGATTCTTCTCTCTCTCTAAAGTTGAGAGTCAGCCATCACTTCATCATGTTATTTAGGCAATATTAAGATTTTTTTCTGAATGACTTTATGTCAACTGGATACAAGCTCCTTAGAACCTAGATAACCCATTTGCTCTTTTAATTTTATATAAAATGGTAGGCATTCATATATTACTTTATTTAGATTCTATTAAATTAATCTTTCACACTAAAAACTAACCCCAAGTCTCAATGAAAAAAATCAATAATTACATTTTATTCTAATTAAATGACATTTTTAAAATCATAGGTATGTAGTTTTCAGTGATTCTTCATAATATCAATTTCTATTTTTACTGAGTTTCTGTCTCAATGAAAATAAATCAATAATTACATTTTATTTTAATTAAATGACATATAGGTATGTAGCTTTCAGTGATTCTTCATAATATCAATTTCTATTTTTACTGAGTTGCTGATGTTGGGTTTGTTGATTTTTCTAAACTGATTGAAAAATTACAGTATCTCTCCAAAGATCCTAAAAGGATTTGTCAGACCAAACTACGATTGAGGACCAGTAAAATGTATTTGAAATTGAATATTACATACAACATCATAATTTTTTTAAAACTTGTGTCTAAGTTTTTAAGTACAAGCAAAACAACAGAAAAGTAAAAAAATTCCCCTCTCTGCCAAAAATAAACAGCCTAGGAGTTGTTATTTAGATATTAATATCAATAAATAAAAGAAATAATAATTATTGAATGGTATGGGTGCATATGAACAACTTCCCTTCTTCAGTTCTGTCCTTCATACATTTGTATAAAGTAAAGCCTGTAGCTATAAAAGGACAAATGATGATTATATTTGCAAGATTCTGGAAAATGGTGAGGGTGTTTCCATTTGTATAGAGAAAGAGAAAAGTCTCACAATTCAGGGACAGGAAGCTATGATTTACATAATGAACATGGCACAGAGACCTATAAAGAAGCAAGACTTAGATGGCAGGAAAATCACATTGGCTTAATTCCAAGACACCAGGCACATCCCTGGAAAATTCTGATGTGCCGGAATATAACAGTATGTACTTTTCCCAGAGCCAGAATCAGTGCAATATTTGGCTTTCCTACTTATACTTGGAACATGGGATTCTTTTTCTCAGAGCCTATCAGGGTTCCGTTTATGTTTAGCACCTGCATGCAGTCCAGGGGCTCTAAGAGGGACTTTTTACATATAGGAATGAATTTCTTAACATACGGTCATTTTTATAACTTAAAGGTATTCATTTTGATAATCTCCATACTCTAATATCTGATAATCATGAAGATGAAAGTGTTACACTTACATAATTGGAATAATCCCCTTTAAATGAGTTTTTACAAATTTTTCACCATTATAGAGAGAAATTTCTCAGCAATGTCAAATACAATGATAAACGTTTATCAGTAATAAAAGCCAGGCCACTATATATCACCAGGGCTAAGAAGCGAACCTCTGAAAGTGTAAATTCCAGCTCTACCATTTACTAGCTCTGTGACACTTAGTAACTATAATAATCTCTTTAAAACCCAGCAAATAGGGATAATAATCTGTAAACAGGGGTAATAAATTTAGCTAACATAAAACTCAGGTGAAACTGAAAAGAATACGAATGGATATAAAACACTTTCTCACAGTGCTTGGTTCAGAGCAAGTGTTCAATTAAAGCTACTGTGGTAGGCTAGAGGCTATGAACATGAGAAGGTCCACACCCTTCCTTCGCCCTCTTTGCCTGTCATGTGGGAAACTGCATGGGAAAAGAGAACTTAGTTAGTACGTGCAAATTCTCAAAAGAGAACCATGGGACGAACAAACAACTTTTCTCCCAGAACCTCCACTCTTTGAGAGAAGACTGGATCTGGCAAGCAAAATAGCAGGGACTGGAAGACACAGATGAGGGCGCCCTATGGGATATAACTGTGAGAAGTTCCCAAGAATTGGGAATGTTTGAAGATAGGAAAGGATAGGAGATAAGTGTTAGTGTTGACAAAATCATCATATGCTTATTAACTGAAAGAAATATGATGAAAGATTGAAATTTTTGCCTGAAGCTTTTTTTTTTTTTTTTTTTTTAAATACAACACATTCCAGAAATGAGTTTCTGGGGTCACAGATTACTGAGGTGTTATGGTCTGAACTACATCCTTCCAAAATTCATATGTTGTAGCCCTAACTTCCAGTACTCAGGATGTGGCTGTATTTGGGTCACAGGGTCTTTAAAGAGGTGACTGAGTTAAAATGAAGCCCTTAAGGTGGGTGGTCCCTAATCCAATCTGACTGGTGTCCTTATAAGAAGAGGAAATTTGAACTCATAGAACATACCAGAGATACATGAGCAAAGGAAAAACCACATGAGGACACAGCAATAAGGCGACCATCTGCAAGCCAAAGAGAAAGGCCTCAGAGGAAACCAAACCTGCAGAAACTTTGATCTTGAACTTCTACCATCCAGAACTATAAAAAAATTTATTTCTGTTGTTTAAGTCACCCAGTCTGTGGTAGTTTATGGCAGCCCAAGTAAACTAATACAAGAGGTAAGTATTTATACTAGCTATTAAGGGGCAATAAAATGCTTAGTGGTTAAAGTGGGAGAAAAGGTTTGCCTGAAATCAGACTGATCGAGTTTGACTTCTCAGTTCAAATTTTGGTTCTATTACTTTCTGTTTGTACAACCATAAGCAAGTTTTTTAGTCCCTCTCTACCTCAGTTTCTTCATTTAAAAAGGGGGGGGGATGCATTATAATGGTGTCTACTTCATTTGGTTGTTATGACTTAAAGGAGCTGAAATGATTAATACCCAAAACAGTGACTGGCATATAGTATTGATCAATGATCTTAATTATTTTAATTAGCTTTTATAATTCTTTTCAAGGGTTCTCAATCCTTCTGACCTTCAGCAATTTCAGAGACTATGCAACATTGTGGAGAAACTCTCTGGTTCAGCAGGAGCAATTTTGGCTGTGGAGTTTTCAAGGGACAGCTTACCCCAAGTCACATATCTTTTTTCACTGGGGTTACAATGAGAAAGGGTCTTCTCATTTTATAATGCCCAAAGGTTGCAATTGATTGTAGGAAATGTATCCAGTAAAGAAATCTGGATACAAATCAAGTTAAAGAGGTAAGAGAGAACACTAGTCTTTAGGTTTTTAAATTTTGACATTATGAAATATGTTTGTTGTATTTTTAATAACTAGTCTTTACTTTTCTATTAGTTTGCAGTTTCAGATACTATTTTAAGTGCTTTACATATGTTAACTCATTCAATCCTCCTTATAAACACGTGATAGATAGAATTTATAAATGAGGAGACAAGAGTGAGGTTCAATAATGTGTTCAAGATTAAGGAGCTAGGAAGTAGCAGTCAGGGTTGGAATCTTGGTGATCTATGGCCAGAGTCCATCCTCTTATTCATTCTATATACTACCTCAAAATTTATTAGGCAGATAATAGGGGTTTTTTCCTTAAATAGATTTAATCCAAAATGTTCATTCCCAGGATGCTACAATGCTGTCATTTATTAGGGAAAGAATGGTGTGATTCATTCATTTGAGCATTAAACAAATATAGATATCATAGTGGTTAAAAGCAAGATTTCTGCTCTTAGGCTTGTATTCCAGATCTATATAAACTTAGGACAATTTATATATGCTCATATATCTGAAATTGCTGAAGGTTATTTTCAAGATATCATGAGCAAAGGTGACCTATAGGAAAATCATGTCATATACCAAGAACATTATTGTGCAGTTTTCCTAAAGCATTTATGGTAAATTGAAGTAGAAATAACTCTAGAAAGGTAGGTTTGGGGTCAGCTTGCAAAGACCCTTAGTTGAGTTCCAAAAACTCAAGTATGATTTTCAAAATGAGACTCATCTTTGGTTCTTGAGCAGGAAGTTAAATTAATCAGTGTTCTAGAGGGGATGCGCAGAAGAAACTGAAACTGGGATTGTGAACAGAAACACCATCACCATATTTGCAGGTATTAGACAGTAAGGACCTGAACTTGGTTTGTGACAATAGCCATGCAAAAATAGAAAGCAATGAGAGTGTTACAAAAGAAAAGTCAGATTTGGCCACTCATCAGATGGAAGTAGAAAAGAAAAACAAAGATTCAAAGAAGACCGAGGCTCCTTGAGTCTGTTCATTGGCTCATTCAGGTGCTATCAAGAGAAAGTGGCAGAAGACCCTGGTTTAAAAAAAAAAAAAAGATTTAAAAGTTTGATTTTATGAAATAAAACTGAAGTCTGTTTTCCATCCATATAAATATATTTGTGCTATTTCTACCTTAAGAAATTAAAGTTCTAATGATCTAAAATAACAGAGACCCAGGAGAAACACCTGTGAATTAAAGATACATAAATTCAACATTATTTGATCTTCAGTGAGCCAGGCAAACACATAAAGAGATTCTCCTTTAGGCAAACCATTTGCTATTGACACAAATCACTATTTGACGAGGGATTAGAAAAAAGAATTCCAAGAAAAAATAAAATAAAATGTAAACAGAGCTTTATCCTCTTACTTTCTAGGCACCATTAGGTGCCTTACAAATTGTGAGCTAACTCTGTTTTTGGAGTTTTAAAAACAGTTGCTTGATATTAGCTGTTTCTAGAGGCAGACTGCACTAGCACCAAATTTTCAACTTTTGTATTTGTACAGATAATGTAATTTAGGTGACTTGGGAATCGCTCTTCAAATTAGAACTAGTTTTAAAATACCAACATCAAGTTAATGAGATTTTACTGAATTTTTAAGAATCTCAGAAACATGGAGATTTTTACAGAGGCACTGAGGATTATTTGCAAAACCTTCAGCAAAATCTCCAGAGTTATGTTGTTTTGTTTTGTTTTGTTTTTAATAAGTCATTATGCTTCTACAGAAGCCAGCATATTCTCTGGAGTTTTAACAGATGACATTCTTTACTTTGCCAGCAAAGTACTCCAGGATGTACAACAGACCAATGAATTACTCCAGCAGAGCAATAAAAGGGGGCCTGAAAAAGTTAATGCACTTCTTTAAATGCCAAATTTTTATAAGGTGGCTTATTTTAAAAGATAGATGTCAACCCAGAGTACTATACACATTAGATTCCTTAATGACAGATACTATTTAACAATATAAAAGTAACAAAGAAAATAAACACACTTTGGGAAATACTTTTTTTTTTTTGACTTCTTAGGAAAATAAAAGTCTGATAAAACCATTAAAACTTTCCACCCACCCCCTAAAATATAATTAAATGCAGAAGAATGTTGGTAATTTCTTCATTTTGGTATTTAAGTTTAGCCAAGTGCACAGAGCAAAGACTAATTTACTTACTTTTAGTTGCTCCAATATTATAAACAAGTGGGTATGTATATATGTATATGTGTATATATATACACATGTACATATACATTATAGATACACATATATACATATCTAGTTGCTTACATTATTTTATTATTGTACTGCATATATATATATTCCCATATGAAACTCCATTAATATATTTCTTTTAAATATATAATTTTGTGTTTTCAGGGAAAATGATGTATGAGCTTGGAGGTCAGCAGATCTGGGTTCAAGAAGTGGCTCTACTGCTTTCTAGTTTTGTAACTTTGGGCAAGGTACTTAGTCTCTCCAAGCCTCACTTACCTCATCTGTAAAACAAACATAATAGTAAGGTTGCTATGGATACTAAATGATTATGAATGCCTTATCATCGAGGCTTATCATCATGCCTGGACATGGTTGCTTTGATTATAGCAACTTTATTGTTCATTTTACTCCTTTCATCAAACTGCAAGTATCTTTAAGGCAATTATTGTACCAGACTATGTTTCTGTAATTCTATATAGCATCTAACACTGCATCTATCACTCCCAGCCTTCGATGACTGCTTTTCAAAGATAGCCTCTCCTTTATCCTCTGTATAAGGTGCTGCCATATCCTACCAGCCCCTAGATTTGGATGTCTATGAAACTTACAAGGAGAGTCAGCCTCAAGCAGAGCTGTCACCAAAATTTACTTTGAAATTTGAAAACAGAAACACTGAGGCAGAAGCAGAACAAATATTTTGCCCAAATAAAAGGAAAACTTCCCAAGTTAGAGTTTCCATCCCTGTAAGGTTCTTACATACAAGAACTATACGACCGGGAACATGTATGACCAGGGTTAGCGCTTTCATTCATCCAATAAAATAGCTCTGTACCTCCATTTGTCTTGGACAGGCAGTTGTCTATCCATCTTCAGTGTTCTTCTTCTTTCCACTGGTAATGGAAAGAATTTGTCTTTCTGAGTTGGGAAGATAAGACATACACATGAGCTGGTTTACGGGTTCTTTTGGAGGTAAGACTGAATATCTTTGACATGACTTTAATCCATTTAGAGGCTCATACTTTGGAAGACCTTGCTTTGCTGCCCACCTTTTCTTCTGCTTAGCATACCCTCACTTCTCCCTTCACAGTCACTCTTAGTCATCTTTCAAAACCAATTGCACAGGTAACTTCCACAGGAAAATACTTCTGACATCCTGAGACTGAATCAAATTCCTTTCATTTGCCCATTAATTCAACAAATATATGAGCACCTACTATGTGCCAAGTACTGTCTTACACATGGAAATACAGCAGTGATCACATTAACTAAAATTTCTCCTGGAGGGTACCTCCTAATGAAGGGAGAAAGAGAAGAGATAAAACACCTAATATACCACAGGGAATGATAAGACATGTAAGTGAAAGTAAAACACAGGATGGCAGAAAAATAAAACAGGCTGGGGGAGCTAGGACATCCTGACCAGTAGGGTAATTGCTGTTAAGTAGGAAGGTCAGGGAAAGCCTTAATAATACAATGGCATTTAAGCAGTAATTCTCAGGAAGTGAGGGAACAAACCTCTGTATATTCAGAGGAAGAATGCTCCAGATTGAAAGAACTGCAAGTGCAGAGAGCCTGAGGTGGGAGCATGCTCAGTATGTGTTAGGAACAGGAAGGATGCCTTCATGCCTGGAGCTCTGTGACTGGGGCAACATGGTGATGAGAGACAGGTAAACATGTGAGGCCTTTCACCTAAGAGACCTTGAGAACTCCAGCATTTTCTCGGAGTGAACTGAGAAGCCAAAAAGGGGTTTGAGCTGAAGAGTGCCATGATGTGATTTATGCTTAAATGAATTACTCTGATTTCTGTCTCAAGAAGGGACTATAGTGGGACCAGGGAGGAAGCTGGCAGATCACTTAAAATTTTACATGGTTCAGAGGAAAGATAATAGGGGCTCCATATGTGTCCCTTTCGCAAGTTGACCACACGTCCAGCCTGCCATTAGCCCACTCTTCTGCTTTTGTCTTGATAACACTGTGACATCCCTAAAAGGAGAAACAGGTCTCTTTTATCTCTGTATCATCAACATTTTACCAAAAACTTGGCATATTACAGTGATTGGTAAATGTTTACTGAATGAAAAAAATCTATTAACATAGACTTTCAAAGAAATTCAGACCCTGGAGAGATCCAAATATCATGGCTTTTTAAATGGAAATATTTATGTAAAAAATAATTTGATTCAATGGAGGAGAAAAGTACTAGTATTATCCTATATTTTTTGAGATATTGTTCTCCAATTCTATGCAGTAAAAATGGAAAGGAATAAAATTAGGGCTGTGAGCCAATCCCAGAAATGGCAACTAAAGTAATAAAGGTAATGGATTTTGATCAGTACATAAAATGAAAATCATAAATAATGTGCATGAAAAATGTAAAGTGACATTAATAACTAAACATCTGTTTAATATTATTAAGGTCAGTGGAGAAAAAACTAATTGTAGTAAATATTTTAATTAGTGTTTTGGCAAAAAGCATTTGAAATTTGAATGAAAATAAGGAAAATTTAATGAATAAAGGCAGGCTTTAATATTCCAAACCATAGTGAATCACCAAAAAAGCACTTGTCTATGTATTAGTTTGTTATTGCTGCTGTGACAAATCCCCATAAACTTAGTGAGTCAAAACAATGCAAATTTATGAGCATAATTTGTAGGTCAGAATTCTGACAGAGGTCTCACTGAGCTAAAAATCAAGGTGTTGGCAAGGCTGCACTCTTTTCTGGAGGCTCTAGGAGACAATATGTCTCCTTGTCTTTTTCAGCTTCTAGAGAATGCCTTAAATTATGATACATCTATATGATGGAATACTATAGTCATTAAAATTAGGCTTCTGGAATTTTTAGTTATATGACAAAATATTATAAGTGACAGGTGTTACATGCCACATTATATATGCAATATAATTTCAACTATATAAAAATACCTATTCATGGACAAATAACTGAAAAAGGGTATTATATGACTGCTTCTAAATGTTGCAGTTATGAGTAATATCTATTTCTTCTTTATGCTCTTTTCCTATTTTTTTTTTTTAGATTTTATTTATTTATTTGACACAGAAAGAGAGAGAGAGTGCGCACAAGCAAGGGAAGCAGCAGAGGGAGAAGGAGAAGCAGTTTCCCTGCTGAGCAGAGAGCCCGATGCAATGCGGGGCTCGATCCCAGGACTCTGAGATCATGACCTGAGCCAAAGGCAGACGCTTAACAACTGAACCACCCAGGCTCCCCTCTTTTCCTAATTTTTAAATGAACTTGTATAACTTTTACTTTTAAACTAGCATATTTTTAAAAACAGCATCATGCATTTAAATTAATAGTTCATGTTTTCATAAAAATATTTCGTTGTCTCCTTCTGATACTTTCTTCTCCTTTTCCTCCAATCAAGCATGGAATTAAGACTTTGTTTTAATTTAAATGAAAAAGAGCAACAGTTGCATCATGCTCTTTTCCCTTTTATTCATAACCTAAATTCTACAAAGTACTATACCCAATGCCATTTGGATTTCCTGATTTAAGTTTCAAAGACATTCTATTTCTACGAATTCTCCTACCTTATTCTCTAGCTAGACAGTAGGTAACCTTTTCAGAAAAGACAGGATTTTTAATTTTAACTCTGCAAGGCATTCTCCTAACTCTCAGATCTGTTGAAATCTTATAACATCCTATGATTTTTCTGGCACATACAAAATTGAAAGGAGGTGCAAAACGATGAAGACAGTAAAAAGATCAGTAGTTATGAGGTGGAGGGGTGGGAGGACAAAGGAGGGATGAACAGACAAAACACAGAGGACTTTTAAGGCAATGAAAATATTCTGTATGATATTAGAATGGTGGATACATGTCATTATACATTTGTCCAAATTCATAGAAAGTACAACACTAAGTGAACCATAATGTAAACTAAGGACTTTAAGTGATAATGATGTGTCATCGTAAGTTCATCAATTGTAACAAATGTACCACTCTGGTGGGGGATGTTGATAATGGGGGAGGCTCTGCATGTGTGGGGGCAGGGGTACATGGGAAATCTCTGTAGCTTTCTCTCAATTTTAATGTGAACCTAAAACTTTAAATATAAAATCTTTTTAATAATTGAAAGGACAGGTAAATTTTACAAAAGGAAATATAAGTAAATGCACGCCTCCTCATCCATTTAAAATAACAATAAAATAACAAAGCTTTGTCTTTCATCTGCCAAATTTAACTACTAAAACTAAAAGGTCAACAAAATCATTTCAGCTACTTTGTTTTCATACGTTATACATATGTATAACACATGCATATACATACATTACCTTCAAACAGGAAATAAATAGCCCATTATTAGAGAAATCAGCCTAAGAATCAAACATATTCTCCTCTCCCACTTTGAAAAGAAAAAGCATACTTGTCTTTATTCATCTAGAATCTCACAATGGGGGGCGCCTGGGTGGCTCAGTCAGTTAAGTGTCTGCCTTCGGCTCAGGTCATGATCCCAGGGTCCTGGGATCGAGCCCCACATCAGGCTCCCTGCTCAGCATGGAGCCTGCTTCTCCCTCTCCCTCTGCTGTTCCCCTTGCTTGTGCTTGCGCGCGCTCTCTCTCTCTCTCTCTGTGTCAAATAAATAAATAAAATATTTAAAAAAATAGAATCTCACAATGGTGCACTGCACTGAAGTACACATTTCTGTGGCGCCCATCAAAGGAACAATTTGAAATATTGATATCTATGAAGACTTCTTAAATCAAGGCACAATATATGCATGCCATAGCTTTGTGTCCGTCCTTATATATATTATACCTATTTCCATTAAGTGCTAAAAGTGAAATTAAAGCAGGGTAATTTGGCCCACACTGGAATCATTTGAATTTAGATAAATTCTGAGTAGGGTAGCATGAGTGAAGACAGTCTTTGTTGCCTACTCCATCTTGTTCCTTCATTGCCTATTGACACTACCCCTGAGGGAGTAGGTCACAAGCACAAAATACTAAAGGTGGGTACACAGGCACAAAATATTAAAGGTGCAGTCACCTTAATGGCAAATTCATGTTAAGACTTAATCCCTGCTTAACCCATCAGAATCACTTCCGGAAATCAAAAGTGATGTGGTTATCATGAGAAAAATATCAATGTTTTGTAAATTTAAAAATGAAGTTAGACATTCTATGACACCCTGCTTTGGCTGATTTGACAATGAAACTGAAATTTCCAATTAGGTTTAAGATGAACATTTTCCACGAACTGAAAGAGTTAAGTCTATAGCTAAAATTTTGATGGAAATAAATATAAGATACTTTATATGAAACAAGTGCTTTATCAAAAATGGGCATTGGCCAGATGATATGATACTTTATGTGGAAAACCCAAAAGACTCCACCCCAAAACTGCTAGAATTCATACAGGAATTCAGAGGGGCAGGATATAAAATCAATGCACAGAAATCAGTTGCATTTCTATACACCAACAACAAGACAGAAGAAAGAGAAATTATGGAGTCAATTCCATTTACAGTTGCACCCAAAACCATAAGATACCTAGGAATAAATCTAACCAAAGAGGCAAAGAATCTGTACTCAGAGAACTATAGAATACTCATGAAAGAAATTGAGGAAGACACGATCGATGCTCATGGATCGGAAGAACAAATATTGTGAAAATATCTATGCTACCTAGAGCAATCTACACATTTAATGCAATCTCTATCAAAACACCATCAACTTTTTTCAAAGAAATGGAACAAATAATCCTAAAATTTATATGGAAGCAGAAAAGACCCCAAATAGCCAGAAGACTGTTGAAAAAGAAAAGCAAAGCTGGTGGTATCACAATTCCGGACTTCAAGCTCTATTACAAAGCTGTCATCATCAAGACAGTATGGTACTGGCACAAAAACAGACACATCAATCAATGGAACAGAATAGAGAGCCCAGAAATGGACCCTCAACTCTATGGTCAACTAATCTTTGACAAAGCAGAAAGAACATCTGATGGAAAAAAGACAGTCTCTTCAACAAATGGTGTTGGGAAAATTGGACAGCCACATGCAGAAGAATGAAACTGGACCATTTCCTTACACCACACACAAAAATAGACTCAAAATGGTTGAAAGACCTAAATGTGAGACAGGAATTCATCAAAATCCTTGAGGAGAACACAGGCAGCAACCTCTTTGACCTCAACTGCATCAACTTCTTCCTAGAAACACCACCAAAGGCAAGGGAAGCAAGGGCAAAAATGAACTACTGGGACTTCATCGAGATAAAAAGCTTTTGCACAGCAAAGGAAACAATCAACAAAACCAAGAGACAACCGACAGAATGGGAGAAGACATTTGCAAATGACTTATCAGATAAAGGGCTAGTATCCAAAATCAATAAAGAATTTATCAAAATAAACATCCAGAGAACAAATAATCCAATCAAGAAATGGGCAGAAGACATGAACAGACATTTCTGCAAAGAAGACATCCAAATGGCCAACAGACACATGAAAAAGTGCTCAACATCACTCGGCATCAGGGAAATACAGATCAAAACTTCAATGAGATACCACCTCACACCAGTCAGAATGGCTAAAATTAACAAGTCAGGAAATGACAAATGTTGGCGAGGATGCGGAGAAAGGGGAACCCTCCAACGCTGTTGGTGGGAATGCAAGCTGGGGCAGCCACTCTGGAAAACAGTATGGAGGTTCCTCAAAAAATTGAAAATACAGCTACCCTATGACCCAGCAATTATACTACTTGGTATTTACCCCAAAGATACAAATGTAGTGATCCGAAGGGGCATGTGCACCCCAATGTTCATAGCAGCAATGTCCACAATAGCCAAACTACAGAAAGAGCCAAGATGTCCATCAACAGATGAATGGATAAAGAAGATGTGGTATATATATACAATGGAATATTATGCAGCTATTAAAAAGATGAAATCTTGCCATTTGCAACAACGTGGATAGAACTAGAGGGTATTATGCTAAGTGAAATAAGTCAATCAGAGAAAGACAAGTATTATATGATCTCACTGATATGAGGAATTTGAGAAACAAGACAGAGGATCATAGGGGAAGGGAGGGAAAAATGAAACAAGATGAAACCAGAGAGGGAGACAAACCATATGAGACTCTTAATCTCAGGAAACAAACTGAGGGTTGCTGGAGTGGAGGAGGGTGGGAGGGATAGGGTGGCTGGGTGATTGACATTGGGGAGGGTATGTGCTACGGTGAGCACTGTGAATTGTGTAAGACTGATGAATCACAGACCTGTACCCCTGAAACAAATAATACATTATATGTTAATTAAAAAAAAAGAAATTGGGGCACAACAACTTAAAATGAGTAAATGGGTGTAATTAAGTAAGGCAAATTAAGGATGATATTAGATGTTTTTTTAAAAAAATGTGCATTGGCATAAATGTATTAAATGATATTTTTACTTTACCAACCCTTTCTGAGTATACTGAGTTAAGCAAGGTGCCTTTATGTGAAAAAGTAATAGGAATGACTGTCACTTGAAAAGACTTGGGAAAGCCTTTATGTTGTTGGCAAAGCACATGACTAGTAACTGGATAAGAAATTCTTTTGCAAGAAAGATGACTTCTAATTCTTTGCTTACAAGGAAATTGAAGGAGATCTTTATCAAGTTGACAATTGAAATATAATTTTAATAATATATCCCCATATGATTTTTGGCATAAAACTGATAAAGAACCTAAAATAGTGACAACACTATAAAAATTTTTCCACCTACTTATTTAGGTGAAAATACTTATCAATGTTTTCAACTACAAAAACAAAAAATAGGAATAGAAGGAGTGCAAAACTTGCCTCATTCTAGTAGTACATAATATGAATCCATGAAGATATAATACCTTTCATATAAAAAAAGACTTTTGTTACACAGCAAAAACTGATAGACTGAGTAAAATTCCTTTCACAGAAATTGTGGTAAGGGTCAATACATTTTACAACCCATCCTCTCGGTGCAGAGGAAACCATGTATATTCCATCTCGTGTGAATTTGTCCTTTCCACTTTCCTCAGTTTCTTCACTGACAAAAGCAGAAGCTGTGTTTTTTCCTCATTTAAATGACAAGCTTCCCTCCTTTGACAGTGTCTAAAAGTAGATGTTGTTTTAAAAGCCTCTTTCATGCATTTAATTTTTTACTCATTCTTTTTATTGAGATACAACATAAAGCGCATAAATCTTAAATGTACAGCTTAATTAATTTTTGAAAAACATATGTCAATGGAAGCTCCATCCAGATCAAAATGTAAAATACTATCTAACACCACAGAAGCCTCTTCTTGCATCTTCCCAGTCATTGCCACTCCCCCCAGCCCATACACCAAAGCGTAAGCACTGTTCTGACTTCTATTATAATAGGTTAAGTTCTGTCTGCTTTTTGAACTTCCAAAACAGAATCACACAATATATACTCCTTTAGGTCTGGAAACTGAAAAAAAAAAATAAGTCACAGGTGAGAGAATATATTGGCAATACACATATCTGACAAGGGACTTGTACCAGGATATATAAATACAAACCAAAAAAAGACAGACAATCCAGTTTTAAAATGTGCAAAAGACTTGAACAAGTATAACCAAATAATATTTCATACATTTTGAGGATCTTCCTTTTAAGCCCTGAGTCTTTTGAGATCTCAAACTCCAAAGCTTAAAGTTCCCTTATTTAAATTAACTAATCTCTTCATTCACATATCCATAAAACATTTGTTTAATATCTCCTATGTTCAAGGCACTGTGTTGTACAATGGAAGGTAAGATAGATTAAGTTCCTGGCCTCAGGGAATGAAGGGTCCAGTAGTTGAAATAAGTCATGGGGAAAAAAAAAAAATATGGCCATGCTCAATATAAATAGCAATACTGGCCACAACAGAAATAAAATTACTGACTGTTCCTACTTGACATTAGGGGAAGAGTGGAGAGAATTGATTAAAGAAGAAAAGGTGGTATTTGGCAGATTTAATATCTTGTGTCATACACCTGAAACAAAACTTAGACAAATACCCCCAGGGAATGTCTCTCTTGATGATTTTCTTTCCCATGCTTCTCTCATCATGGAAGTCAGACTTTGGTCCTATGAGAGGAGGCTATAAAAAGCTTTATGGCCATAATTTGCTGGATCAGAACCAAGAACCATTCTTACTTTTAATTCTACTCTGCCCTTGGTATTCCAGAACTCCAATCTGAACTACATCCCACAAATTATTGGATTTTCTAACCCTTAATGCTGATATCCTACTAACTGCATTCCTCACATCTACCTGTATACCTTAATCTAGCATTTTTAATGCTTAGATCACCATCCATCATCTATTCGTTCTCTCTTGTTTCTGTATGCCATATCTGGAACCCTGTGCAGTCCTCAGGTTAATAGTAGCTTCATCCATATGTGTCTGTGTGTTTGTATTTTGATTTTGGAATTTTTTCTTGGTATTTTAAATCCATATGCACTTCCCCAATACAACAAACAGACCTCTAGTCTTGCTCTTGAGTTTGGACCCCTGGTTTTCACTCAATTCTGAACCACTTCCACTCTCTAGATTCAAGGCTTCCTCAGTTAAGCCCATCTTACAGCTATAAATGTGCCAGCCACAACAAAAGAAAAAAAGAGGTAAGAAATCTTTTAATAAAAGCATGCAATGGACACAACCTATTCTTTTCAAATTAGGATATCAATTTTTAAATTGTTGCATCTCTCATCCACATGTATTTCATGAATTTTATGCTTTTGTAACACACTGAGTCATAACCTAGAATAGTTTTCTCAAAATCTAGCCTATCTGCATCAGAAAATACTAAGAGTACTTACCTGAATAAGATTCTTCGACCCCGCTGCAACCTACTGAATCAGAACCTTTGGACCTGGGGCGCCTGAGTGGCTCAGTTGGTTAAGCATCTACCTTCAGCTCAGGTTATGATCCCTGCATTTGGCTCCCTGCTCAGAGGGGACTCTGCTTCTCCTCCCTCTGGCCCTCCTTTGTGCTCCTCACTTGTGCTCTCTGCTCTCTCTCTCATGCTCTCTCTCAAATAAATAACTAAAATCTTAAAAAAAAAAAAAAAAAAAAAAGAGTGTTAGAAGAAAGATTACCCAATAGTAATGAACATGCCTAACACCACATTTTTTTTTTTCCAAGCACCATTTTCCAAAAAAAGTAACCAGGGCTGGGCTAGGGGAAATGGTATCAGAGGTTAAAGTGTGTCTTCTGACATGATGCTCTGAGAAGGACACAAAATCACTTGTCCACTATTTTTGGCAAAAATGCATTATATCAACTTTAACATGAGATAACATCAGACAAATTCAATTTGAAATAGATTTATCCTACCAAATACTGGCTAGCACTCTTTCAAGATGTCAAGATCACAAATGAAAAAGTATGACTGAGAAAATGGCCCAATTTTAACAGACTAAGGAGCCATGATCAGGGTGAACTCTCAGGCTTTGACCTTTGTATTACGGTTATGTAAGATGTTATTGTATGGTGAAGATGGGTGAAAGAACTCGTTATACATTTTTTAAGAGTTCTGTAAGTCTGGAAATACTTGAAAATTAAAAGTTTTTAAAAAAGGATTTAATGTAGGAAAGGGAATTTGTTTTATTTTGATATGACTCAAACTCTCTTTCAAAAGTTGTTCCTAATTCTGTATTTAATTGCCATTTTAGCTTTTTTAAAGATTTTCCTTATTGTGACATTAATGCCCCATTGGCAGCAAGAAGAATCAAGAGTTAAATGTTCTGCAGTAACATTTCACCCTTTCTTCTTCCAATAACTTTCTCTTCTCCTTTTAAACTTCAGTTGTGTTATTCTCCCATTAAACCTGTAGGAGAAAGGAGTCCTTATTTATTTTTCTAAAATTTTATGTGTTGTACAGCTTTTTATAAACTTCCAACATCACTGAAATACTATAAAAATATGATTCTGGACACTATGGTTAAATAATTGCTACTGTCTTGATAGTTACTCAGAATAATGTAGTTAAAGCATTATTCTAAATTCCAAAATTAAATAATTAGAGTTGTCTTGCTTGCATGCTATTTTCATTATTAGTTCTGTTTTTCCTTATTTTTTGTCTTCCTGAGGCAATGCTGACATATCTCTGGAATGTGCTGGCTTTTTTTTTTTTTTTTTTTTTTGAGTGGTTCCTCGAGTGGAATGATATGACAACTTTCAAGTGATTTTCTATTTCTTCCTTTATTATTTTCTCATTCTTTTTTCTTTTTTAATTGTAGTAAAATACAAATAAGATAAAATTTACCATCTTAACCACTTTTAAGTGTACACTTCAGTAGCGTTAAGTATATTCACATTGTTGAAAAGTTCTAAAATTGTCTTTTTTTCTTTTTACTTTTATTTATACATCCAAGAAAAGATATAAAGCAAAGATGGTTTGCTTAATTTTGGAGGACTACTAAGGAGAGTGTATTCTAGTTTCATGTACCATTTTTCAAACATTATTTGGAATCATTCACATGAGAGATGAATAAAAGGATTAGAGCTAATTTTGATCTCAAATGATTAGGAACAAAAACCAAGCGAAGAGAATTAGTGAGCTAAGATACAGTTATGCTCCTCCTATATAGAACTTGTCTACCTAATGAACTCAACTGTCCAGAATACAACTTTACCAGCAAAAGTAAGTATACAAAGGTCTCCAAGGAAACAAAATTAGTGTAACAAAATCCATGTTTTTAATTTTGTATACTTCAGGCACAAAAGAATTTCATGCCCTCGTTCAAGACTTTACTCTTATTTGGGGCACCTGGGTGGCTCAGTTGGTTAAGCACTGGACTCTTGATTTAGGCTCAGGTCATGATCTCAAGGTCGTGAGATCAAGCCCCTACAGGGGCTCCACACTCAGCAGGGAGCCTGCTTGAGATTCTCTCCCTCTCCTTCTGCCCCTCCCATCCTGCCCCCCGCCCCGCCCCACTCAAGCTCTCTCAAAAAATAAATCTTAAAAAAAAAAAAAAAAAAGAGCTTGCTCTTACTTTAAGGACAACATAACATACTTGGCTACCTGGTATCTAAAAATCACAGTCTAAAAATAACAAATACAAAATAAAAAAGAGGAATGCTTTTAGGCAATATTGGCAATATACTGAAAATAAGAAGTTCTATGTGGAAAGGAAAACCATCAAAAGCAAAAAAATGAGTGTATTGTTAAAGAATTTGAAAGAATAAAAATATCATATCTCAAAATTCCTGGAGGCTATAATAAATTAAAAAACGTTTTAATAAGTGATTCTTATAATGATATGTTCAGCATATTCTATTTTTAAATACAGGGCATGAAAATAAAATTATACTGAGTGATTTCTATGTGGCGGTATCAATAGGTTTAAGTTATAGGATATATACTACATCCATAATGTAAAAAATAAGGTGGCTTTTATTTTTGTGATTGTTTGAAATATGGGTGCTTCCTACTAATGTGGGGGAAGGGAAACATATTGATGCAAAAAAACTGCACCGGAATAATTTTTTTCCAAGATATAATATCACACAACTAGTTATTCTACTTCTCCAATTTTCAAACAAAATTCTGGAAATAAGAATATTATTCTTTCAGAGTCCATTTTTCCCTAAATGCTGACTTTCCATTAAAATGTTACTAAACATATAGCATTAAAACAAGAGTACAAAGGCAAACACTGAAGAAAAGTATGGAGAGATATTAGACTAGAAATGCTTAAAGACATTCACTGAGAAATGACCACAGGCATCCACAGAGCATTTTATGTCTCAGAAGATGCCCAATTTGGCAACTGATAAAGGCTTAAGAGGAAGATCCCAATAAAAATGGAGACTACAAGCTCCATGAGGCAAAGAAACCTGCCTCTCTTCATCACCGTATTGCCAATGCTTATCATGTAGAGCAAAGACTTTAGATAGCAAAATCTGGATCCAGATGGGGTGCTTTCTACACACTATTACTCTTCATTTTCTCAAGTATTCCAGTGAACTAAGGAGAAATGACACCTGTAGCAAGTAAACAGGTTTCTTTCTGGACTTAAAGTAATTTATTGTAACAGACCCTGTGTATCTAAAGTAGCATTATATGTGGTTATTGTTGTTGTTTTTAAATCAGCTCCCAAAACTTCCTCAGAGTTTTTGTGATGATAGCTTTATTAAACATTTCAATAAGCACACCAGCACCGTATGAATTGCGATGTACACAAAGCATCATTGTTGGCCTAGCCCACCTCTTCAAACTCTATGTCTGCTTTAACTATAGGCAATGAAAGAAATTTCAGAAACTAGGTTCCCTGTATTCTTGTTGTGTTTTAAATTTAATATGAATAACTGACATTATTCATTCATTTCTTTATCAAACATGTATTAAGTGTCTACTCTTACCAGTTACTCTACTAGACACCAGAAATACCATGGTGGGGGAAACAAACACAGCATTTTCTCTCATGGATCTTATACTCTAGTATGAAAAACAGGTAAAATATGCAACAAAATTAACAAAATAAAGAAAATTGTAAGAAGTATTAGAGGAAAAATATGGGATTAAAATAAGAATAACAGAAGTAGCAGGAGAGGCGAGGGGGAGGATCTGATTTAGTCAATAAAGTTTTCCCAAAGAGGTGACATTTAAGCTAAAATTTGAAAAATGATGCAGCACATAGATTGAAAAGAGATTGAGAAGATGATCCTCTAAAGCTGGAAGGGGATTGTCATGTTAAGGAATTGAAACAAGACTGGGATGGCCAAGACCTAATAAAGAGGCCATAATACAGAGTAAGGTTTTTCCCTCAGAGCATTGAGAAGCCATTGAAGGGTGTTAAAGAGGGTGTAAAGACCCGAGTACCCCAGCAAGACTAATTATCTCTCTGTATGAGGACACAGAATGAGCTAATATATGCAAAAATACCCTGAAAGATACAAAATGGTGTGCAAACATAAGGTACTAAGACCATGGCTTATTGCCTTTGTATTCCCAATGGCTAACACAATATCTGGTGTGCAGCAGGCTAGTTATAGATGATATATTTTTCTTAGTTTCTTAAACTAAATTAAATAAAAACTGCTAACTTAAATTTGATTTGCTCTGAAATTTTCCATAATACACTTGAAATAAAGGTTTCACCAACCTTTATTGTTTGAACCTGTTTGTGCTAAAGTGAAACTCAATTTTAATGGCTGTCTTCCAAAGATCACTCCTTACTGAACTCTCATAAACTCACAACCACTTAGGTCCTTAAACATCCTAGCTGGAAGCTCTGTTTTCCCTATCCTCATCATGACCATGGAGATCTATAGTTCCCACTATAATATGACAAAGTGCATTAACTGTCTGCACCAAGGGGCTCCATTTGTTGTGTTGGCAGTTTTTGTTCTTCCTTTCACCTCCCTAATGAGGCCCAGTCCCACTCACTGATGTCCTATAGCAGTCAGACAAACCACCGTCTCAAGTTCTGCCAGGAATCAAAAATAACATTAATAGCATTCTATATTGTCTATCTATATTTAATGATAATGGATAATATCTGTGATGACATTTTTTCAAAATTTGTTTCTGCATTTCCCCTTCATTTGGAAAAATGCCTTCCTGAGTATCTGTCTACCTAGCTCGTTTTGAGAATGTAAATGCTCATTCACCCTGTGACTCCTATATTATAACCTGTCTAAAGAAGTGCTTTAAAAGATCCTGATTTTACCACCTGGAAGGAGAGTAGGCCTCATAATTGTTCAGGAGAGTTATCTATACAACGCCCACTAGGAGCCCATGTAGCTAACACGATTCTGCACATGGGCTCACAGATATCCTAGCACTTCCTCAAGGGAACAGGATTCTTTTCCCGGGACACAGGACATTTCAGAAAAAGGATAAATGGAGATACCTTCTCCTGCAATACTCATGAGTCTGCATAATTTATACCTTCTAGGACCCTTCTGTCACAGCAAATCACCCATGAGCCAAAAGTCATCAGTTGCATGGAGAGCTGTGCTATCAGTGATTCAGAGCAGTTTTCCCGTTTCTTCTGAGGACCAGAAAGGACTCAGTTAAAGCACAAAGTGGTAAAAAAAAAAAATAGTTTTTACCTGTGGTAGTCATGGTTTCTCTAGACTTTATAGTTCCATACTCTTTCCAAAGTCACATGGAAAGATGCCAGACCAAGATATAGGACATGACTCTTTACAACATTCCCCTGCAGACTCTTATGACCCAAGTACCCCAGCAAGACTAATTATCTCTCTGTATGAGGACACAGAATGAGCTAATATATGCAAAAATACCCTGAAAGATACAAAATGGTGTGCAAACATAAGGTACTAAGACCATGGCTTATTGCCTTTGTATTCCCAATGGCTAACACAATATCTGGTGTGCAGCAGGCTCAGAAGAGATGATAGATAGATATAGATTTTTATATGTAATATGATATATATGATAAATTATATATATATATGGAAAGAGGGCAAGAGAGAATGAATAAATCTGATTAACTGCATTTGAGTATCAACAAATTCAGCTAGGGGTGTGTTTGGGGTTATTTCACTTTATCTTTTCTATGATCTCATGTTACCCAACTTTCCCCAATATACACACATATATATATCCAAGGTCTTCCAGGCTGGCACATGGTGCACCCCCCCCCCAAGTCCTTAGTACCTTAGCTCTGTTATCTCCAACCTTTTTCTTCCCACATTCCCATCAGCTATTAAGTGGAAGAGCAGAAATTCAAGTCCAGGGCTGTCTGTCTCCAACACTCTTTTCACTAATCTCTGCTCCTTCTCAAGGAATTTCTGGTTCTGATGACTTGATATTGATGGAAGGATTTTCCTGGAATTCCTCAAACCACTCATCATGTGGTACAGCCTCTCCCTCCACAGTAAATGTAATACTCTTTAGAAGTCACCTTTATGTATCAGGAAGTGGTTGAACTTTTAGAAATTTGAGTTTGGGGTGTTGAATTGAAAATGAAGTCATCTGAAGACTCAAATGAGGACAAAAATCCTATCCCGTGTTGTTAATTCTTGTGCTCTTAAGCCAGTGAGTGTGAGAGTCAGACTTGAGGAGTATTTTAGAGATACAGCCAGTTGTCTTATCACTCAGTGACTCAAGAGCAGCCCCTGATGAGTCACACATTGCTTCTGTCACAGCAAATCACCCATGAGCCAAAAGTCATCAGTTGCATGGAGAGCTGTGCTATCAGTGATTCAGAGCAGTTTTCCCGTTTCTTCTGAGGACCAGAAAGGACTCAGTTAAAGCACAAAGAATTTAGAATGGATTTGGATAAGAATACAGAGTGTCAAAGTGGTAAGAAAGTAAAATTTCCCAGTGGTAGCATAAAGCAGGGGTCCTCCCCCAACCTTTTTTTTAAATTAAAGGATGAGGCAGTTTAAGGTGGTGGAATAGGAAAATCCTGAACTCACCTTTTCCCATGGACACAACAAATTTATAGCTACATGTAGAATAATTACCTATGAAAAGAATCTGAGAATTAGCTCAACAGCTACTCCACAACAAATACAGGCCAGATCAAGATGGTAGGACAGTCAGAGGGGATCTTGCCAAAAGCTCACTCCCAGCACAGTGACCCACCATCCTCACAAATATGGAACTCCACCCTGAGGAGTGAGGGTTTTTATGCTATCAGGCACCCCAAAACTTGGGACCTGTATCAGAGAGATGAGCTTCCAAAATGTTTGGCTTTGAAAACCAATGGGGCTTACATCCAGGAGAACCATAGGGCTATAGAGAATGGAGATTATGCTCTTGAAGGGCTCCTGTGAAAACCCAATAGCCCCAGGACCCAGTGCAAAAGCAGCAGCTGGAAAAAAGCCAAGACCGTATGTGAAGGAGTTTCATTTGCTAATCTTAAAGCATCTGCCACAGGGGCAAAAGCCTGTTGAGACTCCCTATGGAGATGGAGGTGCTAGCAGGAACCATTTTCACATTTTCTCTCTACTTTGCTAGTGCTGGCACTGGTGGGAACAATTTTTGCACCCTTGTTCTAACCTGCTAGCACTCCCCAATGTGCTGCTGCCATGCCCCACCCCCACCAATGCAATGGCATTGTGCTGCTGCCTTGCCCCCCACCCAGGACCTTCTAAGCCAGCATACACACACAGACTACACAGGAGACATGCACCTTGAACACTGGCCTTTGCTGGCCAGGAGGGATTGAATTTCTGAGACCCATGGGTCTAAAACAAATCTAAGTAACAGTTCAAGAGACAACCGAGAACTAGGGAAGGTTAAGCAATAAGGTTCATCTCACTACACAGGGCCATCCCTTCAAGACTAGGAAAGATAGCTATTCACCTAACACATAGAAACAAACACATAGTTAAGCAAAATGAGGAAACAGAGAAATATGTTCCAAATGAAAGAACAAGATAAAGCTCCAGAAAAAAGCTTCAATAAAATGGTGATAAGTGATTTATCTGTTAAAGAGTTCAAAGTAATAATGGTCATAAAGATGCTCACTGAACTTGGAAGAAAAAGGGATGAACACAGAGAGAACTTAAGAAGAGACAAAATATAAGTATCAAAAAGAATTTACAGAGCTGAAGAAAATAATAACTGAAAAGCAAAATATGGTAGAGGGGTTTAATAGAAGACTAGATGAAAGAGAAGAAAGAATCAGTGATCTGGAAGACAGGGCAGTAGAACTCACCCAAACAGAGCAGCAAAGAGAAAAAAAAAAAAGAATTTTAAAAAAATGAAGATAGATTAAAGGACCTATGGGACAATATCAAGTAGAATACCATTCACATTATAGGGTACCAGAAGGAGAAGAAAGAGAGAAAGGGGTATAAAATTTATTTGAAGAAATAATGGTTAAAAATTTCCCTAACCCAGGGAATGAAATAGATATGCAGATCCAGGTATCCCAGAGAGTTCCAAACAGATGAACTCAAAAAACTCACACCAAGACACATTATAATTAAAATGTCAAAAATTAAAGAGAGAATCTTAAAAGCAACAAGAGAAAAACAACTTGTCACATACAAGGGAACCCCCATAAGACTATCGGCAGATTTCTGAGCAGAAATTTTGTAGGTCAGAAGAATGTGGCATAATATAGTCAAAGCGCTTAAAGAAAAAAACTTCCAACTAAGAATACTGTGCCCAGCAAGGTCATCATTCAGAATTGATTTTCCAGACAAGCAAACGCTAAAGGCGTTTGTCTCTACTAAACCAGCCCAATAAGAAAAATTTAAATGGACTGCTTTAAGTTGAAAAGAAAGGGCACTAATTTGTAATAAAACATACAAAAGTAAAAATCTCACTAGTAAAGGTAAACATGTAGTAAAGGAAGTAAATTACTCACTTATACAACTAGTATGAAGGTTAAAAGACAAAAGCAGTAAATACAACTATTAACTACAATAATTAGTTAAAGGATACACAAAATGAGAAGATGTAAAATGTAACATCAAAAACATAAAATGTGGGTGGTGGGAGTAAAAATACAGATTTAAAGTGTGTTTATTTTTTAAATACAGATTTAAAATGTGTTTAAACTTAACTTGTTATCAGCTTAAAATAGACCATTACATGTAAGCCTCATGGTAACCACAAAACAAAAACCTATAATACATACACAAAAGATAATGAGACAGGAATCTAAACATAACACTACAGAAAATCAACAAACCACAAGGGAAGAAAACAAGAGAAGAAAGGAACAGAGGAGCTACAAAATAGCCAGAAAACAACAAAATGGCAGTAAGTGCATATCTATCAATAATTACTTTAAATGTAAATGGACTAAATTCTCTAATCAAAAGACATAATGTAGCTCAGTGGATTAAAAAAAAACAAAACATCTATATGTTGCCTATAACAGACTCACCTCTGATGTAAGGACACACAGAGACTGAAAGTAAAGGGATAGGAAAAGATGTTTCAAGCAAATGGAAAAAAAAAAAAAAAGAATAACTGGTGTAACAGTACTTAATATCAGACAAAACAGACTTTAAAACAAAAAATTTATAATAAGAGACAAAGATGGGCATTACATGATAAAGGGGTCAACCCACCAAGAGGATATAGCAAATGTGAATATCTATGTACCCAACATAGGAGTACCTATATATATAAAGCAAATGTTAATATACCTAAAGAGAGAGATCAACAGTAATAATAGTAGGGGACTTTTATACCCTACTTAAATCAATTGATAGATCATCCAGACAGAAAATAAAGAAACATCAGCTTTAAATGACACATTAGACTAGATGGACTTAATAGATATATACAGAACACTCTATCCAAAAACAGCAAAATACACATTCTTCTCAAGTACATGGGGAACATTCTCCAGGACAGATCATAGACTAAACCACAAAACAAGTATCAATAAACTTAAGAAGACTGAAATCATATCAAGCATCCTTTTCTGACCAAAATGGTATGAAACTAGAAATCAATTACAACATGAAAACTGAAAAATCACAAACATGTGGCGATTAAACAACAAAATCTTATACAACCAACGGGTCAATAAACAAATCAAGAATAAATTTAAAAAATAGCTTGAGACAAATGAAAATGGAAACACAATGGTCCAAAATGATTGGGATGCAGCAAAAGCAGTTCTAAGAGGAACATTTATAATGACACAGGCCTACCTCAAGAAACAAGAAAAATCTCAAATAAACAATCTAAGTTTACACTCAAAAGAACTAGAAAAAGAATAACAAAGCCAAAAGTTAGTAGAAGGATGGAAATAATAAAGATTAGAGGTGAAATAAATGACTAGAGACAAAAACAAAAACATATTAAAGCTCAATGAAACTAAGAGCTGGTTCTTTGAAAAGATAAGCAAAACTGACAAAACTTTAGCTAGACTCATTAAGGAAAAAAATAAAGCATTCAAAAATAAAATCATGATTTTATGATTTTATGAAAGGATATGAAAGGAGAGAAATTATAACTAATACCAAAGAAATACAAAGGAACATAAGAGACCACACCAACAAATTGGACAACTAGAAGAACTGGATAAATTCCTCAAAACATACAATCTTCCAAGACTGAATCAGGAAGAAACAGAAAATCTGAATAGACTGATTACTAGTAAGGAGACTGAATAAGTAATCCAAAAAACCCAACAAACAAAAGTCCAGGACCAGATGACTTCACTGGTGAATTCTACCAAACATTCAAAGAAGAGTTAATACCTATCCTTCTCAAACTCTTCCAAAAAAACTGAAGAGGAGGGGATGCTCCCAAACTCAAGGAGAGCATACCTTGATACCAAAACCCAGACAAGGACACTGCAAAAAAAGAAAATTACAGGCCAATATCCCCGATGAACCCACATGAAAAAATCCTCAATAAAATATTAGCAAACTAAATTCAACAATGCATTAAGGGGATCATACACCATGATCAAGTGGGATTTAACTCCAGGAAGCAAGGATGGTTCAACATCTGCAAATCAATCAACATGTTACAACACATTAAAGGATAAAAATCATACAATCTTCTCAATAGATGCATAGGAAGCATTTGACAAAATTCAACATCTATTTATGATAAAAATTCTTTTTTTAATTTAAATTCAATTAGCCAACACATAGTACATCATTAGTTTCAAATGTATGATAAAAATTCTTAACAAAGTGGGTATAAATGAACCATACCTCAACATAATACAGGCCACATATGACCAGCCGAAAGCAAATATCATACTCAACAACAAAAAGCTGAAAGCTTTTCCTCTAAGATCATGAATAAGATAAAAATACCCACTCTTGCCATTATAGTATTAGAAGTCCTAGGGAGAAAAATTAAGCTGGAAAAGAAATAAAAGGCATCCAAATTGGTAAGTAAGAAGTAAAACTATCATATTTGCAGATGGAATGATTTTACATACAGAAAACCCTAAAGACCCCACCAAAAAAACTGTTAGAACTAATAACCAAATTCAGTAAAGTTGCAGGGCACAAAATCAATATACAAAAAAAAAGTCTATTGTTTTTTTTATAAATTAACAGTTATCAGAAACAGAATATAAGAAAACAATTCCATTTACAATTGCATCAAAAAGAATAAAATACCTAGGAATAAATTTAACCATGGAGATGAAAGACCTATACACTGAAAACTATAAGACACTGATGAAAAAACTGGAAGACAATAAAAATAAATGGAAAGATGTCCAATGCTCATGGATGAGAAAAATTAATATTATAAAAATGTCCATATTATCCAAAGCACTAAAGATTCAGTGCAGTCCCTATTAAAATTCCAGTGGCATTTTTTCAGAGAAATAGAACAAACAGTCCTAAAACAAAACAAAACAAAACTCACAGGTATAGAAACTAGATTGGTGTTTACCAGAGGGAGGTGGGTGAGGGGGTTGGGTGAAATGGCTGAGTACAAACTTCTAGTTACAAAATAACTAAGTCATGGGGACAATGCATGGCATGGTGGCAAGCTTTGGTCAATAACATTGTATTGTAAATAGGAAAGTTGCTAAGAAAGTAAATCTTAAAAGTTTACAAGAAAAATATTTTTCTTTGTAACTTTATATGATGAGAAACAGTAACTAGAGTTTTTATAATGTATACAAATGTCAAATCATTATGTTGTACACCTAAAACTAATATAATGTTGTCTGTCACTCATACTTTCATTTTTTTAAAAAGAAAAAGAAAAGGAAAGGAAAACTACTCATTTCCCTAAACTTTTAACAGGTAGAGCTGGGGAAGTTACTGCCAAAAAAACCAATAGGCTAAAAGCAAGATAAAGATCACTCCTCCCAAACACAGCTCCAGAGCCCCCCCAAACCTCTACCTACAATTTAAGGAATTATAATGGCAACAATCCATTACATGTGTGAAACCTACTAGTACAGTTTGATGTGTTAGTTGGAAACTACTGAAACAAAAACTATTTTGCAAGAGAATTTTTTTTAAGTACACAATTTCCCCAAATGATTGAAATGCTATTTTACTTAAAAGCAGAGAGAGAACCGTAAGATACCTAGGAATAAACATAACCAAGGAGGTAAAGGATCTGTACTCTGAAAACTATAGAACATTTATAAAGAAATCGAGGAAGGCACAAAGAAATGGAAAAATATCCCATGCTCATGGATTGGCAGAACAAATATTGTTAAAATGTCTATACTACCCAAAGCAATCTAAACATTCAATGCAATCCCTATCAAAATGCCATCAATATTTTTCACAAAGCTGGAACAATCTTAAAATTTGTATGGAACCAGAAAAGACCCCAAAGAGCCAGAGGAATGGTGAAAAAGAAAACCAAAGCTGGTGGCATTACGATGCTGGACTTCAAGCTGCATTACAAAGCTGTAACCATCAAGACAGTATGGTATTGGCACAAAAACAGACACAGAGATCACCAGAAATGGATCCTCAACTCTATGGTCAACTCAATCAATCATCAACAAAGCAGGAAAGAATATCCAATGGAAAAAAGACAGTCTCTTCAACAAATGGTGTTAGGAAAACCGTAGAGCCACATGCAGCCACAAGAATGAAACTGGACCACTTTCTCACACCATACACAAAAATAAACTCAAAATGGATGGAAGACCTAAATGTGAGACAGGAATCTATGTGAGACAGAAATCCATCAAAATCCTAGAGGAGAACACAGGCAGCAACCTCTTTGACCCCAGCCACAGCAACTTCTTGCTACACATGTCTTTAAAGGCAAGGGAAGGGGCGCCTGGGTGGCTCAGTTGGTAAGCGACTGCCTTCGGCTCAGGTCATGATCTCAGGGTCCTGGGATCGAGCCCCACATCAGGCTCCCTGCTCCGCGGGAAGCCTGTTTCTCCCTCTCCCCCTTCCCCTACTTCTGTTCCCTCTCTCGCTATCTCTCTCTCTGTCAAATAAATAAATAAAATCTTTAAAAAAAAATAAAATAAAGGCAAGGGAAACAAAAGCAAAAATGAACTATTGGGACTTCATCAAGATGAAAGGCTTTTGCACAGCAAAGGAAAGAGTCAACAAAACTAAAAGACAACCTACAGAATGGGAGAAGATATTTGCAAATAACTTATCAGATAAAGAACTTATCAAACTCAACACCCAAAGAACAAATAATCCAGTTAAAAACTGGGCAGAAGACATGAACAGACATTTCTCCAAAGAGGACATAAAATGGCCACAGACACATGAAAAAATGCTCAATATTACTCAGCATCAGGGAAATATAAATAAAAACCACAATGAGATACCACCTCACACTGGTCAGAATGGCTAAATTTAACAACTCAGGAAGCAAGAGATGTTGGCAAGGATGAGGAGAAAGGGGGACCCTCTTACACTGTTGGTGGGAATGCAAACTGGTGCAGCCACTCTGGAACACAGTATGGAGGTTCCTCAAAAAGTTAAAAATAGAACTACCCTATGATCCAGCAATCACACTACTAGGTATTTACCCAAAGGATACAAAAATACTGATTCAAAGGGGCACATGCACCCCAATGATTATAGCAGCAATGTCCACAATAGTCAAACTATGGAAATAGCCCAGATTTTCATCAAAAGATGAATGGGTAAAGAAGATGTGGTACATATATACAATGGAATATCACTCAGCCATCAAAAATAATGAAATCATGCCATTTGCAACGATGCGGATGGAACTAGAGGGTATTATGTTAAGTGAAATAAGTCAGTCAGAAAAAGACAAATATCCTATGATTTCATTCATATGTGGAATTTAAGAAACAAAACAGATGAACATAGGGGAAGGGAAGGAAAAATAAAATAAGACGAAATCAGAGAGGGAGACAAACAAACCATAAGAGGATAAGAGACTCTTAACTATAGGAAACAAACTGAGGGCTGCTGGAGGGGAGGTGGGTGGGGGAATGGGGTAACTGGGTGATGAGCATTAAGGAGAGCACTTGATGTAATAAGCACTGGATGTTATATGCAACTGATGAATCACTAAATTCTACCTCGGGGACTAATAATACACTATGTGTTAACTAAATTGATTTTAAATTTTAAAAAAAAAGCAGAGAGAACTTCAATAGGTAAATTTTTAAATTCTTTGAAAATCTATAGCTCTGTAATTCTGACATGTTTATTAAAAATAAATACATAATACAAATCTTTTATATAAGTCATCAGCTCTGAATATTTCTATTATTAATAATTATATTCTGTGAAGCTAAAACAAAATAAATGCTACAATAGAAGGGATGTCTTGACATCTTGAGTTCTCCAGCCAGCTATCTGAATTGGACATATAGGCTAATAATTTCAAGCCAAAGGTATTTTATAGAGGTAAATGAACATTGCTGTGTGTTTGCCTTCCTATATCTTGAACATCATCTAAAGGAAATAAAACCCAGTTGGTCAAGAGTTGTTTAGATATTTATGAAACTGAAATTAATTTCAAATTAACCTAGCATTTTAAATGTTAGCTACACCTGAATTTTTTTTTTTAAGGTCTTCTATTTTTAGTACAGCATAACTTTTAGTAGCTGGTATTAGGTTCTCAAAATGCTCTGCAGTGTGGGAGGGGTGACCAACCAATCTCTTAAAGAGAGTAATACAATGAACATACATTTTTTATGGCACTTGTTTATCTATCCTCTCTGGAAGACAGGAATGCAAAGAGATTTTATTTCCTACTCTCATCCAGGGCTAGAATTTTATCAGGTCCCTGCCAGAGCTGAGTTCTGCTAGTTCTAGAAGGAAATCTTATAAGTAGTAAATACTAAATGGAAACCCTGGGAAATCTGACTACACAAAATTCAAAAGTAATAGCTTCATAATTCAAAACAGAATTTCTGTGTCTCTCGTAACAGTATGTTAAGCTAAGTAGAAAGATCTCTAGAGTTTTAGCAACTCTAATCGTGCCATATTTGCCCTTATTGCCTATAGGCCATGTTTTCTCAAGGACATTAACAAAGCAAAGTGTGACCTATTTGCATATTTGATCATACAAGGGCCCAAATCTTACTTACGAGTGTTTGTTTCTTGGAGCCCTGATCAAAACAGTTTCAATAACTGTCCAGTCATAATATTACACATGAAAATAGTTTTGATTTTTGTAGTCATAGAATAGCTCCCAAAGAGTTTCCTTGAAGTCTTGTTAAACAAATATTTAGAGAAAATTTTATTAAGCAAAGACTCTCAGCCTCAGGTCATACAGAATATACAAATTATGGCAGAGAAGAGAGACTATCAATAGAAGGGCTGTTTGAAACATAGGCTCATAGACAGCAATAAAGATTGAAAGCTTGATTGAAACAGACTAAAGTATAAGAGTAGACATACCAGAGCCCTGTGGATTCCTCACGGAGGAGGCAAAACATTTGTGGGGCTCTCTCCACCTTCAGTGTATTAGGACCCAAAGCATTTTCTAATTCTGAATTTGTGGGAAATAATTATGGCCTAGGCGTTCTTTTTAGGAAGCTCCAGAAACATTTGTTACTTTAAAGACATTTTTTCTTCAAATTGTTGATTTTTTTTAAGTGTAATTCTCACAGAGTTATGCTTCAGTTATATGGATAAGTCATGTATGAATTTGCATGAAATGCTGTATGTCCTGACAATATCAATTAATCTGTATTTGTATACATTGAAAGTTTCTGTGGTAGATATACAGATAGAGGATAGATGATGGACATTTCAAGATTTATTCAGTCATTCTCAGGAACTGGAACAAACTAAAGAGAAGAATTCAAGGGTTAAATCCTTCAGGTTATTATCTTACATCTGCCTTCATTTTCCATATTCCCCATACACAAGTGTTTCTGGAAGGCAAAGTGTTTCTTCTCTTATAATCTGAGTCCTGGGACTCTGGTAGCATGGCTGCCTAACAAAATTCTTTCTACATGTTGTATCTCAAATTCACAGAAGAAACCACTGTGGATTTCCCATGTTCAGAATAATTTATCTTGTGGCTTATACAAGGCCAAATTTTAATTTTGGCCTGTTATTGCTTTTTATCTGGTAATCATATAAAAAGGAAATCTTCTAAATAGATAACAATCAACAACAAAAATCCATGTAATACTTCCTAAAGCACAGTATAACTGTAATTTGTATATATGTATTCTACAATATCTATGTTATTTGTTACGGACAAGATGGATAATAGAGGGCGCCTGGGTGGCTCAGTCGGTTAAGCGTCTACCTCAGCTCAGGTCATGATCCCAGGGTCCTGGGATCGAGTCCCCCATCGGTCTCCCTCCTCAGTGGGAATCTGCTTCTCACTCTGCCCCTCCCCCCTGCTTGTGCTTGCTCTCTCTCTCTCTCTCAAATAAATAAAATCTTTTTAAAAAGATGAATAATAGAGATTTAATTTAACTTTTAAAAAAACAGTTGACACAAAAACAGCCATCAAAATTATGAAATTCTGAAGTAATTCTAACTCAGCTTTCTTAGACTTTTTAATTATTAAACAATGCTTATCAGTGATAAAATACCCAAAACTTATCTACATTAACTTGAATTAGTGGGTAATAGCATAGATTTTAGAGACAAAAGTTGAGTATACCACATGCTGCCCTATTTTGATTCAAGTGTTTTAGAATCTATGGTTTGAACTTCTACTTAAAAGATGATACCTGTGGGAGAGTAAATAAAAATGGTTTTCATTTGTTCTTAATTGTCTACAGTTGAAGTGGCAAAAATTTATAAGTTGTTAAAGGGAAAGACATACTTTTCAAACCCAAATCAGCTAAATATTAATGGGCTGAAGCTAGACTACCAATAATCAAAAAGGCGTCACCTTAAAGATACTTGTTCCTATAACCAATTGTTATTTGTTGAGTTTACTTGTTATTTTTGTCTTTAGAGAGGAAATTAGTGTAGTACTTTAAAAATCACCATAAGAATTTAGATAATTGATTTAGTTCTCTTACTTTTCCTCTTTTATAACATAATTTCTGAGGTTTTATCTTGATACTTACCTTTTAAAACTCACAATCTTGGCACCAAAGTTGGCCAGCAATGTAGCTTTATTTTCTTATGGGTCTGTTTAGTTCTAGACACATGCAGCTTTCTCAGCCCTGTTAGGCTCATATTATTTTAAAACACACCTGTTCTTTGTAGAAATTCTGGAATATCTTACTGCTCTTGAATCACCCCATATATGCTAATTCAGTTTCTCTAAATATGGAATTTAGACAGTAAGGCAGTCAATTGAAATAAGATTGATAAATCAAATCTGAGGAATTAAATACAACTATTTCCAAAGAGCATTTGGAAAGAGTCCTCATTTACCCTGTCTGGACAGAACTGGTCAATAATTGGAAAGAGTTTCTCAACCCTAATATTAGTATCCCCAGAGAAGTGGGCAATCTTAACCCAAAAAGGAATATAATAAAAATCAGGAAATTGAGGTTTGGAAAATGGACAGGTTAAAAGTATCAAAGGCAAGATTTGTAGCTGGCCAAGTATTGAAAGTTGAATGAATCTCAGGCATTGTTGCAACAGTGTTTATAGAACAATCACACACTTGGAGAAAAGTTATAATTGAAATCTACTAGGCCAC
Organism: Halichoerus grypus; assembly: GCF_964656455.1. Classification (NCBI taxonomy): domain Eukaryota; kingdom Metazoa; phylum Chordata; class Mammalia; order Carnivora; family Phocidae; genus Halichoerus; species Halichoerus grypus. The sequence continues at coordinate 84,293,998 of NC_135713.1, read as the reverse complement.
TGTGTCCCAACTTTCTTTTTTTCCCATTGTATTCCACATGTCAGATAATGCTTACAAGAGCCATAAAATTCAGTGGCAAAACGAGATTTGTTTAAACAACAACAACAACAACAAAAAAAAAGTGAAAAAAAATCTGAAAAATAAACCAAATAGTACTAATGTCTTATTTTCATTAGCATAGCATTCAAAAAAGTATTTATAAAACATGAAAATTAAATATTTTTAAAGATGTCAAAATGGTTTTTATAGGGAAAAATAAATGACTAATATTTTCTTTAATATTAAACCACATTTCTTAAATATGAATTTTGAACTTTCTAGAATTTTATGTAACAAATAGTATTAATAAGTTGAGCAACTATGTAACACTAAAGGATATTCATAAATAAATATAATTCATTTTTTATTACTACATATAATGTACAGGCTATAACATATTTTTATATAAAGAACATCATTCTCAATAAGACAATTAATTGTATAAAACTCTAAGCACCGTTGTTATATCTAGTCTCACCTTTTCACTAAAAATGTATTCATGGGTAAAATTATAAAGACAATGAAAGCAACTGTAATGTCATACTTCACAAATTCTACAAAACACTCCAAGCACACAGTCATAGAGCACGAGTGGCTGGTCGCTAGCAGTTGCTGTGTAGTTCTGGCTCTACTCGTGATTTCTCTCACCCTTCTCAAAATCATATCTAAATACGTATGAGTGTATGAGTGCAAGGGATAGCATTAGAAGAATAACCTTGACTCCTTTTAGACAGATGAAAAACTCACGTCATTCACAAACTTTAGATCTTTGACTATTATTAGCAACAGAGTACTTGCTACACACTCCAAAATAATACAAATGTTCTAGTATCTGCCCTCAATTTGAAACATCTTGATAGGACGGTTAGCTCTTTGAGTTTCCAGCATTAGTTCCTATTTAAGTTCCCAGCATAGGCACAAAGAGGGCACACCATCAGCATTCAATAATTGTGGGTGGAATTCAACTTGGCATCCGTTAGGTGACCCTACCACTGAGGAATGGTCTCCCTTCGCTAATTGCAAATGAGAACTGCCAAACACAATTTGGTCCTCCAGACTGGCTGTCAGCACTTTTAATCCATATTAAAGTAAGCCTGCTTACAAAGGAAAAAAATAGCTTACTTTTATAAAGTTTTAGAATGATTGATAAATTTTTTATACATATATGATATTTTAGTCTTCTTATTTTGTCTCTTTATTGAGATTTCATCAGTGCAGAGGAAGTGGAGGTGGCTATCTACATTTGAAAGTTTTGTGTTTATAAATGTGTATTGTGTATATGTGTGTTAGAAAAAAGTGATATTGTTTAAAAAGATCTCTGGAAGAAAACCAGGAGAAGATGTTGATTCTATACAACAGATGACACGATAGATAAATCTTAAAATCTGGGATTTACAATTTAAATTCTGATTCTTGGAGAAGACACTGTGTCCAACTAGGCTGTCTCAATCTCTCACAATTCAGATTCCTAAATAAGTTTTTAAAGCTAGGTTAAATTAATAGATGGGCTCTCATTCTCCAATCCTTTCTCCCATTCAAGAAACAAAATTTTCAATTTCAATCTCTTTCTCAGTTGAATGCTTAAAATAATCAATACAAAACATAACACATACTATCAAACTTTTACAAAAACTTCAAAATGTTTACAAAACTTTGCAAAGAACAAAGCTATATTTATTTTTCTTTTAAAACATATTTTACCTCAACAAAGCCATGTAAAACCACCCCAGTCGAAGAAGTAGCTACCAGATCATATTGAACAGGTCTCTTTTGTTATCTATGGATAATTATGTCCAAGATTAGTATGAAAATGTTTTTTCTCCTTTTTGCCACAACTGATCTGGAATGCCTATTTAAATTAGGATAAAATGCATTAGCATTTCATAAAACTCCCGATTTTTTACAATGCGGCAATTTCCTAAACTTCCACAATCTCAACTGCAAATTAAATTTCTATGTCAGTGCCAGGTTAATTTTCCAAAAACACTTTTTGAAAAAAGGTTTACTGAACGTTTCTCATGTGCTCAGCACTATGCTAAGCAATTTTCAGGCATTATCTCATTAATTCTCATACCTATGAGGTACATACTATTAAAATCCTCATTTTACAGATGAGAAAAAGAAGCTTGGGGAGATTTCACCATTTCCTCAAAGTTGCAACAGCTATTACATGGTAGAACTATATTTTAGACACAGGTCATTTTAACTTCAAAACCCAAGCTACTTACCATTGTGCACTCTTCTGTGTGAAAAATCTTCAATTTGGGCTCCTTCTTGCATACTAGAGAAGAAAGAGCTTGTAGAATCTCACCTTTAGAAACAACTTTGGTGATCCTCTAGTCTCCTAGGTCTTACTGCTCTATTCTCTGATGACTCTAAGGCTAGTGTAGACATTGACTGTCATGAGGTGAGGATATTTGAATATTAGTCAGTGCACAGGACCTTGCCTTTAACACAATAAAAGGGTAATTGGTCTTTGATGCAGACACATTTTTCTCCCTTTCAAAGCAAGGCTTTTCACAGGATGGGCCCAATCTGGGCTTATTTAGTCATTCAAGAAATACATTTTTTATTGATCATCTATTATATGCTTTCCCATTTTCTTTCCCATTTTCTAATTCTAGAAATTGTTGAATGAATGAAATAGGCACATAATATATTCCCTACACAGTAAATAGAAGTTACCCAAAAATCAAGAGCATTCTAGAGGTATAGGGAGTTCATTTACAACCCATATCGTTCAATAATTTAAATATTTTGTTTGTTTGTTTGGTTGGTTTTTTTTTTTAAGATTTTATTAATTTATTTGACAGAGAGAGAGAGCACAAGCAGAGGGAGTGGCAGGCAGAGGGAGAGGGAGAAGCAGGCCTCCCGCAGAGCAGGGAGCCCGATGCGGGGCTAGATCCCAGGGCCCTGGGATCATGACCTGAGCAGAAGGCAGACGCTTAACGACTGAGCCACCCAGGTGCCCTCAATAATTTAAATGTTAAATGTTAAAAGAAAGCTATACACATTTAAAAGTTCCTTAGTTTTAAAGGCATCCAGGTTTTTTTTCAGGCCATTTAGAGTAGAAATAAAACCATCAACTTATTTTTACCACTCTAATGGAATATTTACTTCAAAACACTCCTAGAAAGGGCTAACTCTAATCTAAAATATAAAATTAAGGGGGTGCCTGGGTGGCTCAGTCGTTAAGTGTCTGCCTTCGGCTCAGGTCATGATCCCAGGGTCCTGGGATCGAGCCACACGGGCTCCCTGCTCAGCGGGGAGCCTGCTTCTCCCTCTCCTGCTCCCCCTGCTTGTGCTCTCTCTCTGTGTCAAATAAATAAATAAAATCTTTAAAAAAATTATAAAATTAAGAAAAGCATTTATTACTACTTTAAGTAATATAATATCCAATGTTTTCTTTCATTTTATATCCTGAAAATATATTTCCTTAGCATCAGTCACTCTTTAAAAAAAGTTTCTCATATAAGTGTGTGTGTGCCTGTGTGTGTACGTTTCTCACTATTAACCATTACAGACCTGATTACATTGTTATGTCACCCTTTGGCAAGGTTTACAAAAAGTGAAGCCTCATAACCTCTTGACAAATTTTCCTCTCTCTTCTTAACTGGTAACGAAAGAGTGAAAATTTGTGGTGAATGAGATCCAACCTGAGGATCTTTCTACAAAAGAGAAACAGACATTTCAAACCCTTCTTCCTCTCTTTTTCTCTGAAAATATAAAGAGGACAGTTCTCCATGGGGACTTTTCCTTTCAGAGGAACAATACTTGAAAGTTGAGAATTCATCCACCTTCACCACCTGTTTAAAATGCCCAAGGCTTCCTTGGCCTATTGCAGCAAGTGGTCTGTAAATTTGAACAAACTCAGATTTCTTACATTCCTCCCACCTGCCACATTTTCTTAACTGAAAGCAAAAAGTGTTGCAATTGTATGTATTCCCGTGAGCCTGCAGAGATTCACAGAGTTCTAACAGACATTGCTTTACGTTTTTAAAATAGGACAAAGCGGTCTGAAAATAGTGAGGTTTTGGGGTAGATCTGTTTTTAAAAAGACTTAAATATGGTAAAATCAATCTAAAAACTGTTCTAGGCAGCTGAGAGGCTGGGGATAACACGAGCAAAGGGAATAAAGAGAGCGCTGAAGAGCCAGTACCAGTTGCTAATACTTAATCTCTTTAAATAATGAATTAGCTGCTCATATCTAGTGTGGCTGCTAAGAGAAAGCACTTTCTTTGTGGAGTGAACTAAAGCTTGAATACCCATGAATTATTCAATATAAAGTGTGCCAGTTAAAATGCCTTGATATTGGAAGTCAAGTGTAAGATTATCTCTTGTCTGTCAAAAAGCATCTCTACCATGTTACTGAGCCCTAGAGGAGGGGCCCAAGGAGTGGGAAAAGAAAGAAGGAAAGCCATCCAGAAACAACATAATAAAGCACTAAGCATTGAAAATGAGCTGGTAGCAGCTTCCTCACTGTGGGGAAACCTTTATTGACATGCCCTCTTTAAACAGAATTTATTGCTTACTTCTTACAGTCACTACCTCCCTCTGTCCTACAGGATAAAACAAGGAAAAGTTGACTCACTCTTTTCCATTGGAGACAATACATACTAGTTCACCAACCACTGCTGGCTTAAAGAAATAGTTACCCTCGGGGCTCTTGGGTAGCTCAGTTGGTTAAGCTTCTGACTCTTGATTCCAGCTCAGGTCATGATCTCTGGGTCCTGGGATCGAGCCCTGCATCAAGCCCTGTGTCAATCCCCAGGTGGGGCTCTGTGGTAGGTGAGGAGCCTGCTTGAGATTCTCTCTCTCCCTCTCCCTCTACCACTCCCCCCACCCTGCATGTGTGCTCGCACTCTCTCTCTTAAAAAAAAAAAAAAGTTTCCCTCCTATTTTACCTTTTGATCAACTTAGAATTTTTAAAGCAAAAGTGATTAACCACAAAACATATTGGAATGTAGACCATGGCAAAATTTCAATGTACAGTATTGCATTATTACTCTAGGAAGTGATTTCATATTCAGCTGGATTTTTTTTCTTTCCTGGAAGTTCTTCAAGATTTGCCTTTTTTTAATAACTTGGAGAAATAATTTGGTACATAAAGAAATCAAAATCCTGAAGTCACTGTGCTCCTTTTAAAAATAAAGTACTTAGAAACTGCATATGCTGTACCTTCAAAATGCATTCATTAAGCACTAGTTATAGGAAGGCACTGTTCTAGGTCCTGGAAATAAAAAGATCAATAAAGGTAGTCCCTACCCTCAAGGTATTTGCAGTGTAGAAGAGGAAACAGATGCATGCACATTAAACCCATAAAATGTCATAGATGATATGACAGAACATCTCAAAGGATAGGGAGGAATCTATTTGAGTGGGGACAATCAGAGAAAGTTCATAGAAAATATAATGCTAGAGGTTAAACTTGAAAAAAAACATGAAGGATGTTCATTCAGGAAGACTGGCGCAGGGGCTTTTATTATAAGGGATGAGGATGAGTAAAACCAATGCTGTGAAAGCCACCTGGCCTGTTTTCAGAAGGACAGCCATCAGGGTGTGAGTGAAGCATCATTTAGAGGCTGGCAGGTAAAAAATAGGCTAGGCTATAGGCAGAAGGCTGACTGTGGATACCGGGCTAAGAAGTTGGAATGCTACTCTGTAAGCAATTAAAAAAAAAAAAAACAATTCAAGGGGTTAAGCAGAAGATTTACACCTTAAGGTTCTTGTTGAGAAAGATCTCTCTGATGATGGAGAGCAGACTGAGAAAGTGCACACTGGAATGGGGGGACCAGCTATGTTCTGAGAACTAATACCGGTGCAATGAAGATGAAAAAAGAATAAAAAGGATTGGTGAGGAATGGTAGTAGCAGAGGGATCTACTTCGACTCCCAGGTATCAGATTCAGATGAATGAGTAGGTGATACTGTTTGCTAGAACAGAGTAGGTGGATAGTTAGGAGATAAAGACAATGAGCTCAGTTTTGGATGTGTTAAACAGAGATATCCAGTAGGGATTTCAACATTGTAATCTGGAGTTCAAAGTGGTCTTGGCTAAAGATGGAAATGTGAGAATCATCAATTTATACCCAGTGAGTGAAGACATAGGGATGAATGAATGAACCAAAAAAAGTGTGTACGACTCAAGGGAAACCAGTGAATAAAGGGCAGGCAGAGGAAGAATACAATACACAAAAAATGAAAAATTTAGAGAAGTACAAGAAAATTATGAATGTAGATTTGAAACTAAGGGATGAGGAAGTTCTAAGAAAAAAGAAGTGGCCAACAAATTCAAATGTCCCTTTAGAGGTCAAATATGATGGGGATTAAAAATTATCTGAAGGATTAGGCAATTAGGGGATCATTGGTGACTTTTTTCATGGCAGCTAGTTGGGAGTGATAGGAAAAGAAACCAAATTATCCAGGATTAAATAGGACCATAAGAAATTCAAATGGTGAATATAGACAATTCTTCAGAGAACAGGAACAATAGGTGGGACAATGGGTTGAACTGTTTCCCCTAAAAAGATATATTCAAGTCTCAGTTCCTGGTACCTATGAATATGACCCTTATTTGGAAACAGGGTCTTTGGAGAAGTAATTAGTTAAGCGGGCAATCCTTAGCACTCCTTGGCCTGTAGCTGCATCACTCCAATCTCTGCCTCTGTCTTTTCATGGTTGTCTTCCCTCTGTGTGCCTCCAAATCTCTCCCTCCATATAAGGACATCAATCACACTGGATTAAGGGCCCTATGACCTAAACTTAACTGAACCGATTACATTTGCATGACCTTATTTCCAAATAAGGTCACATTCTGAGGTACTGGGGGTTATGACTTTCAACATATCTTTTTGGGGGACACAATCAACCTATGACAATATTGTAAAGACAAAGTAATCTAGCAAATAGTTATGGATAGGAATATTAAAAAGGATATAGATATCGGGGCACCTGGGTGGCTCAGTCGTTAAGCATCTTCCTTCGGCTCAGGTCATGATCCCAGGGTCCTGGGATCGAGCCCTGCATCAGGCTCCCTGCTCCGTGGGAAGCCTGCTTATCCCTCTCCCACTTTCCTTGCTTGTGTTCCTGCTCTTGCTATCTCTCTCTCTGACAAATAAATAAAATCTTTAAAATAAATAAATAATAAAAAGGATATAGATATCAATATAGATATGGACACATGAAATAACTGAGGTCCAGAGGTTTTTTTCACTTTTTCAAGTCATACAGCAAGTTAGTACCACAGCCAGCACTAGAACCCAGGTCCACCGATTCCCAGTTAGCTGCTCTTTCTATAATGCCAGCACCCCTTACAATTCATCGAGTGGCTTCATCTGGCCCTGTGGATAGTGTCCAAACTCTTTAATATGGTCTAAGGATGTGCGTCATCTGGCCACAGCTCAACTCAAGCCACTTCTCCTACTCTCCATGCTCAAATCACACTGGCCTTTTCCTAATTTCATAAACTTGCTGGCCTCTTTCCCACTTCAGTCCCTCTGGCACAGGCTAATTCCTCTACCAAGAAAATGATACTCAATCATTGGTCCCGCTCACTTCTTTTCATTCTTCACATCTTACCAGAAAGTCATTTTCTTGAGAAAATCAATGCTGAGTGTGAGGTTAAGTTAAATCTCCTACTACATTCCTCTGTGGCATCCTGATACTTTGGAAAACTTCTCACAGGTATAATTAAGGTTTTTAGGTGTTTAATGTATATTTTTCCCATAAATTGTAAGCTCTAAGAAGTCAGGATACATGTTAATCTTCCCCAAAGCCCAGCAGGCATTTGCTATGTATTTACTGAATGAAGGAAAGAGTCTTGACTTCCCACCTTGTCAGATGACAAGGCATGCTGGACATAGTGAAACACTTGGGTCCCTGCTGTTCCTGCAATACACATTTCCACAGGGGAATTCTTTTTAGGACATTCGCTCATTCATTCATTCATTCATTCATTTATTATGGAGTCCCCACGCCCAATGTGAGGCTTGAACTCATGGCCCTGAGATCAAGAGTTGCAGGCTCTATCGACTGAGTCAGCCAGTTGCCCCATTCTTATCCAAATGATCTTCATGGCCATATTCCTTACCTTCTTCAAGTTTTTTTTTTTTTTTTCCCAGTGTCATCTCAGTGAGGAGATGGGCTGAACTTAACATAATAACCCAATCCTCCTGACCCTGCTTTACTTTTTCTTTTATCCACAGCACTTACACTTTCTAACATACTATAATTTACTTACTTATTATTTGGCTATTATCTGCCTTCCCTGCTAAAAATGTAAATTCTAGGGCAGAGATCCTAGTCTTCTTTATTCAATAATGTATCCCAACCACTGTGTACCGGCATGCCTGACATGTGGTAGACCTTTCAAAAATAATTATTAAATAAATGTATTCCAGCAACATGAAGAGGCATTACTAAAACTATCTTCCATAAGAAATCAGTACAGACGTTCTGCTGCCTGCATCATAATGTAAAAGAAATAGAAACAGGTGTATGGCCTGAATTTCATTTGATGTAAACCTTTTTTTTAGAGAGAAAGAATATGGCTATATTTTGTATGCTTTGTGGTCCACATAAAAATGTCAATTGCAATCAAGAAGAGAAATATTAAAGTAAGAGTAATAGCTAACCTCTGTTTTCCAGTATTATTTGGCAAAAAAAAAAAAGAAAAAGAAAAAACTAAGCATGAAATTCAGTAACTGAACTAATCTCTGATCCTTCCTGACAACTTAAATCACTTGACATATTGCAATATTTTCTGCAATTTTCAGTGATTTGCTTAAAGCCAACTTCTACCTACTACTCTGCACATAAAGTAAAGCCAGCTTAGATGTAAGCACTTTGTGGACATTTCATAAATCTAACAAAACCATAACAATGAGCACTGCCCCAGTGTTTACATTTAAATTTAAAGGTGTAGCACAAATTGTGGTAGAAAAAAGAATCCTGGAGCAATTAGGCCTAACATCCTAATTCATGTGGTAACCTCCTTTATGCTCTCATGGTCTCTTTTAATACTCGGCTGCCTGCAACTGCTTGGTAAGGACAACACCATAATGTACCAGCTGAAGGCATTCCAACTGCCTACCACACCCTTGTTGGCTCACCATTTCAGCTGCTGCTTCCAATACTGCCTTAATCTGTTGAGGCTGCTATAACAAAACACCATTGACTGGGTGGCTTGTAAATAACAGAAACTTACTCCTCACAGTTCTGGAGGCTGGGAAGTCCAGGATCAAGATGGCAGCAGATTGACTGTTTCCTGAGAACCCATTTCCTGGCTCATTGACTGTCGTCTCCTCCCTCTATCCTCACATGGCAGAAGGAGCGAGAGAGCTCTCTGGGGTTTCTTTTATAAAGGCATTAATCCCATTCTTGAGGGCTCCTTCTCGTGACCTAATCACCCCCCAAAGCTGAATCTCTGGCTGTCATCACATCAGGGATTAGGTTTCACCATAATGATGTTTGAGGGGACACAAACATTCACTCTATAACAAACACCATAAATAAGCATTCTTGAACTCAGCCTCCTCCAAAGTTATTTTGCTGCTTCTGTCAATATTGCCTTCACTTTCTCCTTCACTGATTCTACTCCCTGACACCACCATGATCAACGCTCCACATTCAAAAACACCAACAATGCTACCATTGTTATGGTCCCCCAGAGCACAACGGTATTTGGACATGATTTGATGGTGCTCTAGAAAGTATTCAAAAGATTGTTGAAAGTTATTTTTAATGTATTTTACTTTCTATAGACATTATGCTTTTAATATGTTATTTTCCATTTATTAATAGAAAAAAGTTCTCAAATATTCGGGCAAGTTTTGAATTGCAGAACTCACAAATGTTGAAATAATAAAATGCAGATTTTACTACCATTAATGGTGGGGGGGGATTCGAGATGGGAAGAAAAGAAAAAGAAAGAAAGAAAAAGAGAAAAATAAGGGACAATGGGAGGGAGGGAGGGACGGAGGGAGAAAAAGAAAAATAAATAAATAAATATTTGCCAAAGGAACTATCCTGTTATAAAGCTGAGTACTTCACATAGCTTTAAAATTAGGCCACTGCTTGAGAATAACAAGCATAAGAAATCCTTATCTTTTAGGTTAGAAAACATCAAGGAAGAGAAAGAAATTGCCCAAAAAAAACAAGAAGAATTGCAAAATGTGTAAGATGCCCCGAAGGTAGTTGTACATATGTGTGTAACTGGCATTTTTCCCAGTTCAACCCATGAGGCTGCTATATTTCTCACTCAGTAATAAGAGATAGGCCTAACTTGCCATGATAAAAAAGAATTCCCTTTAATTAAATATTAAGATATACTAGATTTCAACATCTCCCTCATTGCTGACACTCAGTAAATATTTATTTTTACTATTAATCTCAATAGATCTTGGAATTATGTTTGTTCAGGGATATAACAAATCTTAAAGGAGACCTCTAGGTAAAAACTATGCAGCCAATACATAACTTCCTTTTGGATTCAATTTCAAAAAGAAACTGAGTTTGAAGCCTGGCAATCATTTTAGGTATTACGTTGTCTTTGGATCTTCCATGATGCTTCCAAAATTAAGTGAAGTTCTTTTCCTGCCCAGAAATATCCATCTTTGAAAGACCAGTGTAAAAGAGGTTTTCAGGCCATTTGAAACCAAGGTCTCTATATTACAATATAATGTCAAATTGCTATAAATTCAAAAGGATATATGTCAGGAATCCTGAGTTTGTGATCATGACTGACTTTTTTCATTTTTTTAAACAACAGAATATATGGATAATTTGCAAAATGCATCTTAATTATTTTTTCGTTTTTCTCTTAGTTCTCACAACATCATTAGATATAATTCTAAAATTAATGCACAGATTAAAAGCTTCACTTCAAAGATATACCAATGGGTACATATGTATCTTAGAGAATCTTCATTTACTGCTAATAAGTCTACTCAGAAGTATACTGTGGATTTTCTAACATTTAATTTTTTTATTTCTTTTATTTTCTTTTTTTCAGGTTTTTATTTATCTGACAGACATTTAAATAAAATATTTCTCCTAGACCATTACTTTTGACCAAGGTATAATCAGCAGGGATTTGTGGAAAGAGATATTAACATTAAAAAAGAAAAATATTTATGTGTCATGTCATCATAGCAATCTAGCTGTAACTGCCTTTCTCTTTGATTTCTCCTTCTTTATTACACGAACTAAGTGATTGTATCTGTAAAAGGTTAGGCAAAATCTTTCGGATTGGGAATTAAGAGTCTCCAAAAGCTAGTATTACAGAGACCAGCTAAGTACAACATTTCTTTGTAGCCAGTGGGACTTTATTTTGGCAAACCTCCAAATCAGAACTGACTTAGTGAATATGAAGACCCCCTAATAACATAGAAAAAAAATAAGGTCTTACCAGAAAGAAATACACACACACACACACACAAGCTCATCTACTTTGTTTATTTAAGAAAGCAAACCCACAACTTTGGGGACTTATGAGCTTGAATTTTCATATTGCACCAGATTTTCTAAACTGTGTGTATGTACATGTATATACACATACACATATATATGAGTGTTTATGTTTACTGTACATATTTTACATGTATGTGTATATATGTATTTTATGAATACATATGAATTATAGACATACATACATAAATATAGTTATGGTCTTAGTAATTAGGAAGTACACACCAGGTGTGAATGAGAGCAGCAAGAGACCAGCAAAGTACACTATCAGCTAATCACACCTCAGCAGAGACCAGTCAATCCTCACCCATGGGCAAAACAGCTACCCTGCAGACAAGATCAGCACAAGATCAAAGACCCTCCTCTCGTACCCCAGTGCCCTGAGATCATTGGTATTTCTCCCAAACCCAAGTGCTACCTTGGGAAAAAGTAAAGGGAGAAAAGAAAGAGGTCTATGGACTACTTAATCAGAGGATCAGTTAAACTAGAAGAGGCTACAGTACCACAAACACTACAAGTTTAAAATTATAGGTTAGGTGTTTTTTTTTTTTTTTTTTCCTCCACTACAAAGCACAGTTGGGGTCAGATGGGGGAGATACCAGCGAGCAAGATTATAGGAGGTGTAGAATAAAGAAGTAATGTTTTCTTAGGCCATCTCATAGACCATGAATACATCTTTAAACCACCATAGAACCAACACACATTTGAGATTTAAAAAGATGAGAAGTACATAAATAATCTTTTTTTAACCTTTCCTCCTTGGTCACTCTACTGTATTTCTTTTCCATTCTCCTCTCCTCTTGTTTTTATTTGCCTTTGAAATAAGATAACATAAAAACTGAAAAAACCAGAATGGTCCTTGAAGTATATGAGTATTTGTTCTAGTCTGCTGTTTACTCATTTGGGTACCAAAGCACAGAAAGTACATCTTTCTGCACCTTAGTAAGCTTAATAAAATGGGGATACATACACATTCACTTCAAATAAAGTTGAGAGCAAGAGCTTTAAAAAAATGCTTGTGAAGCACTTTGTAAATGTTATACAATATAAATAATTCTATATTTTTCCAACTGTTCCCAAAAGAGAATCAGGGCCTTGTCCTACTCTCTAGAGGTCAAGAAAGAGTTAGAACTCCCTCCTGCTCTGTTACATTTCCTAGTAACTATTGACCGAACCAGATGTTGGCAGGTATAAAATCTGAGACAGCTGGTTATCCAACCCCTTAGGGCCAAATGCTCCAAAAAAATCACTTTTTTTGCAGCACACATCCTGATTCAGAATCTCTAAGCTAATTATCAGGGTTGTGATTCTCAACCTAATCATTTCTACTATGCCTCCAGAGTAAGAGGGGATCTCAAAATTAACACTTAGTATGCGGAATTGTACACAGACAATATGCAGATGGCCCACACAGGTTTAAATCCTTAAGGCAGTTTCCACTTTTGTTTATGCTCCTCTTAGGTTTATAAAATCATCAGAAACAATTTACTGAGCTCCTATTGCATGCAACCCACTTTGGAGTGACACCAAGAAGTAACCTGTTTCCTACCCCTTATTGAACTCAGAATTTGAAAAAAATTATAATGCAGACAAAGATGCAACAATGCAACTGACATTGAACAGAAAATAAGCAAAAATCACAAGCATGTAGGCTTAAGTTCATGACTCAGGGCAAAGGGCAACTGGTAACAAGAGTTATGGACCATATCCTTTTTTTTTTCTGGTCTGTACAGAAAGACTATCTGGAGTCATGTTTCCAAGTGTACTGGAAGAGTGAAAGACGTAGGGTTTGGCAGAGAAGAGCATGAAATTATCCTGATCATAGCAGACAGTGACTGCAAAAGCACAGAAAGGAGGGACAGAAAGAAGACTTTTCTGACAGCTGTTGCAATTTTGCTTAGTGCTAAGAAGATAAACAACCCATATGCAATCATTCTATATCCAAAGCATCACACATACTGGGGGACAGGGCAGCATAATGGTTAATAGTGGAATGGTATTATCAGGGGTCAAAGTCTGGCTCTCCCACACATCAGCTTCATAACCTTTGGCAAGGCACTTACTCTCAGTTTCTTCCTAGGTAAAACTAGAATAATAGTGGTACCTACTTACTTCATGGGGTTGACACAACAATTAGGAGATAACACATAGGAAGTTTTTAATATGATGCCTGCCACAAACACTGGTTAAAGTTAATTGTTGATGTTGTTTTATTGTTATTTAGAAATGGATTTCCTATAATCAGTCTGAAACATGCGAATTCCAATCCTACTTCCAATCTTGTTATCATGTAGTACCCGATATTGATAGTTTATTTATAAAAAGTAGAAAAAGATTGTTTACACACCCCTTTATATTATTCATTTATAAAATAAACATGTTCATAGTTTAGATCAAAATTCTTTGAGGATTGTCATTATCAATTACTATTATCATTACCAATTAGGCAAGGAAAAATTGGGACTCATGTAAAGGATATGTTACTGAGAAGAGAAATGAAAGGAATGTGTGGAGGATGTATTTTTTCTCTACCTACATTCCCAACTGGGAGATGTGGAATTGATTCTTACTGGGATACAGACGAGGCTGGGTAATTGATGAAACTGAGACAAGCAGGAGGCTTGCTCTTGATCCTAGAAGGAATTATTCGTATGCTTTTAACTATGTGTGCCAAGCATTGTGCTAAGTATTTGACAAACATTAGCTCTTGCAATCCCCACAGCCACCCTGTAAACGAGGAGCTATTGTCAGCACCTCTGTATGATCTACGTACATTTTAGCTACAGAGGGGAAGCATCTCGATCAGAGTCTCATGACTAGCAGGGGACAGAGTCAGGACCTGAACCTAGACCTACCTGGTGCTAGTTCAGTTTCTTATCTACAGTGTGACACTGGGAACTCTGAAGGAGGAGCTTGAGAGAAATAGGAGGAAACAGAAGGCAAGCAAAAGCATCTGTGAGACAGTTTTTTTATCTTAATAGCCAGAACTGTTTAAGCATTCTCCTGTTACAGAGAGACCCATTCCTCTAGAAATGTGTTTAGTTTTTATCAGTGATACTATGCACACTTTAGAAGGTTTTTTTGAGAATTTCAGTCTTGAAAATTATTCTACTCATGTTGGGAATCTACTAGAGTATTTCGTAGAGCTTAGTCTAAACAATTCCCAGGTGAAAAGGAAACTCAGCTTAATTTTGAAAGATTAAGCCTAGTCACCAAAAGCAAGTACATACGTGAATAAGTAAGATACCAAGGAAATCCATATACATATGAATAAATTAAGTATTTGAGATAGGAAACCAAACTTAAAAAAAAAACTACCTTAACCATGAGATACTTTCCCATATTCCATGGACACTGTCAATTTCTTCATCAATAAATATCAAAGGTTGAAAACACCCATATCTGGGAAAACCATGGTATTTGAATGTTAAACAAGAGTATATTACACTGTCAAGAGGACCCACCATTGATGAAACAATAAATCATGTGAATATTTATTTTGGGGTATTATTATATCAACCATAACTAACCTTTTTGTTTTGTTTTGTTTTTAAAGATTTTATTTATTTATTTGACAGAGAGAGAGAGACAGCGAGAGCAGGAACACAAGCAGGGGGAGTGGGAGAGGGAGAAGCAGGCCTCCCGCCGAGCAGGGAGCCCAATGTGGGGCCCGATCCCAGGACCCTGAGATCATGACCCGAGCTGAAGGCAGACGCTTAACGACTGGGCCACCCAGCTGCCCCTAACCTTTTTGTTTTTGCACAAGTAATAAATGATTATATCCTCATTGTAAACAAAAAATTGAACATGACACTTACAGCAAAAGTCCCCCAGCGCACATACTTTGATCCCTCTTCAGAATAAGATGATCGAGATAAGACATATCCTTCTAAACACCTTTAATGTACGACTCAAATTGTGATGCCTGGATCAGCAGCAGCAGCATCACCTGGGAACTTACTAGAAATGCAAATTCTTGAGTTCCATCCCAGATCTAATGAATCAGAAATGCGAGGAGTGGCACCCAGAACTGTTCTGACAGGCCCGTCAGTGACGCTCATGCTCCGTCCAGTTTGAGAATGGGCCCAGCTCCCCATTGCCCAGGAAACCACCAGTGCACCTGGACTCCCGTCCTCTAGGCCTCGCTCATGTATCCTTCTAGCCTCACCTTTCCCAAACAAGCCATCCTACCTTCTCCCGCCAAAGTGGACACAGCCTCAGCCCCTGGCTCTGGCTCCGCCATCTTCCTCTTTCAAGGTCCATCCCTAAATGCGCTGGTTCAGGACACACCGCAGGTGCGCTAACAGCGCGGGCGGGCAGGACCGGCGCCGCCTGGAGGGCGGAAGCGAGCAGAGGCAGGCCTGGGGGAGGCAGGCAGGACCGCCGGGCCCGGCAGCCACTGCCCAGGGCTCCTGGGCCTCGTCTCCTAACCCCGCCGACGCCTCCTGGATGCGGTCCAAGGCCTCAGAATCGCCGCCCTCCTCCACTCGGAAGTGCAGCAGGTAAGAGGTCCGGGGAGCTCCACGTGTGCGGCCAGAGATCAGGACGCTGTTGGCACGGGAGGGTTGTCCCACGGCCAGCAAGTTGGCAGCTGCCGAGCCAACCCTGGGGACACCTCCACCTGCACCACCCATAACTAACTTTTAAATAAATTGAATTTCTCATCTTAAAAACTTCTGGCAATGTGAATATAAAAGTATGGACCGTGCAGTAAAGTTTTTATTTTTCCACCTTTAGATCAATCCTTTTTTTTTTTTTTAACTCCAAGTAAATGGGTAGAAACAAGAATTGTAACTTATTTTACCAAGTACCAATAACTTTAGAACACATGTTACAGATCCCAACTAAATTAAAAGTTGAGTCAGGTAGAACACACAATTACATTTCTCCACCGTCCTCATTAAATTTCATTTCAATGGGGAATGCTCTTATTTCTTCCACAATTTTTCCTATTATACTCTTATTTTAGGCTAATACCATCGTATTCTGCAGCAAGTACTTGCAGATCCTAAGCAAATAGCATTATATTACCAGGAAGCAGAGGGTTTAATTGTTTCTAATTTTTCTACACAATTATTGCTTTGGTGTGAATGATCACAGATGGTTTCAAAACAGACCCCGGGTGACTACTTGGCAAAAGTCAATAGGCAAAGCTAAGGCCTAAAGTTTTCTCTTGGGGCATCTCTGCAGTAAATTGTGTTCCTTACAGCAACTTCAACTATCTAATTTTTCAAATCTTGCTGGAATAACAAGTGGCAAATTAGTGTATCTGTCACATGAATGTTATTTGCAATTTACTTATACTACAACCTTACTTCACATTCAAGTTTTGTCTTGATGTTATTGACTTAACAAGCAAGCATTTATCACACTTACTGCTGGAAAACGTTAATTACCTTTGATCCCGCTGAACCTCACACTCACTTATTTTAAGAAAATTTGACCAGGTTAAAGAGTTACTTAGATAATTACAATTCATCATGTATTAGCAATTCCTTAGTATAGAATGTCACATCCCTAGGAGTCCCACAAACTTATTCAAACATATTCAGAGATGTGAAGCAAACTACACCTATTACTTAACAGTAAATTACAATATTCCAGAAGAAACTGGGCGGTACTATAAAAGTAACTTCAATAGTTATAACTTTTCAAAACTGATGAAGATGAAGTATTTTAGAGTGCAGTATCATGTGTCTGTGTTAATGTGACCAATGTCGTGATGGGGAGATGCAACACATCCTTCTTTATTAAAAAAATAATAATAAAATAAAGACCATGTGATCTTTAATTTCTGAGAGAATCTAGATTTTACATTTTATGTTCAAAATTCACTGCTAATGAAAAAAAGTTAAAAGCTGTTTCAGATGTTAGAAGTGCTCTGAACACAAACAGTGAATAGCATTAAATTACTTCATTTAAAAATTATCAGGATGTCCAAAACCTATTCTATACATATATGAGTGTATGTTCAATGGAGTCAATAGCCTAAGCTCATTTAACTTATGCAAAATTAATTACATGCATTTAACAATTTAAAAAATAAAGGGGGCAGGTGATTCTCCTCACTTTTCCACTCAAAGAGGACATAGACTGGTATGTTAGAAATGGGAGGTGTGGCTCCCTGTCCCCTCAGTCATCACAGTTCATATATGCCTTTCATAATCTGAGCATCCTATCATGCTGAGTATGATTCTGGGGTTTGATAGTATGCATTTTGAGGTTAGTGTGTCCTCTAAACAAGTTATCTAGTCATCTGTTTCTCAACTAAGGAAAGAGCAATTTTTTTTTAAAGATTTTATTTATTTATTTGAGACAGAGAGAGAAAGAGCACGAGTCAGGGGTGGGGGGTACAGAGGCAGAGGGAGAAGCAGGGAGCCTGATGTGGGGCTCCATCCCAAGACCTTGAGATCATGACCTGAGCCAAAGGCAGATGCTTAACCAACTGAGCCACCCAGGCACCCCAGAAAGAGCAATTTTTTTAAACACTAAGAGGAAAATATGGATATTTTGGACTCAGTGAGACAATAGCTCATGTCCAACTCCCATGTAACAACTTCTTAAGGGAATTATAGTGTTATTTTGATTCTATGCAATTTTTGCCCCTCTTGTTCATTTAAGAACCTGATCTACATATAAAAGAAGAATCCACTGAACCTAAAACTCACTACAGCCATCTATTATCACATGTTCATACCCAAGTAGTATGAGAGCAGTACTGAGAGCAGTAGTGCCAAGAAGCACTTTACCTCAGTGCAAAGTAGATTATATTTGCATATTTATAACTGACATGGAAGTACCACATACCCACAATGCACTGCATACTCATAATGCAACTTGATTTAAATATGTAAATACTGATAAACATGAATATTTAAATCTCAAAGCAGATTTCACATAGAAGTGGAGCATATCCATAATGTAACTTGATATTTGCCTAATATTATAGCACAATCAAAAAATTAGTGCTATCAGTTGGAGATGCCTAGTAAATAAGTCTTTCCCCACCACACCGAAGAAGCCTGCATAGGTCTAACATGACTATGATTCCATGCCAGGAGTTTCTCCAGGACTGAAGGCAGAGGAGAATTCAATCAGAATTGTTCCTGGAAAGATCCACCTTTCTTCTTGATCATTCTTAACACAGATGAAACCCAAATGTGGTTACAAAAAAATTCGCAAATATTTACTGAGTCCCTACTATGTATAAGGAGTTGTCCTGGTTACCACAGGAAATGTAAGATATTTTTACAAGAATTCTAACTATCCACTTGGAAACAGAATTATATCCACATGAAAAGTTACAAGTAAACCATAGGATAGCTGTAAGTCTGTTGGACTAGTCTAAGGAAAAACTGATGATGGCCTAGAGCAGGACAGTAAACTGGGAATGATGAAGTGAGCCTTTAGAGACACCTAAGAACTAGATTAGTCTTAGTAACTCCAAATGGAGTGTGAGAGAGGAGTTAAAGTGGTCTCAGTTCTAACTTGGGGTAGATGGTGATAATATTAACCAAGATAAAGAACACAGGAACAAGAAAAGGCTTAGGTCAGGAAAGATAACACTTTTTTTTTAACTTTGTTGTTTTGGGCTTTGTTTTTTAAAATGGGGACTTGGGGGGACTTTTTAAATATGAGCATTTTGGAGGAAGTTGCAGATCATCTATCTAAAGTGATCTAGCAGGATCTACTGATCTATATAAATCACTATCACATAGATAATTATTCAATCAATGGATATAAGTGAAATATCCACTGAGAGTATAAAAAGTATAGAGAATTGAATCTAGTGGTGTCCACATTTAGGAGCTTAGAGCAGGAATAAAAATGGTGAGATGGAGTAGAGAAAAACTCGTGGAATAGAAACTGGTGAATCCAAAGAAAAGGATAGTTTCAAGAAAAGTTGGCTCAGTAATTTCTGTCTGCTACTATGTTGAGGTCAAAGAAGATGAGAACAGAAAATATACTGACATTTATTTTAGTAATTAGGCCATTTGTACCTTGGAGAAGATAAGAAAGGAGCAGGGGAGAAAGCCATATTTTATCCTAACAAGATGGAACTGAGGGTTAAAAAATGGTATTATACCTACAACCAGTCATCCAAACAAGAAAGGAAAGATGAGATGGTCACTACAACAAGTTAAGAAACGCATTTTTCAAAGTAGGGGAAAACCTTCCAAAAAGAGATGATCACGAATCACACAATATCTCTCAAGAGCAGTCTAAGCCATAATTGCTTCAAACCCCTCCTGCTCCTTCCAATGTCTCCCTCACTCACACTCTCACCACCAGAGCCACACTTCTCTGGTGGAGGCATGCTGAAGTTTGACATGTTAAGTGTATGTTACATCTGTCTCAGTGCATCAAGATGGCCGAGATGCCATCCAGCCTTCCTTAGGATTCATCTTCATGAACATACGGAAAAAGTTGTCCCTGTTAATCTAAGAACAGAAGGTGTGTGCTAGGATGCAGGTTCTTGTTTGTTTAGTGGAAATGCAAACCCCACTCTAGCATGGGGGCTAGTTCCATCTTGGAATGTTGTTGAAGAAATAAGATGCTAAATCATGTATCCAGATGGTACAGCCCCAGGCCAATCTGAGTATGAATATTGCCTAAGGAGAAACTAGTTAGCAGAAACAAGTAAGCAGGAGAAGCATGAAAGTCCAGTTCTTATTCATTATTGTATACCTGGAACCTAACACAACACCTAGCATGGAGCTTCAATTACTGTTTTTTACATTGAACAGCATTTTCTAAACACTTATCCAGTCTAAAATTACTCTACCAAACAACTTGTTATGGTGACAAGAGCATAAGACTAGGACACAGAAGGTTAGGGTTTTAGGTGTGCTCTCGAACTTTTTCTTTTCTTTTTTTTTTTTTTAAGATTTATTTATTTATTTTAGAGAGAGCATGCAAGCCAGGGGTGGGGGAGGAGGGGGTCAGAGGGGGAAGGGCAGAGGGAGAAGAGCAGAAGGACAAGCAGACTCCCGGCTAAGCACGGAGCCCCCACGCGGGGCTCCATCTAGCGACCCTGAGATCAAAACCTGAGCCGAAATAAAGAGTTGGGCGCTTAACCAACTGAGCCACCCAGGTGCCCCTGGAACTTTTTGATAAGTCTTTTATCTTTCCGATAGTTTTCTCATCTATATTCCCATTCTGCCATACTCCACAGGTTTTAGAGGGGTCATGCATGAAAAAAGGCACATGAAAGTGCTTGGTATATTTTTCTATACTACACAAATATTAAGGCACTTTTTATTATTACTATTAATATATCATTTAAGGTGATCAGATGTTGACATAAATTGTGTATTTTTTTTCTAAGTTGGCTTCGCTACAAGTGTTATTTTATTCTTATTTACCCCTGTTTATCTAATCCCTGTTTGAAATCTGCTAAACTATTTGCCTATTTATCAGGGTGGCCCTAATTTGGAATACAGAGACTAATGGCATTGGAAAATTGCACTGAAAGGAGTCACCCATGTATTATGATAGATCATAAATATGGATGACTAGAAAGTAAGATGCTTCGCTTAAGATGCAAATTAGCAGAGAATGAGATGCAGTGAGTTGTACACCAGAGATTCAAATCCTGATGGAGAAGTCCCTGTAGGGTCACCGACAAAAAGCAGGTTTCTGCTGTCACTCCCCAGTGAGGCTGTAGACACTCCCAGGGCCTGTCATGCAACACTAATTGAACAGGATACTAATAGGGGAGAAAGTGTGCCAGCCACATCCCCAAGTGTGGAGCCACCGAGTTGAGTCTGGGGAGGCACTCTTTGCAAACAGCACACGGGCACAGAATTACAACCCAGAAATCCACAGCCAGGCCAATCCTAGCAGCAGAGTGGCTGAGAAACTGCAAAAGGCAGAAAGGGAGAAACGGAAGCTTTGTGGGGAATGCAGATAGTCATAATGAGGATAAACGGTTCTCAAGGGAACTCTAGTGCTCTGTAATCCAAACTCTCTTCCCTGCCCTCCCATAACTTGCAAAGTTTATCCCCTAAGTCCCCCATCCTGCCACCCTTCCAGATAAGATTCAGATGATGAGGTCCCTGGTGTAATATGTCAGACAACAGAGGCTTGGAGTACGTTTATTCATGTGGACATGGTAATAGCATATGAATATGTAATCTTGAGTATGGCCAATAGCAGAAAGAGGGAGAGAATTTAGAAGTCAAAGAGGAAGAAGATCACCATATACAATACAATTACAAAGTGTCTGCTCTAAGAGTCCCTAATAGAGGCAAAAAGTAACCAGAAGCATAGCTTTAGTTTCATATGTACTCAAATTGCCTTCTTTTTATTGTTGTTAGTCTGGATACCTCCTCTGCCCTGCCTGTGTTATGAGTCTCTTCTCAGAACTAACGTTACAATCCAAACAGGCCACGTTCTTTGTGGCAGTAAGTGGGAAAAGAGAAGGCCAAGAGAAAAAGGAAATATAAGGAGATAAAAGTGGGAACAGAAAGTAAGAAGGAATGACAGTGAATTTAAAAAAAAAAAAAAAAAAAAAAACAGGGTTTCATTTTCATGACTCCAGCCACCTACACACCTTTCACAAATCCTAAAACTTATGTGGGGCCATATCATCAGGACTGCAGTCTCGGGAACACCAGACTGGGTAACAGGCATCTCTCAAGTCTCTCTTAAATGACCCTGTTCCCAGAAACATCATCTGTTAAACTGAACTGCAAATTTCTCAAAAACAGGTCACTGATCCTTTCTGCTTCTGGTCACAAGATGAAGTCTTAAAAGGAACTGCCTCTCTCCAAACACAGGAACTTGAGATTTAAAAAAGCCAAGAAAGGAAGATAAACAAAAACACATTTAGAGCTTCTACTCACTTGGTAAATCAGATTTCACAAAAGTCTTGAGTACTACTTTAATAAAGGACAAATTACGATCAAGGAAATTTGTAATTTATCCAAGTCATGTTTAACAAAAATAGATTCAAAGCACTTCCAATCCAACAGCCAAATCATTCTCTTAAAGACATGAGTGGATATATCAAATGATATTTATCCATTAAGAGATCTTCATTGAGCCTCAAATATAACGAGCCTCAGTAAGTCAGAGTCTTGCCATCAAGAATGCCATCTTTAATAACTATAATCTGGGGGTGGGAGTAAGTTGTGTGTGGGGGGGGCACATTAAACCAAGATACCTGTTGTAACATCACATACAAGATAATGCCACAGTCAGCATGGAGAACAGATGCCAGGTCACAGAGTAAATTAACCTGAGTGTGATCCCCATGTAAGGAGCTTTAAACAACAGCTACAGAGCATATGTCAAAGGAGGTCAAGTAGTAATAATAATAGCTCACATTTATTGAGCCCTTACTATTTGTCAGGCACTAAGTGTTATCTCACTTAATCCTTACTACCATATCATGAGGTAAGCATTATGACTGGGAAAATGAGCTCAGAGAGATTAATTTGCTCAAGGCCACACAGTGAATAACTGGGTAGATTTTGAACCCGGGTACTTGACACCAGAGCTTCTACTGACCCCCATGCTAGACCTCCAAAGGCTCATCCTCCAACCTTGCCCCTCATTGACGATCCTTCCATGAACTTCCATCATGTACTCTTCTACATGGGTCTCTCATTTTCTCTCCTGAAAGTCCTTCCTTCTCTGAGACCAGTTTTGTTTCCATTAATTCCTCCCTCTGTTTTAACATTTCTCTTTTCTTTCTTTCTTCTTTTTCCTTCTCCCTCTCCTCCTCTCCCTCCTCCTCCTCTCTCCCTGTCTCTCTCTTTCTCTAAATCAAATTGAATATAGAGTTCAAATAAGTTCTTAAAATGATGACTATTTTATATCCTGTATTTTTAATTCAAAATGCATATTAACAGTACAGGAAAAGGGGGTACCCTTTTCTATATCTAGGTCTCTTCCCCCACAAAGGAGAATAAAAAAATAAGTAGCTTTCTACCATACGACCCAGCAATTGCACTACTCGGTATTTACCCCAAAGATGTAGTGATCCAAAGGGGTACGTGCACCCCAATGTTTATAGCAGCAATGTCCACAATAGCCAAACTATGGAAAGAGCCAAGATGTCCATCAACAGATGAATGGATAAAGAAATTTGGTATATATTTATATACAGTGGAATATTATACAGCCATCTAAAAAATGAAATCTTGCCATTTGTAATGACATGGATGGAACTAGAGGGTATTGTGCTAAGAGAAATAAGTCAATCAGAGAAAGACAGGTATCATATGACCTCACTGATATGAGGAATTCTTAATCTCAGGAAACAAACTGAGGGTTGCTGGAGTGGTGGGGGGTGGGAGGGATGGGGTGGCTGGGTGATAGATATTTGGGAGGGTATGTACTATGGTGAGCACTATGAATTGTGTAAGACTGATGAGTCACAGACCTGTACCTCTGAAACAAATAATACATTATATGTTAAAAAACAAAAATGAAGATAGTAGGAAGGGAAAAATGAAGGGGGGGAAATTGGAGGGGGAGACAAACCATGAGAGACTATGGACTCTGAGAAACAAACTGAGGGTTCTAGAGGGGAGGGGGTTGGGGGATGGGTTAGCCCGGTGATGGGTATTAGAGAGGGCACGTACTGCATAGAGCACTGGGTGTTATACGCAAACAATGAATCATGGAACACTACATCAAAAATTAATGTAATGTATGGTGACTAACATAACACAATAAAATAAAATTTTAAAAAAAGACACAAAATATCCAAAGGCAAAAAAAAAAAAAAAGTAGCTTTCTACTTCTTTATGGCCCTTGAATGATCTGTTTCTTGAATTGAGACTTAACTTACATCAAAAGGTTTCACACTACCCATAACTGGCACCGTGGACTGAATTGTGTCCTTCCCCAAATATGTATGTTGAAGCACTAGACCCCATGTGACTGGAATTGTGCCTTTTAGGAGTGATTAAGGTTAAAGGAAGTCATAAGGGTACAGCCCTGATCCCACAGAACTGGTGTCTTTGTAAAAAGAAGAAGAGATACCACAGATCTCTATCTTTCCACCATGTGAGGACACAGGGAGAAGGTGGCTGTCTGCAAGCCAGAAAGAGAGCTCTCACCAGGAACTAAATCAGCCGGCAGTTTGGTCTTGGACTTCCCAGGATCCAGAAATGTGAGAAATAATTTTTTGTTGTTTAAGCCACCCAGTCTATGGCATTTGCTTCGGCAGCCCAAGCTAATACAATTGGTCTTAAAAATATGGCTTTTCTTTAGGCCAAAATTTCCTTGCTTAAATTGTTAACATTATGATTTCAGTATGAGCATTCACATCATTACTGAAGAGTTTTGAACTTACTGAGCCTTGGTTAAGATGTTTCCTGGACAAAGAAGAAATGTACTCCTAAGATGCTTATATATAAAACATCTATTGTTTAAATCTCACCCAAGATTTACCTGGACAGAAAACCATTTCTCTGAAAAGCCAACAGATTTTGACAGATGTAACCTGGATCCTTCCTATAAAAGAAATTAAAAAAAATTTTTTAATGAAAAAAGAAGAAGAAGAAAGGAAGGAGAGTGCCCCAGATTTCTATACGTGTGAGTGTGAAATTTGGTGACATTTTTTTCCTGTTATTTTATTCAATATCCAATAGATGACCCTATTACCAATTCTATCCATACCTGATAAAAGAAAAATAAACCATTCATCCAGCTATCAGGTCCAGATACTGGAAACAACCTAACACAAGAAAAATACTTTTTCAAAGTCTCTTTATCTTCCATGCTAACAGCAGTGTGAATGCTATTGCTATGCAGCTAGTCACTAGGGCTGTTGAAACATTAAACAGTATTAAGAAAATACCAGTAGTTTTAATTATTCCTCCGTTGGAAAATCTTTGGCTTCACTGAAGAGGGCATACGAGTTGTTTAATGGCCAAATGGCAAAGCAAAAAGCAAACGGTACAGAGAATACCTCCACCAACATCCCCTTCTAGGTTTCGTGAAACTTCAACAAAATACAGTTTGATGGCCTCTTGGATAACCTCTGAGAGTTGGAGTTACTGTGAATCCCTACCTCTTCTTCCTGTGAAAGAAGCTGAGAAATTTGGGAAGAGGAAGCCTTGTATTTGAGCTTGACTCAGACATGCTTTTTCTGATTCAGCCATAGCTTTGTTTGGAAACCTGTACGTCATGGCCTTGGCGGGCCCCCAAGCATCCTCCTATGCAGTCTGCTATTTTTCCTCTAGCTTACCCAGAATAGCTGGGCAAAGATTTAGTACAGTTGGTATGCCGGTGTTTATAGGCCAAAGTGTTGTCAAGTTTCTTTCTGTGGGCAAGCAGAGGTTCTTGCAGACTGCCAAGAACAAAAGAAAAGGTGCTTCTGGCCTTCTGGTTTTGTTTCCTGGAAGAATTAGAGATCCACTTTCCCTCTTCCAAACAACCCTGGGATTAGAAGCCCCTTACCATGTTGAACCTCCCTCTTTATCTTCTTTCATTCTCTGAAAAATCATTATCCCACTCTGAAAACCAAGTGCTTAGAATTATGGTATATCATTAGTCATATATTTAAACATATTTATTATCTAGGATCCTGCACAGGCAAGACAGGTATACAAATTTCCTTCTGGAGAAGTTTCTGGTATATTATTTCTAGGTATTCTATTTTAAAATGCAAAGTCCAGTATTTGGGAGGAGAAATGCAAGGGGTAAAGGAAATAGATCCTATCCTAAGAAGAAAAGAAGAAAAAGATTTGCTAACTTTTAAACTCTTCTATCTAGAAGCCCCGTTTCTTTCCACTTATGATACAATATTTACACCTTTGTTTCCTGGTTTTATAGAGAATGGAGATCCCATTCTTCACTTTGGTCTCCTCTTTTCTGCTCAGTGTAGCCCAATAAAATAAGAAGATGGTCCAGATCTTTCTCCTCTGTCATATTCTCTTTGGTAAATTGCTACTCCTTTGGCAATTCCCCAGTTATACCATTGCTGATCCATTAGGCCATGCTACAAAATAAGACTCAAGTTGATGACTCGATGCAGGTTTCACCCTTTGAGCACCCAGTTATAGACCAAGCATATGTTTCTGCCATGGAGAGAGAAAAAAAGGCAAGAAAAAAATTACAGATGACACTCAGGAAATCTTCCCACTTAGAATCCTTGACTTCCTGCAGCCACAAGAAAAGCCACTCATGGCTCTCAGCTGCTATGTCTCCTGGCCAGGGCAGGATTATGAAGCTTGGATGCCCTAGGCACTCTCCCGGTCCCTACCCCTGACCCCAGTCCATCGTTAGAAACAAAACCCTTACCAAACCACAAATGATTGTTTTATAGTTTTCAAAATTACACTCATATGTATGCAAACATGAAACTAGGTTCTGCCTACATCTACTAATGTGTGCATTATGTATCTGTGTTTGCTTTGCTGGACTCGTAAGTGCTGGAGTGTGGAGCATGGGGGTGTAATGTAGCCGCAGTTGAGGCTCCTGGGTTGGGTGCTTGTCTTCTTACTGTACATTTGTATGAAACGACTGACCCAACCTGACATGGCTCATCCCTGTGGAGAAGATCCCAGGGAAACTGTGAGAAAAACATCAGAGAGGATCAACGACCAATGTTTTGTCCAGCTGCCAATGTAGTAGCTCCCTAATAATAGGTTGGAGGCATCAGGAACACGAGATGTTTACATTTATTTTAAAAACACCGGCTCCAAAAGAGAGCTCTTCTTGGCACAGTACACAAACATTTATAGTGAACCTTTCATCCCGAGCCCTTTTTAAGCATTACCTCATTAATCTTCAAAGCAGCTACATAAGGCAGGTAGAACTATTTGCTCTGCAATTTTAAATGTCGCACTTAATATGAGTAGGAAAGTGTGCAGTGACACCACTACCAAGGTAGACTCCCAGCAGCACAGGTCACCCTCCAGAGAGGGGGAACCTCTCTGGGAACTTCATCTGCCCAAGTCTTCCCATCTGTTCCCATCTCTCCAGAACCCTTACCTATCTCTTGTACGGCTGTATCCCATCTATAGGAGCTTTCCATCATCCCTCCCCGCCTAAGCTCCCATCCAAACTTGCCCATCGTTCTGGAATTCCCATAACTTTGCCTTATTCTGAGCAACACTTAGTTAATCCAAAAAATGTTTTGTGTTACACAGTCAGTATGCCCTACATGTCACCCTTCTATTTATATTTTGACAGAGACCTTATGAAGAAGACGTCTTAATACAAATATAATGAAAGGAATAATACTTTAAGCAGGAGGATCTGGTGAATGTCTCTTACATGACATTAGACCTTGTAGGGTTTACCTAATCAATGAGTCTGTCCAGTAAAAAGATAAGTGGATAGATTGGAATGAAACACCTTTCATTCTTCTTTATCATCTAAAAAATTATGTGTGTATGAGTGTGTGTATGTCTCTGTAAGACTAATACTTTCTACATCTCTACTTCTGCACTCTAACCTTCATCAATATATGGGTCCTCTGTGTTTTCTTTTACTTTTGGATTTTAGATACTAGTTTGCATTTTAGATATTCCATTTATTATTTAGTGGAGGGATACCTGGTGCTCTGTGCTTTCACCTTTAAGAAAACTGACTATCCACAGCAGTTCTGGAATGATTAAAGGCATCAGAAATATTATTATATCCTTACTGTAACCATTTAGAAATATTAGCTTTGAGAGGCAAAAGAGAGTTATCTAATACTATTTATTGGTTTGTCTGTGACTTCCTTCCTATTCTAAAAGAGCACTAGTTCAGCTTCATGAAATCTTCATACTTAATGAGATCTCTCCTTAATGGTACAATTCAGTTTTAATCACCTGACCGGACAATATGGCTTGTCAAAGGCAGAATTTGCCTCCTAGTGTATTGAGAAAGTTTGTTGTGTCTTTACTTAGATTATATCTCAGAAATTACATTAGAGGCTAACAATTAATCTATATAATGACAGTTCTGTTGACATCTCACGTCTCTCTATGCAATTTGCATACAAAAATACAAGCTAATCCAGGAGGATTCCTCCAGGGACAGCTTGAGAGAAAGCAAATTTTACATTAACCTAAGAAAAAAAGTCAAGTCCCCACCAAGAGTAGACCTCTGCGAGAAATGAAATATAGGACGAAAAACAGCTTCTCAATAGCTTCTCTACTGTTTAAAATTGTACCTCTAAAGTTTTTTTCTAAGATGAAATTCTATATTGGCTTCCATGTTTATATTCATATGAACACATATATGTCCAGTGCCCAGCACAGTGTCTGGCATGTTAAGATGCTCAGCAAAATTTTGCTGGAGAAAAAATGAGTAGAAAAACACTCAATGTCAAATATTAATCATCTTTGGACTATCCTCCATTTTATATTACCCAAAACTCGGCTTTCTTCCATTAGAGGAAATCATCAGAATTGGCAATAGTTTAATTATATTTGAGAAGATATACAAAATCATAAAATCTGTGCTTATAAAACATGAGCCAAAAAACATCTAACGGCCTAAGTATGGCCACTCTCAAATGCCCTCCATTTCCTTCTTAAGCGCCACTTAAATGTTCCCTTATTGCCAATTCTAGATATGTGTCTTAAATAAGTAATAAGATAATTAGCCCTGAAATATACACACTCAACAGGCTAACAACAAAAATAATAGAAGACCTTGGGAAAAAAATAATGCATTATAAAAAGAAATCATGAAGACCCAGTGGAGAGTGAAAAAAGCTAGCTGCAGGGCAGAACCAAATCAGATAAGTATGTACTGTGGTCTTCATGATTCTACTTCAGCATGGCAACTTCTGGACAGAGCAAGGATTGTCATGGAGATCAGGAGATCTGGGATCTGGCCAAAATGTAAAACTACCCCGCTCTGTGAGGCTGAGCATGTGATAGCCTCTGGTCTGAGTTTTGTTTTGTTTTACACTGCAGACACTGAAGAAATATTTGACCCAACTTTCCTCATCTGTAAACATGATCATCTCAAAACTCATCCTTTCCAAAACCAGAACTCAGTGATTCTAACATTCTAGGTTTCAGTGGCATGAAATAAGACACTAACTCCAATGAGAAAGGGAGAAAAAATAGAAGGAAACTGCTGCTTTCTGAAATGCATCAACTATCTCCAAACATGAGATCCAGCCCCAAATCAACATGAAGGCTTCCTATTTTCTCTAACACTTAAGTGCCTTATGTCCAAAATGTTTTTTTTTTAAGATTTTTTTTTTTTTTTTTTTTTTACTTGACAGAGAGAGACACAGCAAGAGTGGGAACACAAGCAGGGAGAGTGGGAGAGGGAGAAGCAGACTCCCCGCCGAGCAGGGAGCCCGATGCGGGGCTCGATCCCAGGACCCTGGGATCACGACCTGAGCCGAAGGCAGACACTTAACGACTGAGCCACCCAGGCGCCCCTGTCCAAAATGTTTTATTTCACACTGAAAATTCGAATATTTTGAATTTTAAGAAACCACATGGGCTTGGTTCCATGTTTGTACTTGAGGTGGATCCTTATGTGAGAACCAGTATTGGAAGACATATCAGAGTCTAGCAATCAACAGGATAGATTGCGCTAGATAGTGTCCTTAACCTCAGTTCTTTCCCACCCCAGGACCATGTCTAGACCAGCATCCCAAAAGCAATCCAAATTGAGATCTTCAAGTAGCCCAGCTGACTCAGCTGAATAAGACTGCCTAGGCCCAGCCATTATCTAGACCCATTTAGACCTGATCATTCAATAACTATCTTTTGCCTTCCTCCTCTGCACCTGGTACTACGTTAGGCAGTGAAGATTCAGAGGTGAACATTACTTAACCTTCTCCTAAAAGTTCATAGTCTAGCAGTTTATATGAAGAAGTGAATAGAGAAATATAAACCATGATATATGTGGTAGGATGGGATAAGGACAGAATGTACAGTAGTACATACGAGAGGCATCTAACAGTGTTTGGAGATGAGAGGAGGTGACATCTGAGATCTGAAGGTCAACTGGAGTAGGATGAAGTGACAAGACCTTCGGGAAGAGGGACCCATCTGGTAGAACAAGAAATCCAATGTTGGCCAGCACTGGTGTAGCAACAGACAATGGGGCAGTGTTTCTCTCTACCCACTGCTGAGTCCTACCTAAGGAAGCTGCTACATATGCAGATTCCTAGGCTCCTCTGCAGCCTGACTGAATCAGAATGTCTTGGGGGTGTGGCCCAGAGTTCTGAATTATAAAAGTTCATCAAGTGATTTTGATGAACGTTGAGGTTTAAGAACCACTGCAATACCAAGTAGCCTCTTCATGCACGTGGCTGCCAATATCCAGCAGCTGAAAATGGTCACAAGTCTGTATAGGAAGATAGTCAGCAAGAGAGAATCTTGAGCGGGTTCCCAGCCACCAGGTTGCAGTTTTAGAACAGATTCGAATTATGCAAAAACAAAAAGGACTGTGGTCTTGAACAAATTAACCAAGCCAGAACTCCAGCACAGAGGAAAATGCCAGTATTTGGGGACCAGAGCTGGAAGACAGAGTAGGACAAAGTCACAGGAATAAGGAAAAAGTTTAAATGATAACTAAATCTTAAGATCAGAGATAAAATGGCAGCATGGGCGATCTCAGCCTGAGGGCCGGAATGTTGGGCCAGTCCTGCCTCCAGGAGCCAACTGGACTCCAGTGATGAAAGAAGACAGTTTCTGAGGCTGATAAATCAGGCAGGCCCACATACCCTGGGAATGATGATATGGTGTGCTGTGCCTGCTGATGTTATAACTTAGTATTCTAATAAAGTCATTGAAACCCTTTTGCCCTATTATCATTCTCAGTGCTTGTAGATACATGGTTCTCAATATTTCAACATTCCTGTCCTTTATAATTAAGTAGAACCTGTTCATATTCCTAACCAGACCTAAATCTCAAATTGACATGTCTTCCAACAGGATTACAGACCCACTTTTTTGATATTGAGATCAACACAAGTTTGTGATTGTAATTTGGAATCACTGATCAATGTTGGCCTTTCTAGTGCAAAACAATCAAAATCCTTTTATTCAAAGCATTTTTTCTGACTTAAGCTGCATTTAGAGGGTAATTAATTTCACTTGTTGTTCCTAAATGATTAGCACAGTTTCTGCAGGTCAAAGGATCAGTTGAAGAAACTATGAGCAATACTGAACAAAAAGCCCCACCTGTGTCCTGTTATATTAATGAATCCAACACTGGTATTCATGCCCTTGGTGTAATAGCCTGGTTGACATTCAACCACTTCCAATACTCATGGTAGTTCTAATCAAAAGGTGTACAACACCCTCTTCAGCTAGGTTTTTTTTAAATAAGAAAACAAAGTGTAATATATGGCACGTGGGCTTCTGGAATCAGAAAAATCTGATTTAATCTTGCCTTACATTGATTAACTTGTGTGAACTTGGGCAAGTTACTTATCTCCAAGATGCTTATCTGTAAAATGATGGTATTAATATTACCTAGCTCTCTAGCTCATTGAACTGCTTCAGAGATTGAGATAATTGTATGTAAAGCATTCAGAAGAGCAATGATAAGTTAATTGTTATAATTCTTCTTCCTATTTTTATTGAGGCCACCCCAGCCTACAGGTACTGTGAAGTCACATCCACAGGAACCACCTGTGTTTTACTGGGATGTGTCTCTCCTTGATTATACAAAGTGTCCCACGATTTCCTCTGGGAACGTCTAAGGGAATGTTGCCTCTACTCATGACCAAGGGTGGTCTTCATCATGTTCTTCCTCTCCTGCTTGGTGCTCTGAGTAATGTCAAACGTCCATGACTTGAGACCACTGTAACTGCAACCTACAATGCTGCCTTCTGATATTCTCAAAGCCCCAGTTCACTGAAGACTCAATGATGTCACATTCCATCACCTGGAGCAGGGTGATTGAGTACCAGCCATCCACAGTTTCCTGTGAGAACAATTTTTTCAACTAGTATGTGCAGCCCCACCCTCCACACAGTTCAACTATAGGTCTATGCATTGAGCCAAGGTAACTGTTTCCTGAAAGAAACCCTAAGCTATCCTTCATCCTCATTCCCATTCCAAGTTCCTTTCACCAATTTCCCACAAATCAATATGCCAATAAATCTTTATAACAGTGATTACTGGAAGACAGTACAGGCCAGTTGTTAAAAGTAAGGGATCAGAGTCAGACTACTTGGGCTAAAGAGGGAAAGGACAGCCCCTCTGTGTCTCAGAGTTTTTGGTTTTCTTTTTCAGCAATAAAATTGATAAAAAATAGTAGAATCTAATTAACACAAAAATTTGGGGGGGCCTAAATGAGATGAAGTATCCAAAGACTTTAGCATGGTGCCCTGTACATGGCATTGGCTCAGTAAATGGTAGAAATGGACTTTACCTATTATTCCATTTCTGGTGGTCACATATTATGGACTGAATGTTTGTGTCCCCCCAGAATTAAAATTTTGAAATGTAGGTGGCTCAGTTCATTAAGCATCTGACTCTTGATTTTGGCTCAGGTCATGATCTCAGGGTCATGAGATCGAGCCCCGTGTTAGGCTCCACACTAGGCATAGAGCCTGCTTAAGATTCTCTCTCTCTCTCCCTCTGCCCCCCCCCCCACCACGGGGGCTCGCTCTCAATCTCTCTCTCTCTCTCTAAAAAATTGTTTTTAAAAATTTGAAATCTAATTCCCAGTGTGATGGTATTTGGAGGTAGGGCCTTTGGGAAATAATTAGGTCATGAGGATGCAACCCTCATGAATGGGATTAGTCCCCTTATAAGAAGAGGCCAGAGAACTAGCTTGCCCTCTTTCCACTACATGAGGACACAAATTGGCAGTCTGCAACCTGGAAGAGGGCTCTTGCTAGAACCCAACCAGGCTGACAGCCCATCTCAAACCTCCCCAGAACTTTGAGAAATAAATGTCATTTAAGCCACTCAGCCTATGGTACTTTGTTACAGCAGCCCAAATTGACTGAGACACTATAGTTTAAGACAAAACTAAGACTTCTTCCACAACTTATCATAATCACAAATGTTTCTATTCCCATAGGGCTTTCCCCCCTTTTAATGTTTACTATGTACTCAATAGCTATTGAAATAAAATCTCTTAAATTATGAGAAAATCATATGGAAATTTGTTTTTCAAAACCAATAACCAATTATACCCTATGTAAGGTTAAAACATCAGGTTTAAAAAGATGCATTCTTCACTCTATATAAACTTGCCACCCAAGCAGATTAGTTGAAGACTGTGACACATTGATGTCATTACAGTTTTATAACCATTGTTCCCCAGAATTATTCCCTTGTTGAAAAAGTGAACCATGAAATGTGTTCACATAAATACATATTAAAGCAGCTCAACCCATAGTAATAACATTTATATGTCACCTAATAATATAAAATGTTACTTCACTTCTGTAATTTAATTTAATCCTCACAACAACCATGTAAGGAAAGCACAGCAGATACTGTACCTATGTTATAGATAAAGAAACTAAAGCTCAGAGAGGGGTAAGTAATTTGTACTAGTCACCCAGATGGCAATGGTGAAGCCAGCACTTGAATCTGAGATTTTACAAATCCTATAGCAATGCCTGTTTACTGTGATACTGTTGGTTAAAATTGATTAATTTTGCTATATATGTATTTTGGTATGCCAATCCACTACCCTCCAATTCTTCCCAATTCACTTACTACACATTTAAAAAGAATCCATTCCACCATGTATTCCAATAGGATGCCAAGTATCATCAGGATTCCTTATCTTTTTCTGACCTCTCTTTTGAGTTTCTCACCTGAGAAGGATTGTGGACAACGAGAATCCAGAAAGCAGTTTAGGAAAGAGTCAGGAACCATGGATCACCATCCCTGAGTTCACCTGAGACTGGCTACACTGGGTTTTGTGAGGCTCTTGGGGACCTATGGAAAAACATCATATTGAGGATGAGAACTAAGGCAGAACTTCAGATTGTGATCTCTTCCTTCTTCCTTCTCAACCACAGGTTCTCAACTGTAGTTGTACCTTAGAAATACCTGAGGAGCTTTCCAAAATTCCCAAAGCCTGAGCCCCACCCAGGCCAATTAAATCAGAATCTCTGGAGGAGAGGCCAGGATATGAATAGTTTATAAAAGCTTACAGGTGCTTCCAATGTGCAGGCAGGGTTTGAGAACCAGTGCCGCAGGCTAGCTTCCACATCTCAAGGGCAAGGGTGCGCTCACCACTGTTATGGAGGAGGGTGAAGACCATGAAAGAACTGCTATGCCTGGTCTGTGGAAGAACTGGAATCTGGGTCAAAAGACAGCCAGATCTGGACTCAACGTATCAGCCCTGGCAGCAAGTGCTAGAATAATACGGGGAACATTTTCTACCTTGTCCAGGGTAAGTCTCCATTCCTACACGTTGCCTGAGTTCTTTCTACATAGAAAGATTACCCTATTCCCAATTTTCATTGTGCCTTCTATGACTATGATGTTAATGTTTAGGGGTTTGGTTTTTTGGTTAGGGTTATTGTTCATTACAAAAAAAAATCACTCAAAATTCACTCTTTAGAAAAGAATCCAGAAATGTAAAACCTAACATTTTTATTCCATATACATACTTTATATGTGTGTGTGTGTGTGTGTGTGTGTGTGTGTGTGTGTGTATTTACTCTCTGAAATTTCTTTCAGACCTGGATGATTTTTGTGAGGTAAAATCAAACATCAGTCTTAATTATAGGTATTAAATGTTAGGGAAATAAATATAACAAGAAAAATACATTTCCCATTTGTTTAACAGTATGTTTAATTTACAACTCCTATCCTCTCATTGTTGTAACTGCTGACATTTACAGTATAATTAAGGTCTCAGCATTTACTGACATTTCCTTAAACTTAAGTGACCCATTGTTTTTTGCACCATAACTCACATATGAGAAAAATCCTAAATTTGCCCTTGATTTATGTGACTAAAAATATTTTTCGATGTGAAATCATTCTTTATGTGTTTGCAGTATATTTCAGATGAAGATGTAGTTTTTTTGCCACTATTCTGAACTTCTCCCATCTGCCCTGATAAAAATACAAGTTATAGATTCAAGAATCTCCATAGGAATTCTTTAACTCTGTATCAACAGACAAAGAAATCATTCTTGAAATACATCTGATGACATGATAGACTGGTAAAGTCAAATCTCTCCAGAAGCAAAAATTAACTATGATTACTTGATGTAGACATCACTCAAACCAATCAAATGTTATTTTGGGAAATCATAAATTTATATCCAGCGTCAGTTTGTCACTCATTAAGTTCTTATAAGAATGATTAGGAAATTATCTTAATAAGTAAATGTTAGTCTTAACCTCTTCTTAGTTTGATGGCTTAAAAATATAAGTTTGTATCAATCCACTGAGTCTCGCTAAAAGTCTCTGCCTGCTTGGAGAGTTATTTATTCTAGTATTAATAAAATTTATCCAAGATGGAAGAGGAAATTCTTGCATTGCTCCATTCTGCAACAAATCTACCTCTAACATGTTAGCAAAGCCTTCAAAATAGGATTTTATAGGTAATATTAATAAATATTTACCAGGTACCTACTATGTTCCAGGCACTGTGTGAGATGCTGGGAATATATGAAAATCTCATTATCTAAAAGTGTGCCCATACACAGAAACTCTGGGAGCAGACTGCAGTCTTGCCAAGGTGTCGTTTTAGTGACTGACATGGATCACCACCTCCAGCAGTCAGCAGTGACAGCAGGCAAAGCTGCTTAACAGGGAGTTACTGATCCTGCAGCTGTATTTTGCTTGTCTCTCCTTTGAAAGATGCTCCCTTTGAAGATCTTGATCATGTGGAAGAGAGGAAGCATGATATAACCTATAAATCAAGGAACAGAAAGGTTTTAGAGCTACAAGTAAATCACCTTGCCAGTAACTCAGAGAGATCACAGAGGAGGTAAACATAGTGAAGAAAATACAAAAAGATTCCGTGCACTTGATGATAAAGGAGTCAATTTCTTCTCCAATAAAACATTTTTTAAAGTACCGCAGCAAGAATAGAACTGAAGAGTTTTCCTCTCACCCCTTGTGGAAA
Source organism: Halichoerus grypus (assembly GCF_964656455.1). Lineage (NCBI taxonomy): Eukaryota > Metazoa > Chordata > Mammalia > Carnivora > Phocidae > Halichoerus > Halichoerus grypus. Next base: position 84,257,504 of record NC_135713.1, on the reverse strand, counting down.
GGAAGAAAGATCCAGTTAAGGGAACCTGTCCAGGCTCTTTAAGGTACCACGAGGAATAGGTGGTAACATCTACCTCCTAAGGAAAAGTATGCACTCCTTAGATTTGCTCCCAAATTACTCTCAGTACTCTCTTCCACGCTTATTGAACCTGAAGAAAAACAAATTTCAGATACATTACTGATCATTTATCAATTCCTGGAACTGATAATAACAATCTTTCTTAGGTTGACTACCATGCCTTTTCCCTCAGGATTATGCAGAATGTGTGTATGAGGCTCTGGGTTTTATATCTGCAGAGATTTCCTCATTTGCCATAAAAATCATGTAACAAAGTGGTGATATAATTTACATTTCATCCGATTTATTATATTTTAAGTATTTTGAACATGGAGATAATGAAGAGGCATGATCATGGAAATTGTCTAAAAATAGGACCATGGTTAATAACTTAATTTAGCCTAATCCACCTAAATAATAATAAAATCTCATTTAATTGGACTTCATTAATTTTAAATGTGACAAATCTACATGACATTTGGCTGAAGTTGATCTGTGAAATTAGATGTAGATTCGAATACCAGTTTACCACTTCTATAAAAATTGGTTGAACTCTCTCTACTTACTTATCTGGAAAATGGGAATAGTCTCTTATCTGTTTTTACTTTTTCTAATCATTCATACTGTTAACACTCTATTGCAATCCATGAACACCTTGTGCACAAAATCATACAAAAGCCTCCAATTAAAGCCTTCTGCCTCCACTCTTGCCCACCTACCCCCTCAAAAATATAGGCTATTATATACACAGGGGCCATAGTGATATCAAAAATCTAAGTCAGAGAATATTACCCCTTTGCTTAAAATTCTGTAATGACTTCTCACTCTACTCAGTGAAATCCAGACTCCTTCCCATGGCTGACAAGGCCTACCTGAACTCCCCGCCCACACCACTTCTTTAACCATCTTTTTTTCCAGCTTAGTGAGATATGACTGACAAAAATTGCACATATTTAAGATGTACAGTGTGATGTTTTCATGTAGATATACATTTTGAGGTGATTACATTTTGAAATGATTAATGAAGCGAATTTAAAAATCCATCACCTCACACAGTTACCTCTTTTCTGTGTGTGTGTGTGTGTGTGTGATGAACACTTAAGGTCTACTTTTTTAGCAAGTTTCAAAATACAACACAGTATTATTAACTACAATCACCCATGCTATACATTAGGTCTCCAGAACTTACTCATCTTATATCTGAAAGTTTATACCCTTTGACCAACATCTCCCTATTTCCCCTCCCTACAGCCCCTAGTAACAATCATTCCGCCCTGAGTTTTACTTTTGTAGATTATTTCACTTAGATTAATGTTCTCCAGTTTCGTCCATATTGTCACTAATGACAGGATTTCTTTTTTTATTAAGAGGGAATAATATTCCAGTATATGTGTGTGTCTACCTCCTAAATGTCCACTGATGGATGATGAATGGATAAGAAATGGATAGATAGATAGATAGATAGATAGATAGATGTCAGTTTCATTTGGGATATATATATATGTCAGTTTCATTTGGGATCTAAGAAGATCCTAATCATCATATCTTGCCCTTAATAAATGTGGTTAATTATATAATAGCTTGTACAAAGTTCTACTAATTTGGTGTTAAGAGTTATAAACTTAATCACAAAAGCTAGGTGTGGTGATTTTAAAATATGGCCGCAAATTCTTTGACATTTCTCACATTGGGCGGGTCTACCTCTCCTCCTTAAATCTGGGCAAACTTGAGACTTTTGCATACGGAGCTAGGTCAGAATGGGTCATGCACCTTCCACCTCATTCTCTAGGAAAATTCACTGTGGAGTAAGCTAAGCAGCATGCAAAAAGTTTGGCCACCCCAAGATCTCCATGGTGAAGAGGACACATGTAGGTGCTCTCATTGACAGCTAATTTTGCAGCTGATGACCAGCATTAACTGTCAGTTATCTTGGATCTCCAGCCCAGTCAAACCTTCAGATGACCACAGCCCTGGATGACATCTAACAAAAACTGCGTAAGAAACCCCAAGGGAAAACTATTCAAAGAAGCCCTTCTAAAATTTATGACCCACAAAACTGAGAGTAAGATCAAATAGTTGTTCTGTTACACTTTTAAGTTTGGAATCAATGTATTACAAGGTAATAGAGAATCTTATACAAGGAAATGTCAAAACTGAGTTTCTTGTCACATACTATTTTCACCTATATTGTTCTGACTCTACTTGCCATGTGGTAAGAAAATGACTTATGTAAAATTTAGCCATGTGTAAACATTGACTTTCATTCATGTAACAAGATAGAAAAATATCAAAACTAGAAAGTGTTGATTTCAGGTCTCCTAAAAATGGAGCCCATGAAGGTTGTGGCTTATCAGGCTTACCACCCTGAGAGCAGGGTGGTCAAATCACAGGACTGCATACTAAGTCCAGCCCACCTCCTCTTTTGTATGAAATAAAATAATATGGCCCACAATGCCAGAGTATTTACCGGCTTGCCCTTCACCAGAGAAGATGCCAATGCCTGAGTTAGAGAATGGCAAAATTGAAATAGGAATAAGTCCTCTGATTCATAGACCAATATTCTTTTTCTCATATGCTGCCTGACAAGAATAAAATTTTTCTTTTTTTTTTTAAAGATTTTATTTATTTATTTGACAGAGAGAGACACAGCTAGAGAGGAAACACAAGCAGGGAAAGTAGGAGAGGGAGAAGCAGGCTTCCCGTGGAGCAGGGAGCCCAATGTGGGGTTTGATCCCAGGACCCTGGGATCATGACCTGAGCTGAAGGCAGACGCTTAATGACTGAGCCACCCAGGCACCCCAAGAATAAAATTTTTCATCAACATCAGCATATTTTAATGAGCTTATTTCATGATTCTATGAGTTTAATTTATATCAGTACTTCTTAAATTTTCTAAGAGCTTTTCCTTTTGTTTTTTGGGGAAGACTGTTGTTTTCATACTTGTTTTAGTTTTGCTTTTGAAAAGAGAGGTGTTATTCACAAGAGGGTAAATATATTATTTAAGGTTTTCTGTGATACCATCAGTGAGGAAAAGAGAAGAAAACTGATATCTTGGATTAGGGTTCAGCAAACTTTTTCTCTAAGGGTCAGAATATTTTTTGCTTTGCAAACCATTCAGTGTGTATCACAAATACTTTGCACAAAAGCAGCCATAGACAGGCTCAAATAAATGGGCATGATTGTGTCCAGAAAGATTTTATTTGCAAAAACAAGTGGTGGGCTATACTGAGCCTGCAGTCTAGTTTGCCAACCCATCTCAGATAATTTGGGGACATATAAATGCGCAGGAATGCAACGCTGCTGGGCTTATAGTAAGATTGTAGTTACAAATTCTACCCAGAGAAGTAGGGGAATATCAAACATTCCCATATTGGAATAACAATATTTTGCCTGTGTACTACATGTTTTGTTCCCTATACTTTAGAATAATAGTTAATATCCAGTCTGGGCATACTAGTGAATTAGGGTTGAGTTAGTATTACTGAAAGACCTTGTAAGTTAAATTTCAGTCTTTATTATTACAGCTTGAAAGTCTTAACGTTTTTACAGTTAATTTATTTCTCCAAGAAGTAAGAGGAGACCATTCTAGATGTCAGTAGCCAAACTTTCCTGAATGCAGTATTCTCAGACTGTGTGAGATTTTTCTCCTAGTTTGCAGAACCCCTGAAGTTCTCTCAATACCAAAAAAAAAAAAAAAAAAAAAGCTTATTCTTACCAGTAGTAGAGGACATTCTACTTTCAAAGAGAGAGAATTTCTATCTTCCATAGGACTTTACACCATCATAAATTTCCTGGACATGTTGTCACCTATATAAAAAGGACCAATGCCACCTAACTGCCAACCACTCTGGGATAAAGTGGATAAGGTGAGGAAGACAGTAACCCAGTCCCCATCACACTTAGTTGAAGGTGATATTAAAATAGACTTTTAGAAAAAAAAAAGTATGCTTTATTTTTCAGCTTAAAGTAAATGCCTACTTGAACAAAAATACATAAAATTTTTTCCAATGCTAAAAGCAAATAAGTGGATTTTCCAGAGTTTCAAAAAGAAAAAGAGTATTTTCTTTGTGCCTAAGAGGTATGTAGATTTCAGAAAGATTAAAAAATGCATTGATAAAGTAAGCAACTAATCAACTACAAATTCATAGTAATGTTAATTACATAAATATATAAGTGTGTATATATAGTAATAATTATGAAAAGCAAAATAAAAACATAATATTACTTTCAACCATTTCAATTTAAAGAATAGGAAATTTTGAAGTGTTTGCTTTGAAAACTCAGAATTATCCACACGTGAAAAATCCAAAATTGCTGTAAAGTGTAAAAATTATCCTTTTTTCCACCTACAGGTAAGTCAGAATTGCTGTGCAAATTTTCTTCAAACTTCTTGAAAAGGAATTTTCTGGAAAGGAAAATCTCTGAAGCTACACAATAAAAACTTCAGAGGCAGAAGAAAACTCTTCCCAGTGCCTACATCTACAGAGCACAGGCAAAACCAACCATCCCCCCACACACACATGTGCACACACACACACGCGTGCACATACACACACACTCTACAGCATATGTTTATTAACTGATTCAACACAATTTTATTGAGTGCCATGTGCATTAATTGGTATAGGATGTACATGTATGAATGTGTGTGTGTTATGTGAATATAACCTTATGTGTGAATGTATCTGTGGAAGCAAAGCCAAGAGAAAGGCCTAAAGGCAAAGAGGACATATGCAGGTAAGATGACACCCACCCACGGGAGGGCACCAGAAATTATCCTCTGAAGCAGGTTATACATACACCATTCTTCTCTACCCCTTTCAATTCAACATTTTTAAAAGATTTATTTATTTATTTGAGAGAGAGAGAGAGAGAGAAATAGCACGAGTGGGGAGAGGGGCAGAAGGAGAGAACCTCAGGCAAACTCCTCACTGAGCATGGAGCCCCGTGACCAATGAGATCATGACCTGAGCCGAAATCACGAGTCGGATGCTTAACCGACTGAGCCGCTCAGGTGCCCCTCAATTCAACATTTCAAAGTGAAATTATTTTAAAATATTTCTGAAGTTGCATGGAAGACTGCTTAAATTTGTGGATTTTCAGGTTGCAATTTACAGGGAACAGCACACTGTTTTCACTTGCAAAGTACGAGACCGAGGGCTGGCCATTCACTTTTCTCCTTAAACCCTGGCAAACTCCTACTTCAACAGCCTTTCATAGTTATGAAAAAAGGTACCAAATTAGGGTGCTTGGGGTGAGATCCTGCTCATGTCGGAAGCGATTTACACTGACACTAGAGATAAGGACTGCTCTTCTTAGAGTGACCCAGCAATCCTCTAGCCTCACAGGCCACCGTGTTTGTTTGAGTTAGCAGGTGGATACAGCCATCATAAGAACACAACTAGGAAAAATCCAACGTGGTACAATACTAAGCAGGAACTTCTGCAGAAATGAAAACAACTTAGTAATTATAAAAGTCAGACCTTAGATTTCCAAACAAATAGAGATCCAGTTTTAATTCTGATTTAGAACTATGTTGCACACATTTCAGAAGTTATTATTTCATAAGAGAAGCAAGCAGGAAAAAAAAAAAAACCTCTGGGTCATAGGAATAAAAAAGAAACAGTTTAGTTTTTAAAGTGTCAAGAATGATATGTTATAGAATGCCGGGGGGGGGGGGGGAGGGGGAAAACAGAACATTCCCTCCGTTGCTGCTCCCAGGGAGACCAACACTCTCCATAAGAAGAGGAAATGGCCCACTGTGAAAAAACAGGGCCAACCATGAAGTTGAAGAACCAAGCAGACCTGACTGCTTAAGACCCAAACGTCTCCCCAAAAGACAGAGCACTGAAAAGAAGGGAACCTGTGAATCCAGAAAAGCATCAAATAGGAGCACACAGGCTTGGAAGCAATTGCTTTACCACCCTTAGCTCCAAGCTTCCTTGGAGTATCTGGCTTCAAACACCGAGATCTCTTCATCCTGTCCTTTAGAGATAGCACCAGAGCACGCCTGCTCACCTGCTCATCCTTTATTCCCACCCCTCAGGACCTCATTGCAGATGGCCAGATAAGGCTACCTTCTGGGCACTGAAGGAGGAGTTCAGGACACACCACCCATAAAACATGACACTTGGGTATACTGATTGTTTTGAACTGAAGACACTTGAAAACAACAAATGCAGAGAGGTTTCTCGGAACTTCCCTTCTCTGCCTAAAGACAGATCCTCCAAAAGGAACTCAATTGTTATAAATCCCCTCCCTGGGAGTTAGTCAACCAGGGTAGATTGATTCTGGTCACAGAAGAGACTAGAAGTTGACACCACCCCCTGATAAGCTTTGTCACAAACTATCATAGCACCTATCTATTCTAAGGGCCCATTCATCTTTGTTAAGTGGCCTACATTCCCACTCCCCTTCTCCTGTTAAGACAGTACATAAGCTCTCAAATCTCACCATTTTGGGGAGGATATTTATTTTTCCCTGTGATACCCCCATGTATGTAATGTTAAAAATTAATAAAGACAGGAAAGCTTTTCTCTTATTAATCTGCCTGTAGTTCATTTATTCCGTAGACCCTGCTATCAAACCTCAGAGGGTGGAGGGAAAAACTTTGCTCCCATACACAAACTCCTCTCAGCACCACCTCATCTCTGCCAGGCTGCAGGCTGCCCAACACAGGCACTTCAGAAGGAAATTTTAAAAGAGGAAGAAAACGGCCTTTAATACTTTGAGCAACATGATAAATTCTTGGTAGGTTGCACTATAATAGCACTCTTGTTAAACAATAAGCATCTCAATGTCACATTCATTTTAAGAAGCCTTTGCCAGAAAATCATTGTGATCATCATCACGCTTATCATAATAATAGTGGCATATAGGAATTTGTTCCATTACCAAAGGATGGGAATCCTTTACCAGAGGTAAGCTATGTCTCTAAGGCTCCCCTGAGCCTATGCACAGTGAGCTGCCAGTTCTCCTTGACTCAGAAGCCAGGGCTCAGGCAGCTAGAGCATTCTGTGCCTCAAATCATAGAGTGCTGAGAGTTTGGCCTTTGCCTCCACCAGACCCCAGCCCCACTTTCCCCACCAGAGGCTGCTGATAGCAAAAACCACCCGGCTCAGCCATCACAGCTGGTCCACAGCCAAGTTGGCTGAAACTTGTCTATACCATACCCAGTATGGCTAACAAGAACCTTTGTTCCCAGTACATTTGATCATCAAAATAGCATTGCATTTCCCCCTAGAGAAATGCAATTTTGTCTCTATTACAAGTAGTTTGATGTGTGGTAATCGAAAGGAGACACATTTTAAATTTGAGCTTTATGTTGTGACTAACATTAATTTAAATACCCTACATCAAAGGGCTGTGCTATTTCTCCAAACTGCTTTAAAACCCACCATGATTTTTTGTTGTTGTTTCAGAAACCCACAGTGCAATCTGCAATGCATTATAAATTTTGAGCACAGAATCTTATCTATATTTTCTTGTGCATTCCAAAACCCCCCAAAATACTGATCAGAGACAGTTCCCACATTCCAAGACTAGTGCCACAAGCTTGCTGCAAGTAGAGAGAGAAAAGATTGAAAGTAACAGATGTTTGGGTTGCCTGGTCTTGTTATTTTCAAGACTTCATCAACAATGCAAAGTTTTAAATTAGAAATGTACTATAGTTCTATTGTTCCCTATGGAAATTTCTAACTAAAACCAGAGTCTAAGAATTCATTTTCAAACAAAAATTCTAACTTTGGTTTTAAGTGGGGGTAGGGGTATCCTCTTAGAAGGGAAGAAAGTTCAGTCTGATGAGCATCCCCGCTCCACTCAGCACCGCAGGAGGGAGCAGGATTCAATGAGTGGAAACAATTCTACCACCTCTTGCAGACTTGGTGACTCCATGGGGTGTGCTCCCTGGGCTCCTGCTGCCTAAAAGGGAGGCCGTAGGGGATGCTCGCAGCACCACTACAGTGAGAAAGTTTTGTGGGTCTGTTCTCACAACATTCAGGATAGTTCCACATGCGGTATCCTGACTTGCTTCAAAGAGCAGAGAGGTTTAGAAGCCCCTCCAGAAGCCTTGCCTGCATCGACTCTGCCATCCCTACTGCTCATCCCCTGCCAGGTTTTGCCCAACCGGGAAGGAAAGTTATTAGCTCCCTCCTGGACTCAAAGGGAAGTGTGAGCAAAGTCCATTGTTTGCCCTCAAATGTGCATCCTTGGTGGCTGTTGGTTCACATACTCGCCTACTTCAGAGACAGCGATGCAGTGCTTATACAGGATTTCAGAAGAGCTCAGATCCGGGGGGGTTTTGGCTGAGGACGGACCAACAAGTGAAACTGATAAAGCAGAGACAGTTTTAATTGAATGTAGATTTATAGAAGGAAGTCAATATCTTGTCGTTGTTGTTGTTCCTAAAATCCTTTTGTCCTTTTATCCCAACCCTCACACAAAAACACTCCTGACTACTCTAGCCCACGATAATCCCTCTGTTCTCTAAACTCTTAAAAATACATATGGTATATGCTGCCAACTAAGCACTTTCTTATATACCCACCTGTATTAGTGTCTGTATTATATTTTTAATATTGACTCCCTAAATTGATTTTGAGTGTCTCAAGGGCAGACAAAATGTCTTATACTTACTACCAGGACCTATCATGGAGATAGTGGGGATGGGAGAATCCAAGAGAACCATTTGGCATAAGCCTCATATTCAAAAACAAGACTCAAATTTAGATTTTTGATATCTCCAAATGAGATTATACCTAGACTTTCATAGACATACTGGCAAGAGTTTTAAAAAGAAGCACTCCATCCAACAACTTTAAATTCATCACAGTTTCTATGATCCTTTTTTGGCATTACTTTATTTTTTAATATCCCAGGAGCCTCAGAGAGAGATGGGGAGAGAAAGAGCGAGAGAGAGGTGGCTCAGTTTGCCTCAGATTTTCTGTATTTCCTGGCACCATGTTACAAAGAATATGCTCAGAAAATATTCCCTAATGGTCAACAGACAATCTGTGGCTGGAAGGAGAAAGTACAAACCTGGCATGGCACTTTCTAGACCCAGGGCAACTGAAAAGGACCCTAGGTAGACTGGCTAGAGTCCATCCCAGAGTGATTTGGTCTTCAGGGTCCTCCCTCCTTCTGTGGGGAGCAAAACATTACTCAAAAGAGGAGGGATGCCCTCTTCTTTTGAAGATAAGGTGGCCCTTTGAAATTTAAACCAGCAGAATCCAGAGACAATGGCTATGCTTATTTAACCAGCTGTGAGAGGCAGTCATACAAGAAACTGGCATGCATGGACAAAGGGATCTAAAAATCCCAGAACTCCAGTCAATGTAGTCTCTAGAAGTAATCTCAGGGAAGCAGGACTAGAATGTGATTGTAGTCTTCAAAATCTCATATACTCTTTGAAGAAAGATAGTGTGAAGCAAGTGTGTAAATAGTAAAGAGAATTAGTCATGAGTTCATTGTGTGAGTTTATTTGTAAAGAGACTTCAGGGCAGCTGGTAATCTTCTGGTGACATGTCCAAAACTGCCTTTGGCTCTCTTAGGCACCTCTTTGTGCCCCATTCTTGATTTTAGCTGATGTGGTAAACATTAGTCCTGTTTGCCAAATCTTTCTGGCTCTCTGCCTCCTGGAACTTTGTAGAATAGCATTCCCTCTTTCTTCTTCGCAGCTAGGCATGGTCTTGTAACTTGTTTCAGTCAATGAAATGTAAGTGGTATAAGAATCAGTGAACAATTCACCACATTTCCATTGCCCTGCCTTGCCTAACATGGACCATAAAGCACAGAGATGGAGCCTCCGTCTGCCGGGGCCCTGAGTGAGAATGACCAGAACTTCCCCGCTGACCAGTGGGGACTATTTGCCACGAGGAAAAAAATAAACCTTTATTATTTTAAGCCACTGAAATCTTAAGATAATAACCTACCCTATTCTGATTGCTAAGAGCGGGGATGAGCTAAAATGGTTAATCCCCTGCCTCCCCAAACTGAAGTAACATTGGCAGTTACACTATTGCATACCAGGGGATTGTAGAAGGCTCCGAACAAGACAGGCTCATCTTGTCATTGCAGTCACTGGACTCGTTAATTTTAAATGTTATTTTTATACTTGAAAGCTCCTAAGAGAGGACGATCTTAAATGTTCTCACTACAAAAAAAAAAAAAAATAGTAATTATGTGACGTGATGGAGGTGTTAACTAATGCTAGGGTAGTAATCATTTTACAATATAAAAGTGTATCAAATCAACACACTGTATATCTAAAACTTACACAATGTTATATGGCAAGTATATCCCAATAATGCCGGGAAAAAATAAAGCAGATCTCTTGTGGAAAAAGAAATAACATGTTATTTTTATATTAAGACAAACATACACAGACAAGTGCAAGAGTCTCCTAAATTTTTAAGATAAAATAGAAAACATTAAAGAATTTTGGAAGCATAGGTTTAGAGGGTGAAACAAGGAATTAGAGCAGAAAAGGGACCTTTGAAAGGAGCAGCTTCAGTGAACAGAAGAGGAAACTGAGTTGCAGAGAATCTACATGACGCATCCAAAGTCCCCAGCCACTTAATGCAGTCCTGGTAGGCTGATTCCAATTGAGTACTCTTTTGCCACACCTTGAGTGTGTAAGATAATGATTCTCCTAGTGTTCTTAATAACACAAGGGAAGAAAGAGACTCTTATGCAAAAACCAGCCATCTTTTCTTCAGTGTTCACTTGCAGGTGATTCCTCGGATTGGTAGCAATAACGTACCTATGAGATGGCAAATAGGTGACCCACTATTCAACTGCCACTTGTTCATAGAGAGATCTAATATTATTTTTTCCTTTCTTCCCCAACTCCTCACTTTACCTAGGTGGAAAGATTTAAAGAATAGAAAGAGTTTCCTTCCCCCACCATATGCCTCCAAAATTTTCCAGCTTTTGATCTTTATTTTTTAAAAGATTTATTTATTTATTTGAGAGAGAGAGAGAGAGGGAGACAGGGGGAGAAAGAGAAAGGGCGCATGCATGAGTGGAGGAGGGGCAAAGGGAGAGGGAGAATCTTAAGTAGCCTGCCGCTGAGCATAGAGCCAGACAAGGGGCTAGATCCCAGGACCCTGAGATCATGACCTGAGCCAAAACCAAGAGTTGGAGGTTCAACTAACTGAGCCACCCATGTGTCCCCCAGTTTTTGGCTTTTGATCTTTATAATCTAATCAATTATCTACACTTTGGGGTCATTAAATATGATGAGCTATTAAAATATAGCATCATCATGTAACTGCTTCATTGCACATGTCCTGGTTCTTTGATTTGATCAGAAGGTCATGGAGAGGAGGAAATATGTGTAAACCAAAGAATGAAATACATCAGGAAAAGCTTACATGGTAAATAAGATCTTCATATCTTGTCCAATTCTTAGTTCATCCACTTTCAGAAATATTTCATATCTCATCTACAATGACTCGAGGAGGTAAACAGAGCTTCACCTCTACCCATCCACCACAATAGCCACCTCCAATGGTTTGCCCTTTGGGGTCAGACTAAAATAAAGGCCAAACTCAGATGACCCCAGTAAGCCACTCTAGCAAATGGACTATTTCACCAATGAAGCTAAAACATCAGCCAAGGCCAGGTGGTGGGGATATTACAAAGCAGCAGACAGTGGTGATGTGTCATAACCAGAGAAAATCAATGCCCAGCCACTGTCAGCTGCGGACTCCGCCCTCATTCCTCCAGGTATAATCTACTTCCAGAGATAGTATGCGTCACAAAGATGGCAACAGAGCATCCTTGACACATTAGGAAATACGATCTCAAAAAGGCATGTACCTATGTCTTATAAGAAAGTTTCTCACTGTAAATAAAAGTACAGATGGAAGTAGATTTCTATTACCTTTGAAAAATAATATGTAGTTCTATTCACGTTTCAGTGTTTTGGCTGTGTGGCAGGTTTAGTAACGAGTGGAGAATTTTTAGTGTTTTTTTCTGCATTAGCCAATAACATTATAAGATGACAAATCAGTTCACTTTTCCCAGCACCATAGAGGTAAACCACTATATATATGTGCACACATATGCACACAACACACACACACACACACACAATCTTCCTTGTACTTTACTTTTTTGGGTTAACATTATAGTCAATGTGCAGCACAGGTGGTCATCCATACAGAAGCAAAAATCCTATTTTAAAAGTTGCTTTCAGTCTGTTCCTGTTGTTCTAGGGCAGCAGTTCTTAACCAGGGGTGATTCTGCCGCCAGGACACATCTGGCGACGTCTGGAGACATTCTGGGTTGTCCTGAATGGGGCGGTGACGCTACTGGCATGCCGCTGAACATCTTACAACGCACAGGGCAGTCTCCCACAGAAGGGAATTATTATGTCCGTAAAGTCAATAGTGTCAAGTTTGAGAAACCCTGATCTAGGGGTAAAAGCAATATACAATTTTAGGAAATTACCTTAATCGCCTTTGTTTAATGCAAAGGAAAAACCAAAGTCTTATTCTGAAATAGGGAATTTCAGACTAAGTTTGAATGATGGCTTTTATGAACAGCATCTCTGTGGAAACCAGTATGTTGTTAACTTCATTTTAAATTCCTTGGCTAGGATGAGAAATGAAGAAGGAGGCAAGAACAAATGTCCCAGATTTCCAGGAAGAACTGATTGGAGAAGATTCCCTTTTAAGGGAGATAAAATGACCCTGAGCAATGTCATCATAGGCAAAGGGCTAAGCAGAGTCAGTCAAAAGGATGCTTCCTGTGATGAGCATGCCAGATGGCATCTAGAATTGGGGAGATTTGAACCGGCAGCAAGTTTTCCTTTTTCATATTATTGTTCTCTTACAGTACCCCCAAGTCCTCAAAAGAAGTTTTGTAAAGCACCACAACCTAGTGTTTGTTGTGGTTAGGGCATAAAGATTACCAAGCCAAGGATTTCATTAGGGCAAGTACAGGTAAAAGTCAGGAGAGAGCCAGGGGAAAACTGGAAAATTGATGATATCCACATGTAAGCCATTCCCTGAGGGGCCAAAGAGGGAAAGCACTCACCCAACAGCCTAAGGGAAGTTCTGCAAGGCCGTGGGTAAGTCTATGAGCCAAAGTTGGCTGTCAGAGGTGTCATGTGTCTCCCAGGAATGAGTCTGCCCTAGTATGCCTGCCTAGCTCAGTTACTGGATAGGAAGTGCAGCCTTGGTGTGAACATGGCAATAGATTTCAGAGTGCACCAGCTGGGGAACCTTGGTCAATTACAGTCACTGCACTGAGAGGTCTGCTAGGTACATTCTCATGGCCATCTCATAAAAATGACCATCATCAGCTATTTGACTGGGTCTTTTGGACACCAACTTTCAGCCCCACCATCTGTTCAAATGTCCTCCTTTCAGCCACTTGCATTGATGTTTTAATTATTGATAAATAACTTAGTAGTAAATAGTTTCCACCCAACTGAGAATTCAAATAAAGAAAAGCCAAATCCTCTAGGATCACCAGAGCAGCAGGAGAAAACTCGCAGACTTCAGTGTGCCCAAATCAAGAAACCCTTCACCTATATGATGCTTTCACCTGGGACTGACCCAGACTGTGCTGCTCAGAACTCCAGCTCAGTACCTTAGCAGGTCACCAACCTCTGTCATACAATGATTGCCAGCTCCCTTTCCAGGCTTGGAACCACTCCATTAGAGACCCATCATTACCTACTATAGAACTTCTAAGAGAAAATTGAGTTGAATAAATTATTAGCAATTTCATAATAAACCTCAAATCATCTTCCATACATTTTCCTCAAACTGCCAGAGTAATTTGTATATTAAACATTTAGATAGTACCATCCTTCCTTGTCAAGTCTCCCTTGTGAGAGATTGCTAAGCAAAAAGGAGACTTACATTCCAGGAGAGTGTAAGTTCAGAAAGGCCTCAAGGCAGACCGTGAGCTGGAAGACTTCTCAAAGGTTTGCCAGCTCTGTGATTTTGTGATTTTATGATTTCAGATGAAGAACCCAATACAACACTGAGAAACTTTCCCCACAACAGGAAAGAAAGTCCGTGGAAAAGCCAGCATTAGAGAATGCCTGGCTTCTTCAGTCTATCTCCTAAAACATGAAATAAAATTTTGAACCATAGATAATCATGTTGTCCCTTTATTCAGAACTTCTTGTTGAAGAAGGGGACAGTCGAAGATAGTATCTGTCTGCATTTGTAAACATTCCAAAACCAGCATACAGAAGGACAAGTGAGCCTTAAAAGACCATCATGAGATCTTTGGTTTGAGTGCTGGACAGAACTTCAAGCATGACTAGCAGTTATGTTTTGGGTAACAGTGGGGACCTAAGTTCTTTTCTTCCTTGTATCTTGCACAGTGTTTTCACACCTGCCAGCCCAAACAGAAAAAATATTGATACAGTGATTTTAGACAAAGTTACAGTCAAGTTGGCCTAAAACACTGGGAACATCAGAAACGTCCTTTAGTGCATTCTTCACACAAATCCATATGATTTTTTGTTGCTCTGACATTAAGATTACTGTACATATTGTTTCCATCTTCTTCTCTTTGCCCAGTGCTAGAACACAGAAATGTTATTAACTCATAGAGTGAGCACCCGTGCGCATGCACACACACACACACACACACACACACGCAAGCACACCAAAAAAGCTCAGCTTGTCAACAGCTTTGGCAGAGTAAAATACAAATGATAATTAGAAACATGTGTCCCCAGCAAAGAGGCACAGAAACTAAAAGGTCATCTTTTTCCAAATGACCTAATTAGAAAAGCCTGGAGTGCTGGCTACAGTATAATGGTTTTACACAGCTTTTAACTCAGACTTCCTGTTTTAAAACAGTGCAATTTACTGCTCCTGTAGCAAATATGAATTGTCACTTAATGCCAACAGAATTACGCCTCACAACACCACCTGCCTCCAGCAATCTCCTCATTGTTAGACGCATCAGCTGAGGGCTGCTGATTTACCATCCCAGAATGACCATTTAGAACCTAGTGCCAGGACTGCTGCCAAGTTGAGAACAAGGATTTCATGTAGAAGGGAGCCCACGAGGTACTTTACATTAATGCCGACTGAAATATGCATGAATAGAGCAAAGGGAAAAGCAGTTGTTCCGAATCAGACTATCAGTGAATGCTTCTTAGATTCTTTTTTCTGGTCCCAGAGCTAAGATTTTGATGCTGAATAATTTTAATTGCCCAGAGACAATAGACACACACTGGCTGAAAATGCCGCATGGTAGAAACTCACACAGGCACCCAAATAGAATTGTCGTTTTAAATAGATGCCTCTGTAAATTTGTATTTAATCTCTCTCGTATTTATTCAATATGTTGTGATGTTTCATTAAGTATTCATTTTGCTTGTCTGTTTCATTGCCTCAGTTCTCCCAAATGAAACACCTACCTAATGCTATGAGGAAGAACATTTATCCTAGACTCTAAAGAACTTAAAATTCAGTGACAGTGATGGGTGCCCAGCTATGAAATATTTTTCCCAACCTCTCTTATAGCTAAGTGTGGTCATATGACTAAATTTGGGCCTATAGGACATGAATGGAGGGGATGAGTACAACTTCTGAGTCACCTTCGTTCGTATAGACTGTTAGGCTTGAATTCTCTGTCCCCTGTCATTGGCTGTGGAATGGTGATGACTAGAGCCACCTTGGGTGACACAGCTGCTCTGACCGCCTTGCACTAGTCACCTACATACTTCTCCATGAGAGAAAAATGAACCGCTATCACTCTTAAGACTATAAAACAGGTACACCTTGGTTTTTTGGAACCCACACACATCTTCTGTTTTATTTTTTTGTAGTTTCAAGTTTTTATTCAAGTTCCAGTCAGTTGTCATATAGTGTAGTATTAGTTTCAGGAGTAGAAATCAGTGATTCATCACTTACATATAACACCCAGTGCTCATTACAATACCCCTTACACATTTAGCCCATCCCCAATCCACCTCCTCTCCAGGAACCCTGTTTCCCTCTCTCTCCCCCCTCCCCTATGTTCATCAGTTTCATTTCTTTTTTTTAAAGATTTGTTTATTTATTTGAAGAGAGAGTGCGAGCAGGGGGAGGGGCAGAGGGAGAGGGAGATAATCAGACTCCCCACTGAGCAGGGAGCCCAACTCAGGGCTTGATCCCAGGACCCTGAGATCATGACCTGAGCTGAAATCAAGAGTCAGACACTCAACTGACTGAGCCACCCAGGTGTCCCCACCTATTTCATTTCTTAAATTCCACATATGAGTGAACTCATGTGGTATTTGTCTTTCTCTGACTTATTTCGTGTAGCATAATACACTCTAGCTCCATCCACATGGTTGTAAATGGCAAATTTCATTCTTTTTGATGGCTGAGTAATATTCTTCTTTATCCATTCATCAGCTGATGGACATTTTGGCTCTTTCCATAATTTGGCTATTGTTGATAATGCTGCTATAAATGTCTGGGTGCAGGTATCCCTTCAGGGCAGTATTTTTGTCTCCTTTGGGTAAATACCTAGTAGTGCAATTGCTGGATCATAGGGTAGGTCTATTTTTAACTTTTTGACTGTTTTCCAGAGTGGCTGCACCAGTTTGCATTCCCACCAACACTGTAAGAATGTTCCCCTTTCTCTGCATCCTCGCCATCTGTTGTTTCCTGTGTTGTTAATTTTAGCCACTCTGACAGGTGTGAGGTGGTATCTCATTGTAGTTTTGATGTGCATTTCCCTTATGATGAGTGATGTTGAGCATCTTTTCATGTGTCTGTTAGCCATCTGTATGTCTTCTTCGGAAATATGTTTATTCATGTCTTCTGCCCCTTTTTTAACTGGATTATTTGTTTTGGGGGTGTTGAGTTTGGTAAGTTCTCTATATATTTTGGACACTAACGCTTTATCAGATATGTCATTTGCTAATATCTTCCCCCATTCAGAAGGTTGTCTTTTAGTTTTGTTGATTGTTTCCTTCACTGTGCAGAAGCTTTTTATCTTGATGAAGTCCCAATAGTTCATTTTTGCTTTTGTTTCCCTTTGCTCTGGAGACGTGTCTAGCAAGAAGTTGCTAAGGCTGCTGTAAAAGAGGTTGCTGCCTGTGTTCTCCTCTAGGAGTTTAATGGTTTCCTGTCTCACATTTAGGTCTTTCACCCATTTTGAATTTATTTTTGTGTATGGTATAAGAAGGTGGTCCAGTTTCATTCTTCTTCATGTGGCTGTCCAGTTTTCCCAACACCATTTGTTGAAGAGACTGTCCTTTTTCCATTGGATATTCTTTCCTGCTTTGTTGAACATAGGTTGACCATATAGTTGTGGATCCATTTCTGGGTTTTCTATTCCATTCCATGGATCTATGTGTCTGTTTTTGTGCCAGTGCCATACTGTCTTGATCACTACAGCTTTGTAATATAACTAGAAGTCTGGAATTGTGATGCTTCTAGCTTTGCTTTTCTTTTTCAAGGTTGCTTTTGCTATTTGGGGTCTTTTGTGTTTCCATACAAATTTTAGGAGTATTTGCTCTAGCTCTGTAAAAAACGATGGTGGTATTTTGATAGGGATTGCATTCAATGTGTAGATTGCTTTGGGTAGTATAGACATTTTAACAATATTTGTTTTGCCAATCCATGAGCATGGAATGTTTTTCCATTTCTTTGTGTCATCTTCAATTTCTTTCATAAGTGTTCTACAGTTTTCAGAGTACAGATCTTTTACCTCTTTCATCAGGTTTATTCCTAGGTAACTTATGTTTTTGGGTTCAGTTGTAAATGTGATCAATTCCTTGATTTCTCTTTCTGCTGCTTCATTGTTAGTGTACAGAAATGCAACAGACTTCTGTATGTCGATTTTGTATCCTCCAACTTTACCAGATTTATGTATCAGGTACACTTTGTCATAGCAGATTAGCCTGCACCTCAGCTGATAAAATGGATACATCAAGAAGTTGCACCTTCCCATTGTGCCTTTGACTTTGTGTGTACCTTAAATTGTTCAGTTCATTAGTAAATCAAAGAGAAAGTGATTTTAGGCTAATCCTGCTAATCCTTGAACCTAAACCAGTCTTTAAGATCAAACATAGTTCATGGGATCTTTTCTGTAAATTGAGGAGGATGAGTGTTGTTGGAGTTTCAAAATCCTGTGGTCTAAGGTTCAATACTGCACTGTGACTTGAAGCAGATCAGATCTCAATTCTTTTTCATGCATTATATCAAAAGAGATATATCTATAAATTCTGTTTTTATAATTTCAGAGATAAAAAGACTTCAATACATGCATTTCCTTCATTTAATACTTTCTTTGCAATATTTTAAATTCCTCTCTTTCTACTGGCTCCTTCCCTGTATCTTCAGTCACATAAAGATCTATTTCAATTTATAAAATCTTTTTATTGGATTCTTTTGCCCCTCAGATATAATTTTATTTTATATATTCCTTTCTCTGTCCAAATTTATACATGCAACAAACATTTGTTGAGCCTCTCCTCTGTATCATGTAATAAAGGAATTGGGATACAAAGCAAAGTTCTTGAGGATCTCACTATTTTGTTGCACTGGGCTGTTTTCAAGAATCTCCTTGGATTTGCCTCGATTAGCATGGAAACACCATTCTGCTTCTCATACTTCAGCTCTGACTATTCCATTATCTTTCTTGGCTGTTCTTCCTCTTCCAATAGCCCTTAATAGGGGTTTCCTCCCATACTCAGTAGCAGGTCCTCCATTGTGTCTCTCTACTCCCTTCCTTTGGAAATAGCATCAGCTCTCCAGCTTCAATTATCACCTCTTATGAATGATTCTCATCTGTCTCTAGGCATAAATTTTCACCCAAGTTTCAGTTACAAATTCCCAATTATACCTCATTACCATATTGCCCTTGAAATCCCAACATGTCCAAAACTAACCTAAATTCAGTTTTCTTACACATACTGTCATCCCCACACTCTATTTAACATCTTCCCTTATGACATGTACATTAACTTCCTTATCTTTCCCTCTCTCTTCGTAGGTTAGCCAAGCCTTCCTATACAACAGTAGGAATGGAAGTTTCATTTGGAGCAACTTATTTCCTTGGCTGCTTTAATTCAAGCAACTCACTCATGGTAACTGGAGAGTAGGCATTTGCCTTTTCTCAGAGCATGGTTTCTTCCATGCAGGGCCAAGTAGTTGGGAGAACAAATGAAGGAATGTCAATAAGCAATTATATAATTGACTACCAACATTAACCTGACAAGAATTAGTGGGAGAGGTAATATGCTCAATCCCCAAAGAGTTCTCAAATACTCAGGCTTCGATGAATATATTTATAAAAGCATTTTACTGCAGAACCAATTAGATGAGTACTCCTTGTTCCTTCCATTTTTGTATTATTATATAATGGGAAACAACATGTTTCCTTTCCTTTCCTTGACTATGGTTGATGTTAAACTTACCTATTGTCCTCTTACTTTTGGTTCCACTTTTTGTCAGAAACCAGTTTTTCTTGGATTATGTGTTACGTGTTTACATATTAAAAAAAAAAACAAAACTATGAGACCTACTTTTGTCTTCTTTTATACTTCATTTCACACACACATATTTCTTGTTTGCTTTATCATTTAGAGCTCTTAGATGCAAGCGGACACAGAAGGATTCTTAAAGAATGTACATAGAGTGTCCAAGGTCACCTAAGGGTCAGGCTTGGAGGCTACTTAGTCAGGAGCAATGCCCCAAATAAACTAAAGGACTACCCAGAAAAGACCCCCACCTACAGCCTAGGGCACCCAGGACAGGACACCAGAAATCATTCTACTGCTGCTCTGGAAGGCCAGATATCTCTGCCACCATCTTCACCTGAAATGACTTATTCCTTGTGCCTACTTTTTCCCACTGCTCACTTCTAAACTGAAGTCTCACGAATGACTGTCTGACTGGAGATACCTCAGTTACATGACTACATCATATCTTAAGGGAAGTTGTGAAAGTCAATTACTGCCCTCGGCTTTAGGGAGGGACAAATAAGGTAAGTTATAGCATCCAACTAGAAAGGGTATTCAAAGATCTGTGCAAATAAAAAAGTCTGACAAATGTCTACTACATTCACTGGCTTCCCTTCCCAACTCCTCTCTTTGCCAATATTGCTGTATTTTACCAAATAACCAAGGCTTCTACTATCAGTCATGGGTGTATCTTTTTCCTCCTTCAGTTCCTGGATCCTACCAATGAACAATTATTTTCAAGTCATTCACTACATGTCCAGCATATATGTATTGGTGCTGAGGGAGTTCAAAAGAAGTATAGCCATAAATTCTAAAATCTGGAATTAACATATAGAAAAAATAAAGTATTATAAATGGTAAAATAAATAAATTGGCTTGCTATAACAGAATTTTGAGGAGAGATCTTTCAAAGTAGATAAAGAAGTCAACAAAGGAAGATTTTATGTAAGAATTTAGTACTCTTTTGGGCCTTAAGTTTGGGCTAAAGATCAGGACTGTACACACAAACTCACTTGTGTTCTTCCCAGGACTTCACTAAAATAATAACCAGAAAATAGAAAATTATGAACCTATTACAAGTGCTACTTACTCAGGAACAATGACCAAACCATGATGAGGAAATGTCCAGGAAGGATCCTCCAGTGCTGCCCAGGCTTTCAGCATAGAATCTGGAGAGGATCGGGGCACCCGGGTGGCTCAGTCGTTAAGCGTCTGCCTTCAGCTCGTGTCATGATCCCAGGGTCCTGGGATCGAGCCCCACATCGGGCTCCTTGCCCTGCAGGAGGCCTGCTTCTCCCTCTCCCTCTGCTCTTCCCCCTGCCTGTGCTCTCTCTCCCTGTCAAATAAATAAATAAAATCTTTAAAAAAAAAAAAACATCTGGAGAGGATCCATGGGCAGACAATAGGTTTTGACAAAATTATGGAAGATGTTAAGCAGATAGAGAAATAATAACTGATGTGGACAAAACCACAGATTAGAAAGCTTTCACAGAAGGTTGCAGTTAATAAAGAGGTCGATTAGTCCCCACAAACTCTAGACTCATTTGCCATGTACTATAGAAAACACTAGCGACTGGTCTCTACACCTGGGAAGGACAATGAATGTTTCACCTCTGGAAAAGACCCTGGAGAAAGACCACCACATTCTGACACATAGCACTTCTCTAGCCATAAGTGTCAGCTCCCCAAACAATAGCTTCAAAATAATCCCTTGTAGTCCACGAGCTGCATCCAAAAACACAGAATTCCCACTCAATTTTTTTTTTTTTGGTCTTTCTTTTAAATATAAACAAGATCATCAGATTTGAAAAAAATGTTCAAGGTGTAAGAAAGAAGCAAAAAATCAGCTCAAATATATGACCACAGAGAAAACAAATACTGAAAACATTTTTTAAACCCCTTAATCATTATGTTGTGCCTATGACTCATAAAGAAGGTGCTATAAAAAAAAGCAAGAGTCAGAGAACAAAATAGAACACTTAAAATTAAAAATGCTAATGAAATAAAAATGTAAATGATGGGTTAAAAGATAAAATACAGATAGATTGAAAAGATAAAGCAAAACAGAAAAAAAAAGATGGAAAGTCTGACAAACTATGTAAAATAAAAGGTTGTGATCTAGGAGATTGAACAACTGACAAAAAGAGAACAGAACATACGGAGAGAAGGAAATTATCAAAGAAAAGTATAAAATAAAATTTCCAA
The DNA here is from genome assembly GCF_964656455.1 of Halichoerus grypus. Lineage (NCBI taxonomy): Eukaryota > Metazoa > Chordata > Mammalia > Carnivora > Phocidae > Halichoerus > Halichoerus grypus. The sequence goes on along the minus strand of NC_135713.1, from coordinate 84,235,804 downwards.
AGCTTGTGAGATTGGGTTCCACCTTTAAATACTCTACCAAAAGAACAGAAATATTAAGTAAATGGACATAGTCATACCAGATGTCCTAACAATATTTCAGAACACAATTTAAAAAGAGGAGATTCTCCAGGGCACCTGGCTGGTTCAGTTGGCTAAGCATCCAACTCTTAACTGACTCAGGTCATGATCTCACAGTTGTGGGATGGAGCCCCATGTTGGGCTCCATGCTCAGTAGGGAGTCTGCTTGAGATTCTCTCTCTCTCTCTCTCCTCTCCCTCTACCCCTCCCCTAGTTCGCTCTCTCTCTCTCTTTCTAAAATAAATAAGTAAATCTTTAAAAAAAAAAGAGGAGACGCTAAAATTTTCCTATAAGAAGAAATATCCAATTCTCCTATGGAAGAATTTAGAATGCCACTTCTCAACCACACTGAATATTAGAGGGAGAAAATGGAGCAACGCCTTCAAATTTCTGAGGGAATATAATTTTCCACATTGATTTCTGAAGAATTTAGCCAAATTACAAATAAAGTATCTATGTTTAAAGACACTATCAGACATGCAAGAACTCATACAACTTTCCTCTCATACACCCTTTCTTGGGAAGCTATTTGGGAATGTGCTCCAGCAGAAGGAAGGAGTAAACCAAAAGATATAAGCTGAAAAAGTAAATCCCCAAAAATCAGTTGATTCAAACTGGGAAGGTATTGAGGAAAGTTCTAAGATTACTGCTTTATAGCAGGTTTGGTGATAACCATCCCACATGGCAAAAAAAAAAGTCATGAGGACATGAAGAAAAACATTTTAAAAACTTGAAAAAAAATCTGATATGATAAAGGGTATGAAATGTAAGTAAGAAGTTATTAGTAAGAAACCATGGCAAGGAAAAAAGGAACAATCAAAACTTCAGAAAAAACAAACATTTAGAACATAAAATGAAAATAGCAATTTACTTCAATCTGGAGAGAACAAGATTCACACAGTCATAATAATGAAAATTGACTTGACTAAATATCATATTACTGTATAAAAAGTATAGAAAGGGGAAACAAGGAATTTAAGAGGCCTTTATCCTATGTTCAGGGCAGGAAGTAAATAGTTTCTAAAACTGTTCATCACAAAATAACAGCATAAAGAGTTAAATAGTGTAAAGGGTTAAAGATTCTTTCCTCTGGGATGTAGTCTAAGGGGTGAGGGAGCAAGGGAGAATTAGGTCTTCTTTATCAGCCTGTCCGTGCTATTTGCTTTTTACCATGTGTTAAATTTAAATGCGCCTTTGTTTTTTTTTTTTTGTTTGCTTTGTCTTGTTTTTTAAGTAGAGAGCTTGGGGGGGGGGGATGAATAGGATTTGGCAGAACCAAGCGGGGAAGGCACATCAAAATCATCAAGGAAAACTGAAGACATAAAAGCACAGTTAATCTTAGACTGGGTGAAAAGCCTTGTTGATCAGAATTGAAGTGTTACTGTGCCATAAAGCACAGCTTGAAAGGAAAGGTGAGGCCAGCAGCTTGTTGGAGCTTTCAGACTTACCTGTCTGAATAACACCTGGATGAAAGCAATGTTTTAGGAAGATCTGATTGGCTCTAGTGTGCAAGATGACAGAGAGGAGGGAGAGATTCCACTTTCAGGGTCCCCCCTAGTCTCATATGTCTGGTCGAGTATGTCTGCCAATTCATTTTCCCCTCATAATCAGAAAGCATAACCACCATGCACTCCTCTCATTTGTCAACGGGTGCCATAATAAAATCCAATTAGGATTCAGGGCTTTTCATGATCAAGATCAGTGGTTCTCACTCCCAGCTTCTCACTAGTATCATCTAGGAATACTTAAAAAAAAAAAAAAAACATCATTTCTGGGCCACATCTCAAACCAGACTTTCTGGGTAATGGTGTTCAAAATAAGGTCCCCAGACTAAGAGCATCAATGTCACCTGCTGGGTCCCACCCTGTAATTCTGAGTCAAGCTGGGCCCTCCAGGTGATTCTGATACTTGCTAACCAAGAACCATTGATGTATGGTGTGCTGGTTCTGGTTGAGGCTTTGGAGTCAGGCAACTAATTATATGACGCTGAGCAAGTTGCTTAGCCACTCTAAGCCTTGATTTCCTCATACCAAAAAAAAAAAAAAAGTGAAGATAATAATGTCTACCTAACAGGTTTATGGAAAGGATTAATTTGTATAATAAGTTTAGTGTATAAGAGCTCAATAAGTTATTTTAAAATATTAGGGTTTAAAAAAACTATATATTATATAAACTATATACTTTTAGACCACATACTATATGAACTATACACTATACACTTTTATATTCTCTATGGTCCAGACAAGCCAATCTACTTACCATTTCGTACACCTGTGTCCACATTGTATTAAAGGTCAGTAAAGTGGTTTTTCCCTCAAGAAACTCACAATGTAATGGAGAAACACACATATTCACACATTAATAATACTTAATAAATGCTGAACCTCGCATTTAAACAAAATGCGATTAGAATAAAAAGAAATTTCAAATTAAGTCTTCCTTAAAATGGCTCAGAGAACAGTTCAAGGGAGAAGGTGAAACTGAAAGGCTGGTAGGGTATCAGCAGCTAGAAAAGGGGACAACGAGAGTCATGCTAACAGTCACAAGAACGTGTGGCCAGTTGAACATAATTCCTTCCAGCACATGTAATGTCCTGCACAGGCAGACCCCTCTTTCTCTTACTATTTCCTCTTCCAGCTGATTTTAAGCTACATCTCACCTCCATCATGAGCAGCACCAGCAGTCTTGTGAGGACAAACATGGAGTCCATTACATGGAGTGTCAGGGGTGTGCCTGGACCTTCAGCTGGGCATTTCAGCACTCTGGCCCCACGGCCTTTCTTCTCCTTGTGTCCTCTCCCCTTCTCATCCATCCTGCCCTCACCCACATCATCTCTAGGCCTCTGAGCTCCAGTATTTTCTATACCAAGAATGCCCTTCTCCTTGTGTCTTCCAAAAATCACATTTTACTTTTGGGTTAAAATTCAAATGTTATCTTCTTTTTGCAATTTTCAGATATTCCCAACAAGAAACAGAGTATTCCTAAGTAATCTCAGAGCATTTCTGCATTTATACTACAGTCCTTAACATGTGCATGTTACATACAGCAACCAGTATGCCTCCTACTATATTTATGAAACTTTAAAGAGCAGAGATCATATTTTGTTCACCTTATTATGGTCCTCTACAGTTCCTTATACGTAAGTTTTCAGTTCCTGTTAGTTGAATTGCCCAGAAATCTCCAGTTATACTTATGTGTCTATGTCATCAAGTCCAACAACAGAATCTTGCCATCTTTGTGGCTACATAGTGCCCACTCAGTTTTATTTCCTACTTGACCCCAACACAAATACACCAACACGGCTTTATCAGTGACTCTCAGCACAGGCCACAGATTAGGATCCCCCAAAGAGCTTTTAAAAATTCCACTGCCCAAGTCCCTAAGTCTCTCTACCAAAGATTTTTTAAACTGGGCAAGGGTAGGGCCTAGGTCTCTGAATGTTATTTTATTTTTAAAGATTTATTTATTTGAGAGAGAGGAGGGGCAGAGGGAAAATGAGAGAATCCTTAAGCAGACCCCCCGAGCACGAGCCCGACACAGGGCTCCACATGGGGCTCGATCCCAGGATGCCAGGATCATGACCTGAGCTGAAATCAAGAGTCAGTCGCTTAACAGACTGAGCCACCCAGGTGCCCCAGGTCTTCGATTTTTAAATAGCACTCTAGAGTATTCTAATGTACAACCATAGTTAAGAAATGAGTTAGTGTATTTGCCTCACTTGTTCCTGATAGCAATTCATTCACTTAGAGTAATGTTTTCATGTTCTTCTACCTATTTTGGTAACTTTTAGACACCTCTATATTTGTATAGGATTCAGTAAGTAGTCTCACCTCCTTCAGGAAGCCTTCTCCCCCACTATCCCTATCTACTCTAATCTTCTAGAGTTTCACATTTATTGACTTAACTATTTCATAGTTTCATGGATTAGTGCTTGACTTTCCATTACAAATGCCTGCAGGGCAGGAAATCTGACTTAAACTTGATAAATAGGCCACACTTTCAATTATCTCTTTGATTTGATCACATTTTAAGATAAACACTCCATACAAAATAAATAAAAATAATAAAAACTAAATGTATAAATATATTCTGATTATATTTCTATAACATACTGTTAAGAGCCCAAACTCTAGAGTCAGGCGAACCTGGATTTGAATCCAAGCTCCAGCATGGGCTAGTTGTGTGAACTTGAGCAAGTTAACATTTCTTTTCTTTTTTTTTTTTTTTAAGATTTATTTATTTATTTGACAGAGAGACAGTGAGAGAAGGAACACAAGCAGGGGGAGTGGGAGAGGGAGAAGCAGGCTTCCCGCAGAGCAGAGAGCCTGACGCGGGGCTCAAACCCAGGACCTTGGGACCATGACCTGAGCCAAAGGCAGACACTTAGCAACTGAGCCACCCAGGTGCCCCGAAGTTAACATTTCTGAGTCTCAGTTTTCTGATATGTAAAAAGTTTGTAATACTTCATTAAATTGTTGTGAAGATTAAATGAAATGAGGTAAGTAAAATGTTTAGCAAAACATCTGGCACATATAAAGCAATCAGTTCATAAATATAATTATTATTTGAGTGAAAATTTCATACCTAACCCCTTGTAAATCTACACTTTCTTGAGAAGAAGCATCTACTTTTAAGTATTTTCTTCAGAAATAAAGACAAGTGATTCTTTATGCTTTATTGCTATATCTAACCAGATTATTTCCCCCATACCAAAGCTTAACTGTGTTATTATGTTAGAATGTTCATTACATGTAATGTTCTAAACAATTTCAATGCTTATGGATATATCATTGCATTATATGCAGTTGCCTACAATTTACAGATTTTAATTTAGTTACTAAATAGTAGGAAGTTCTGATTAAGAATTCGCCAGAGGGGAGAAACCAAATTGAAGGGGAGTGAAGTCCGTATCATGGGCCATTTAGCTGAATTAAACCCAGCTTCCATGGGATGGTATAGAGCATGATTAGAACGCTACATCGCCAGTTACTACAAACATTGAGTCGATTACCAACAATCTGCATCTCTACATTTTCACACTCACCACCCATGACTTCAGAACATTTCAATAATGAAACTCTACAGGGAGAAAAACTTTGAGTGTTTTTCCTTCACCTTGTGTAATCTCACTTAGCTATCTAACATAGTAGCATTGCCTCTAAATGACACCACTGAGAAAGGTGAAAAAAAAAGGGAGCAGGAAGGGAAGGAATGCGAGTGGGAAGGCGACAGGAGAAAAGATCACAGATCACAAAGCATATGGCTATAAAAGTCAATGGAAATTCATTATAAAAAATACAGGGAAAAAAATGTTCAGATTTATTTACTTTGCTTTGGACCCTTCTCTTCAAAATGTTTTATTGTTTTGCTATTTAGAAAGTGCTCAGAGATTTCTACAACAGAAGCACTTCACTGTTTTATTAGAGATTATTTTAAAATGAGCACTGAGAAATTTATAGAAAAATCCATGTTCTCTCTGGCTCATGCGATTCAACGCTACCTGTTAAAAGCTCAATAAACTGTTATTGCTTCATATTATTGAATAGTTGCAACTATGAAAACAGAAATATAACAGCTTCACATCCCCATTCATTCTTCACATCTCGTCTCCTTCTAAAGCTTTATTCTTTTCTTCCTTCACCAATGTCTTTATTTTCACTGTGTACACACATTCATATTGTTTAAACAGTGTTTTCAGATCAAAGCACAAGTTTTCATCTGAAGTGTATGTGTTTAGCAATTAAAAAAGAAAAAAGCAGCTTGACAGGTTCAGATTTTTACTGTTCAATTTCACGTACTTGGTACAACTGAGGAAACGTCAAATGTAGAAGCAGTATAATACACAAGAACTGTATATTTTTTTTCATCAAAGCACATACTGAAATGGTTGGCTTATTGCCTAAGAGTCAATTAACAGAATTAGAAAAAATTTTTAAGAACCTCATCTTTGAATATAGAAATTGCAAAAAAAAAAAATTCTCCTTTAAGGTTTTAACAAATTTAAGTAAAAAACAGAAGTAATAGCGTCTGTTGTTTCTGCCTAATAATTAGTACGGGCGGCAGGGTTATAGAGGTTAACATGAGGAAATCATTTGTTTCTGCCTACACATAGGAATATGAAAACACTTTTCAGTGTAAACATACTTGAGATGCTACGGTATATTGTGAAGAGTTAAACTGTGGGTCTTGTGTAAATCCACTTGTCTGACAAACCAGAGCATGCTTCAAAGGTTATCTATGCCTGGAAGCTATACCAGGCAGAGAGACTCCCCCCACCCCTTTTTTATGTGCATTTGGGACACAGTGGTGATGGTAATATGTACTATGAATGAAGTGCAGAAATTAAGAAGAGCAAAGGAGAAAAATGATCTTTTTTCCCAGTTAACACAGATTGGTATCGCTTGCTCCTCCGAAGGCCAAAATACTTTAACTACTGGGAAGTCAATGAAATTATTTTCCAGTCTTATGAATTGACACAGCAGACTAGAAGGTCTTCTTCATTTAAAAACTTATTTTGCAGTCAAAATAATCCTGTCAAGCCTTCAGTATTTGGTGGCAGGGTTTGGTAGCAGTGTTTTGATCTTTGAGAAAGAATACACAAATTAGAATTATTTGGGGACCCACTCACCACAAAGTGACCAGTTAATTTTCAGAGTCCGCATCAGTGCTAGCATAGCAACACCTACTGGTACGTTTATGAAGTAAAGTTGAAACCAACATGGCCAGAAATCGGTTCCTCCATCTTAATAAGAAAAATTACAACCTGTTTTTTACCTGTGATATTGACACATAAAAATGACTACTTCCAAATTAAAGAATGGAAAGGAAAACTACAGTTGTTGAAGAAAAATAACTCTAGGTTTAGAGTGCCACTAAGGTGATGGTTGTGCTTCTCTGTAAACTCAAGTTGCCTCTTGAGTTTACAGAGGCCACTCTTCAGCCTGCTTCTAAAAATGATGTCATAGAGTTCTTGTTTGAGACTGATCTCCCTCCCCTTCCCTCTCCCTGTCCTCCTCCTCTCCCCCCTCCCTCCTCCTCCACCTCTTTCTTCTTCATACATTCTTTAAAGGGAGTCTACACAGTTACAGGAAGCCATTCAAGAGAGTACTGAATGGATTGAAGTAAGCTGAGAGGCATCATGTTTATTTTTACCACAGATATGAAGTCTAGTCACCAAACAATGAATAATACAGCATGTAATGTCATAGTCTGCCAGCTCCACCAACCCCTAAACAACTTCTCAACTTAGAGACATTCCAGAACAATAAGGACCACATAGAGCTGCAGAGAGTATAACAAGCACCAAAAGGAAAATACACCCAGATCACTACTAATCACCAAGTTCAGTAGAATTCAACCTCACTGATATTTAGAAAAACCATAGCTCCTGTTAAATTCTTCTGTTCTGTAAGAATTTCTTGAAAAAAGCAGCCCCAGAAAAGTAAACAAGAAGCCACATGCTGCTAGTTAACCATGTTGTAAGCTGGGACACTGATTGGCTGCCCCTCTGCTTTCTCAGGAAAGGTGAAAAAGTTTTCATTCATTGTCAAGTGGTCCACTGAAAGAATTTAGGACGTAGGCAATACGAACTCAGTACTAAACCATGAAAAGGCAAGGCCTAAGGGAAAATAAAGAAGATCCAACCAAGGCAAGTCTGGTCAGTCTCCAAAACCCTGAAGTAACAACCCTTTCCCTCCTAGATAAGGTAGTGATTCTTCCTTCCAGTCTTCAAGAATTATATAAATTGAGCGTCTGCTACTTGTAGTCTGCAATTCTACATTTCAGTTAAGTTGGACTCCATAACAGTTTCATTTCTTTAATTACCAATGTGGATACATTCATAATCCCTACAGCAAAGTTTTAAGTACCCCATTTGGCTTAAAGCTGCTGAGATTGATGGCCTCTTAGGGCACATTAGGGAATTTTCTGTGCCCAAAGCACAGAAATATGTAGGTTTTGAACAGAGCTGGAATAAGTCTTGACCTTTATCACCTGATGCCTGGCTTCATAGGACCACCTCCTAATTGCTCTCATTAATACTAGACTTACCCCTTTCGGAACATTCCTGCCAGATTTATTTATCTAAAATACTGCTTTTACCAAGTCATGTCCCTTCTCAGAAACTTTAGTTGCCCATCTTGCCAAAGATTCTTCAAACTCCATAGCTTAATGTGTGCTGTTTTCCAGTCTTCTTTTCAGTCATGGTTTTTTTCACTAGCCCCTTAACACAAACCTTCCTCCCCTGTCAAGCCAACCAGCAAGATAATCAGCCTCTGTCTCTCGTGCACACGTTCATTAATATTGCCTCCATGTCCTAAGTGGTGCTGTTTATCTCCTCCTTGCTCTGTTATTAGTGTACCCCTCACCCACCCCTGCATCAGTGCTTTCACAATTCCCTCTAGGTGTCTTCTAGAAACCTCTACATAGACCTTAACAGTTATTCCACCTGCATATGAACTTCTCTGATTGCCTTACCAAGTTTCTGCTGTTCCAGATATAGACTATCGTGTAACTTAATTTTTCCTCTCTATATGCTCCTTCTTCCTAATGTGGCAACAAACTCCTCCAGAATAGGGATGGAACTTTTTACACCCTTGTATATATGGCCTCTGTAACTCCAAACACAAATCAAGAGGTAAAAAGGGGAGAAAAGTAAAAAGCTTCAAAACTGCTAGAATTACACTCTGAGAATAATACAAAATAACATCTAGAATAAAAAAGAACTCATGTTCAACCACTCTCACAAGCATTTTCTCACTGAGTAAAGTATTAGCATCTTAAAATAGAGCCAAGAAATTCAGGGAACTCTCATAGTTTCCACAGGTGAAGAAAACAGAAAAGGCAGTGGAATCAGAATGTGGGGTACCTATAACACGTTTTCAGTGACCCTACTTAAGAAGAATCCATCTCCTCAAATATTGCCATGGGATATTTTCCATAACTTACAGTCCTATCACTGTACTTTTTTTTCATTTCCTTTATTGTGGCAGAATAGATAAATAATTGCTGCATATTTTAAGAGTGGCTAATTGGTAATTCAGAACTCCCTAGTTTTTCACCACTGAATATTCCTTTTTCTCTTTTTTTTAAAGACTTTTATTATTTATTTACTTGAGAGAGAGAGAGAGCACAATGGGGGGGGAGGAGCAGAGGGAGGGGGAGAAGCAGGCTCCCCGCCGAGCAGGGAGCCCCAGGTGGGGCTCAATCTCAGCACCCTGGGATTGTGACCTGAGCCGAAGGCAGACACTTAACTGACTGAGCCACACATGCACCCCTCTTTTCAGCTTTTTAAAACAGTTATTTCTTTGGACTTTTGTACTTACCTATTAGGAACATATTTTGGGGGAAAAAAACTGGGGAATCCTTTTAAAAACTGCTTGAGAGGTTCACAAGATCATAAATGTAAAAATACACTCTGGAACATAAGTCACTCTACAAGTTCCATTTATTTTTATTATTGCTACAGTTATTATGGAATATTCTTAAAAAGTAAATTTTCCTCGTAATAAAGTGCATTTGGCATCTCAGCAATTAAACTGTCTTATACTGAACCCTCTTTTAAAGCATATTGAAGGTCGTATGCATTCCAGTGGTCCGTTTTTCCTACCATGACATCTCAAATTACTATTATAGGAAAGTCAAATGTTATGATCAACAGTTTGTGATGAACTTGCTTTTAGATGTTCTTTCAATGCAGCATTTCTTTCCAGTCATCAGTTTTGAGTTGCATCACTCAAGGTTCTCAAAGGGTAAAAGATAATAAGTAATCTTCAGGGCCCCAGAGATCAGCAGGCAAGCCATCCTCCCCGAAAAAGTTATTAAGTCAGGGGACTTCTCAGGGGGAACTGAAAGCAGGAACGGGCGATAGAGAAAAGGAGAAAACGTGGCATTCATAACATGTAATTTCCATATAAACTACTACGTGAACCAAAGTAACATGTAAAAGCTAAACAAAGTCCGTACAAATTCTGTTCAAATCACTGGCATCAAATCACTGAAGATAAATAAGCTACTATTGATCTGCATCCTCTTTGCTCTTTAGATCTCACTTGACACGACACAATGGGATTTCCCTTTGGGACCCCAGTGTCTTGATCTGAAAACATAACCAGTCATTTCTCAGCGAGGGGGAGAGATTAGTTTTGTTAACATCTGTTTTTCAGGCTTCTTTATTTTTAAGTTCTTGTTGAAACCTCCTTGATCTGCCTACCAGGGGATTGGAGCACATACCATGTGCCGGCTGCCTAAATCTCTGTTCTCTTTATTTGTTCTACAGAATATTGATTTAGATTTTGGCCTATTCGCATTACTTTAAACTTTTAAACACTGGCTCTTATAGCTAGAGGAAACACTTTGCTGAAGCTAAAATGATCACCCAAGAGAACTTACTGGGGAAACACATAGACCAAAATTAGCCCTTGGCTCTGAATGTACAGCTCCCATTGAAACCAGTGGAAGCTGAACTCTTGAGGATTTGAAGACACATTTTCCTTTACATTGAATATAAAGGCTTTTTGAAAGGGTTGGGCTTATTTGAGTTTCTGTTAAAGAAGCTGAATTAGCTCTTTGTCATATTATAAAAAGAGAGGCAGCATTGCTTCTCCAATTTGTCTTCTAAGGGTTTTTTTGATATCTAACAAAATTGCAAAGACACCCTTTTTTGTTTCTCTGCACTGATTGTTTAATATGACAAAGGACTAGGCATTACACCAAGCACTTTCAGTCTTCCATAATTCCTACAACATTTTACTATAGCATTCTCTAATCCTGATTACAACCAAAATAGCAATAAAAACAGAGTAATGTTTAGAATCAAGATGGGAGAAGGAGGAAAAGATGGTAGAAAACTAGCAGTGTGATGCTTCGATGATAGAAAAATGTTAAGTTCTGACTTTACCAACTGACCACTGCCATGAATCCTTCTCACTCTTCAGAAAGCTCTTTTATTGGATAGCACCACTGAGAAGGATCAGATTTCCAAATGCCTCACCATGTAGCCAATCTTACTGCTGAAATGATCAGAGTGAATTAACAGGCACAAACTGACTCTAAGAGTCTGTGGCTCTATACACTCTGAAAGAGGCAAGTGGTGTGGAGTTGCTGACCACAGGAAGCCTCCGCGCTAACTCTAGTCCTCCCACAGCAAGCCTCAGCAACGAAGCACCTCCTCCCAGACTCACCTGGGTGCCAACACAGCACAGTCAGGTTGCTAATTTATTCAAGAGAGTCTTGCCCTCCTCCCATCTGACCACAAACATAAAATGCATGTCATATACTTCAAGGTAAGCAAGAGCAACAGCTGTGCCTCACTTAGTTTTGCATCTCTGTCCCTAATGTAATTCCTACAGAGAAGCAATAATTAATGTCTCTTGAATTTGAATCAATGGTGAATGAGAGACTCCAGATGATATGAGCTACCTTATGGGTTCATAAAAAACAAACATTGAAAAAAACCTAGAGATAATTTAATCTGTTTCTCTGCTTATAGAGTAAGACTACACTTATACCATAGGCACAGTCTAAGTGATAGACCAATTTAGGGAGCACAAAGATGGAAACCTGACCTAGCCTAAGAGGGTGATAGAGGGTTTCCTGGAAGCCTTGAATCTTGAAAATAATAAGAGGGTGTGTCTGTGTGTGTATAAGTACTCCAAGCCAAGACAACATTCAAGCCAGAGGTAGGAGCATGAACAACGGCATGGAGATATGAATCTGCGTAACAAATATGAGTCAGGCTGCAGAGAGCTTGGCAGAGACTAGACCATCAGGAACCTTGGATGGCAAGTTAGGGAGCTTCAAACTTTCCTGTCAGCAATGGGCAACCACTAAAACACTTCAGGCTAGAAATGACAGGGTCAAATGCAATTTAGATATAGCCCTTTGGTTGGTTGTTGGAAGATAGAATTAAGGAGGTTGGAGATGTCACAGTAATTCAGGTGAGAGTAAATGAAGGTGAAAACAAGGGAAGTGGTAGTAAAGAAAGTGTTAGAAAGTGAAGTCAACAGGACTTGGTGAGTAATTATCTGGGGAAGAGAAGGAATTGGAGTGGTGAAGATGCCAAAGCAGCAAAGATTAATGAGGCAAAGGTTTATGACTTGGGTGACTAGCTGGTTAGCGTCTCCACCAAATGAAAGAGAAAATACTAAAAACAAAAACAAACAAACGAAAAAACAGATTTTGTGAGAAGAAACGTGGATAAAATGAGGAGAGTGTCATGTCAAGCAAAACAAGAGAATAAAGTATTTTAAGAAAAAGAGTATTACAGGTAATGGGTATATTTAGCAAGGAGTTATCATGGAGAGCAATCATACAAACAACTTGATCTTGTCTCTAACTGTCCCTTTAAGTTTGTTCAGTGATCATAGCAATTCTTCCCCTCTGGAAAAAAATTCAGAAGTCCAATGACTTTTCTGCTTATTTTCAGGTGATAGAAACCATAACAATCACTTTAAGTCACAAACACTTTAAGTCACAAACACATTTTTTTAAATTTATTTTGAAAGAATTATATATTCACAGGAATCTGCAGAGAGGCCCCTTGTACCCTTTATCTAGTTCTCCCCAGTGGTTACATTTTCGATAACTAAAGTATGGTATCAAAGCCAGGAAATTGACATTGGTACAATGTGTATGTAGTTCTACATCATTTTATCACATGTGTAGATTTGTGTAGTCACCCCTGCAATCACAATATCAAACTATTCTATTATCACAAAGATCCCAAACTGCCTCTTAAACATCACCTCTATACCCTTCAACAACAACCCCAAAACCCCTGGCAACCACTGATCTGCTTTCCAACTCCATAATTTTGTAAATTTAAGAATTATGTTTAATGTAACCTTTTGAGATTGGCTTTTTTCACTCAGCATAATGTCCTTGAGATCCACTGAAGGTTGTATGTATTGATATTTTATTCCTTTTTATTTCTGAGCAGTATTCCGTAGTATGGATGTACCAGTTTGTTTAATCATTCACCAGTTGAGAACCATTTTGGTTGTTTCCAGTTTTTTACTATAACAAATAAGGGTGCTATGAATGGTCATGTATAAGATTTTGTGTGGACATAAGTTTTCATTTCTCTGGGATTGCTGGGTCGTATAGTAAATGCATGTCTATTTTTTTTTAAAAAAATTTTTTAGAATGATTTTTATTCTAAAAAATAAATTTTTTAGAATGATTTCAAACTTTTTTAGAATGATTTTACCATTTTACAATCCCAACAGGAATGTATGAGAAATCATAGACAGCTCTTCATGTTGTCACTATGTTTCTTTTTACTGTTTTCATAGGTAGTGGTGATATCTCATCATGGTTTTAATTTGCATTTCCCTATTGCCCAGTTATGTTCAATACCTTTTCACATACTTATTTTTAATCCATTTATCACTTCAATGAAATGTCTGTTCATGTCTTTTATCCATTTTCTGGTTGAATTGCTTTTTGGGTTTTTTTGGGGTTTTTTTGTTTTTTGTTTTTTACTATTGAGATTTGAAAGTTCTTTACATATTCCAGATATGAATGTCAGTTATATGGTTTGCAAATATTTTCCTCTTAACAGAGACCTTCACAAAACAAAAGTTTTTAAATATGATGAAGTATAATTTATTATTCTTTTCTTTTATGGATCATACCTATAGTGTCATATCTAGGAACTCTTAACCAAGCCTATGTCTTGAAATTTTTCTTCTATTTTATCATCTAACAGTTTTATAGTTTTGTATGTTACACTTAACTCTGTGATCCATTTTGACTTAATTTTTGTACAAGTAAGGTTTAGGTCAATGTTCAGATTTTTACCTATGTATAGCCAATTGGTCTATGGGTAGCATCATTTGTTGATAAGACTGTATCTTTGGGGTGCCTGCGTGGCTGTCGGTTAAGCGTGGCTGAAGGCAGCTCAGGTCATGATCCCAGGGTCCTGAGATCCAGCCCCACATTGGACTCCCGGCTAACAAGGAGCCTGCTTCTCCCTCTCCCTCTGCCTGCCGCTCCACCTGCTTGTGCTCTTTCTCTGTCAAATAAATAAATAAAATCTTAAAAAAGAAGAAAGAAAGAAAGAAAGAAAGAAAGAAAGAAAGAAAGAAAGAAAGAAAGAAAGAAAGAAAGAAAGAAAGAAAGAAAAGAAAGAAGAAAAAGAAAGAAAGAAAGAAAGAAAGAAAGAAAGAAAGAAAGAAAGAAAGAAAGAAAGAAAGAAAGAAAGAAAGAAAGAAAGAAAGAAAGAAAGAAAGAAAGAAAGAAAGAAAGAAAGAAAGAAAGAAAGAAAGAAAGAAAGAAAGAAAGAAAGAAAAAGGCTATTTTTCCTCCATTAAGTATCTTTTGCACCTTTGTCAAATACCACTGAGTCTTAGGATTTTTGTGGGGCTATTTTGGAGTTTTCTATTCTGTTCTATTGGTCAAGAAGTTTATCCCCCCCACCTATAGCATATAGTCTTGAATATTGTAGCTATATATTAATTCTTGATATTGGGTAAAATTATTCCTCCCACTGTATTCTTCTTTTTCAAAATTGTTTTAGCTATAATAGTACCTTTGCTTTCTCATATAAATTTTAGAAAAAAATCTTGTCTGTATCTACAAAAAATCTTGCTGGGGTTTTCATAGGAACTGCATTCAACCTGTATAAATTTGAGAAGAATTGATACTTTTGCTTTGTTTAGGTTTCCAGTCCAGGAACACAGTATATCCATTTCTTTATTTATATCTTCTTTGATTTCCTTCATCAGTATTTTCCAGTTTATAAAAGTCCTGAACATATTTTGTTAAATTTACAACTAAATATTTATTTTTTTAAATGATTTTAAATGATGTTATATTTTTAATTTTAGTTTTCATATGTTCATTCCTACTATATGGAAATATAATTTATTTTTGTATCTTGATTTTGTGATTTTGTATCCTGTGACCTTGCTGAACACATTTACTAGTTCTAGGAAGTTTTTTTAGACTCTTTGGGATTTTCTACTCCATCTTTTCAAGTGGTGGAGGGGCAATAGTTTTTTCTGCCATGTTTGCCTAGGTAGAAAAGTTATTGTCTTAAAATTTTCTGCTAGACTGGGCCTTTGATGGGAAAGAACAAAAATTTGTTGTGTGTATGTTTTTGTTTTGTTTTTGTTTCTGCACCCACTGGCATTTCTGGATTACTGACTTCTCTAGTACCCAGTCTGAGATCTATGAAGCAAAAAGAAAACCCAGGAAGCTCTTCACCATTTTGTCCCTAGGGTTGTCCCAAATTCCCTAGCTGGTCTGTCTTCTCTCAATGTTCACTGTCAATGTCTGCTTTATATATAATGTCCAGGGATTTTAGCTCTACTTAATCAGAGGAATATGGGAAAGAATATCTACTCCATACCTTTGGAAAAATAAGTCCTCCAAATCACAAACACTTTCTGTCTCAATTAAATTATTTAATTTTTCATTTTCCCAGCTGAGACCTCTACTTTAGGAAAGGAAGAGTGGCTGACTTCTTTTCTTTCCATCCTTCCTCCCCTTCCTCCCTCCCTCCTTTCTTTGCCTTTGCCTTTGCCTGCCTTCCTTCCTTCCTTCCTATTTTCCTTCCTTCCTTCCTTTCTTCCTTCCTTCCTTCCTTCCTTCCTTCCATTCTCTCTTTCTTTCTTTTTTCCTCCATCTTGGAATTTTTATACTTCTGCCAACTGGACAACCACAGCTTCTACCCCTCTGTGGTTGAAGGCATTTAAAGAAAGAAAGGCAAAATGGCATCATACTCTTTAAAACAGGTGACTCTTGGGACGCCTGGGTGGCTCAGTCGGTTAAGCGTCTGCCTTCGGCTCAGGGCATGATCCCAGGGTCCTGGGATCGAGTCCCATGTTGGGCTTCCTGCTCAGCGGGGAGCCTGCTTCTCCCTCTGCCTGCTGCTCCCCCTGCTTGTGCTAGCGCGCTCTCTCTCTGACAAATAAATAAATGAAATCTAAAAAAAATAAAAAAATAAACAGGTGACTCTTTAAAGGTGACTCTTTCTCTTATGGATACCTTCACAGGTTCTCAAGAACCTCTCCATCCAAGCCCGCTGAATGCCAGTCCCTTGTTATGGGAAGTACCTCCTCTTTGGCCAGGCGCTACCGATCACACCTCAACTGCAGATTCCAGGTAGTACTCTACACAGCCACTTGCTTCGAGCGCTCTCCTTTGGCAAGATTTCTATTTAAAAGCCCCCAACCACCACCACCAAAAAAAGTCCCCCAGGAAACATTTCTACTGAGAGTTCCACATCTGGTTCTTAAAATTTAAGTTCTTTTGGCTATGATGGAGGGAAGAGAAGTACTGTGTCAAGATCCCTAGACATGGCATCTGTACAGCTGCCAAAGGCTTTAAAATTTTTTCTCAAATGTAAGTAAGGCTAGTCTACTGTGCCCCTTTAATTAGGAAACACTGATAAAGCACTTCCCCATCCTTCCTGGCTGGGGTTGGGGGGGAAAGAGAGAGAAGGAATCACACCTCAGCTTTTTCCAAAGAAATACCACTCATCAAATCATCTTGAATTTTCAGCCCTCCACCTTTTTATATGCTCAAAATAAGCAAAGGCTCGTGAATCCTAAACCAGTTCTCTATCATTCACATTCATATGGTACCTCTCCCTGGCTTATGATATTATCATATCTGAGTCAAATTTTCCCATTTAACATCTTGTTACACAATGAGGGCAAATTCAGCAAGCATTTCATAAATATTTGGTGAATGAATGTGATATTACTGCATTTATTAGCACTTCCCTCAATTGATTAAAATAAAATGAAGGGCTCTTAGAAAGGAACTGAATTTCTTCTCAATCTTAACTAAGATATTTACACATAGGATACACATAGTAGGCACTCAAATTGTAAATTGCTGAATTGAGTTACACAGAAATACTGTTGTTCAACCAAAGGTCAAGTAGCATATAATGAATTAGCTGGCATGCAGTAATCATGTGTTATTGAATTTGGTGATAATTTACTTATTATCTGCAATGGGTTTCTAAAAAATATTTCTCTTCCCATTAAGGATTTCATTTTCAGCATTTGCTTGTCAGTTAAATCCTCACATCACTAATGTAACTTCTCATCACAGGCAGAATTGAATATTCATGCCTAGCTCAAATCACTGTTACTCTGGCCTGTTGTTTTTTTTTCCCCCCAGATAGTTAACCCATCATTTGTATGGAAAATTTATTACAGTTTGCCATTTATAGACTCTCTTTCAGTCTGTTCTATGAACTGTAAATTTGCTAAGAAATTGTATTGGATTGTATGGAGGATGGGGATCATAAAAATTAGACACATAAGTAATAATCTTATATTTGTTCCACCTATCAAGACACTTACCATTCTTCCTACTTTTGCTGAATATTCCTGCACGTAACAGAATTCTTCCACCACTGAAGTGTTCTTCTAAAGTTTTATTATCATACTAATGAAGAAACTTATTAAAGATCAGGGCAAATTAACCAGTGTAAGTACTTTCTATGCATATGGACAGGATGAACTGCTATGATGTCATATCACAAAAAAGTGTACTGCTCTTTCTACCTGATAAATAGACTTGCAATTTAATTTTTTATTAGATTATTTGGTAATAGACCAATAAATGTACTCTAGCATCTTTTGTAGAAGTAATGAATTCTTTGTAATATGAGATTTCATGACAGCTCTTGCCATTAATAAACTTCACTGAGAGTAAAGAGAGATGGCTGAGGTTGGTTTGAGAATTATTGGATCTGCAGATTAGTGAAATGAATGAGTCAAGTTCTACTATATCAAAAATATTATCCATAATAATTTGTATGCTAAACAGTATATAATGATTCTGGCCAGCAGCACAAGAAGCCACCATTAATTCATACTGATAACCCAGGGCTGGCATGTTCCTTTACCAGGCAAGTTATGAAAACAAGCCCAAATTATTGTTGATGTTTAATATGAATTAGGCTCTCTCTTGCCCTGTGGTATTCCCAAATAACTCTCTGATAGTAAGTCAACCATTAAATGGCTAAGCATGACCCAAAACAGTATGTGTGCCATCAAGGGAGTAATGCAAAAGGAGAATTAGATTAACTGAGTCTCATAAACAGCATATTCCACAGAAATATACTTACTTTCTAGGAGCTTACATTCTGAAGCCTGACATTTATCATTGACATCATACATATTTTAGTATAAACACTTCCTAAATGAATATTAGTTGCATATTAACAATGTAACCCCCTTATAATGCCCTCATAGAAAGCCAGAACTGTATAATTCATTACCAAAATAATACCTTATTGTTAACTAAGCAATAACAAGCATAAAATCCCTAAGCATATTCAGGCTTAAGTCATATACAATATTCCATACAGCATCCATTCTAGATGCTTCTATATTATAGTCAGCTCATTCTGGCCACACTCCCTCCTAAACAGGTACAACAATCTTGCATCCTCTCCACTTTCTTATATTTCCAGAACCTCTTCTCTCTCTCCTTCATGACAGGTCCTATAGCTAAAATCCATTTGCTTCCCACCAACAGCCACCTTACCCTCAGCCTACCCTCATATCTCCAATTCAACTTTGGACTAGTTGCCAATGTTTCATTCAATTTAAGAAATTTTTGTTTATCTGTTTGTTCTTTAGGGTTAGGTGTTTTTGTTTTTGTTTTCTTTTCCTTCTGAAGGAGATGAGGGGAAAGCGTCTTTCAATGATTACTATTTAGAATCAAGCAGCTACAAGACAATCAGAATTTTAAAATGCCAAAGATTATCTACTCTCAGAATATCACAATTCCTGTGAGTTATTATGTGAAAAGAGTCTTTATCTCTTCTTTTCCCTTGTGGTGCATTACAAAAGGCCTCTTACTGTTACCCTAGCTCAATTAGAACCTGGCCTTAGAAGGCAGATGGTTATGTGCAAGGAACCAGTATGCTGTGTGTGTTGGGTGGGGGGAAGAGCGGTGACAGGGAGAATAAACTCTATCCTGCTATAATACAGATTAAGGAAAATGTGGTCCTTGACCTAAAAAAAAAATGTATTTGAAAGCTAGCCTCATTAATGTTGATTCACCAAAAGTGAGATAAATCAACAAATAGAATCCTAGAATCTTATGGTTGTAAGAGGCTTGAGAGATCATCTCATCTAAGTTTGGCCATCTAAAAATACCCTTCAAGTGTCTTTCAGACAAGGAAATTAATTCCTTGGGTGAAGGTCAAGCATTTGAGAGAATGATCATCATTAAAGGATTGTACTTGCCATGCACACAACCAGGCAAGGTGTTGTATGAAGGGTTGAAATAGCATGGCTCTGGGGATGTAGAATATTACCAAAAAGTTAATAAAGTAGCTAGCAAAGAGCAAGGGGCTAAATGACATGCTTGGACCTGGTCAAGGTTAAAAGCAGAAATTACCATCCATGGAAAAATGACCAAATGTAAACTTCAGTTACACTGACAAACCAACGCAATCTCAGGAAATTTAACAATCTTAGCTGTAAAGTGATGGGTTAACAATCTACACTTTCAGGGGTAAAAAAAATGTAAGAGGCCAAAATAACAGTGATTTGAGCTAGGCATGAATATTCAATTTTGCCTATGATGAGAAGTTACATTAATGATGTGAGGATTTAACTGACAAGTAAATGCTGAAAATGAAATCCTTAATGGAAAGAGAAATATTTTTCAGAAACCCATTGCAGATAATAAGTAAATTATTACCAACTTCAATAAAATATGATGATGAACACGTAAACCTTTAATGTCTAATATTAGGCATTACTGAACAATAGAGGTTTCAGAAAGATGAGCACCTTTTCATGTTGCTTCTTTTATTTTTAAAGTATCCACCTCTCCTTGAATTTCTTTTAGCTACTAATAAAAGAAAAGCTGTTAGAGGGTTTTAAAGGTATTCTTTACTTCTTAAAGGAATAAGGGAAAGTGGAAGGTTCCCTTTTTTTCCACTAATAAATGCAATTTTTAAAAGAAGTATGTGATTATATTTTCTTAGACATGTCAATAAACATGTATTTATAATTTGTAAATTAAATTTTTACCAATAAATGATATTTAGACCTCCACTAAATTAGGCATAAAACAGAATTTATTTTATCATTTTAAATACGAAAGTGTCCAGTTTATTCAGTCAGTGTTACTTTGTTATTCTCGGGGCAAAGAAGAAAAACCAAACCTTTCATGAGGTTCTTATTAACAGTGTTACTTCACAGAGCAAAATGTATTTGGAATTCACAGTGGCTTGGCCCTTCTGGAGGAAATCCCCAAGCAGAAGACAATTTATCAGTCAACTAGCAGTGCAAATTTGAACAGTGATTCCTTTTTCATTCCTGCTTTAGTATCAGCCTCTTACTTGGTTAGAAAACCATCACGATGAAACCCATCAGGATGAAAATCAAAGACCCTTTCTGAAGTAGAATAGAAAAGGAAATCTGCAACTGCAGTAAGGTGCTAATTTCCAGTAGCTCCAGTGACTGAACTAAAATGAAAGAAACTGGGGCACTTGGGTGGCTCAGTCGTTAAGCATCTGCCTTCAGCTCAAGTCATCATCCCAGGGTCCTGGGATCGCGAGTCCCACATCGGGCTCCCTGCTCCGCGGGAAGCCTGCTTCTCCCTCTCCTACTCCCCCTGCTTGTGTTCTTTCTCTCACTGTCTCTCTCTCTGTCAAATAAATAAATCTTTTTAAAAAATAAATAAATAAAATAAAATAAAATGAAAGAAACTAAGTTGGCCCAAGGTGGTGGGACCTTGAGAACCCTAGGAGTTGGAATTCCCAAGAGCTTTCTGGCTGCAGCAGCCTTTGAAGTTCTACAGATGTCCAATCAGAATGGACTAATCTCTCCTCCACATAGTGATCTGAGATTACTACTACCTCAGTAGAAGCCAAGGTGATTTACCACTGAATGCTTGGAATTATCCTAGTGATGCTTTCTGCTGAAATAATAATTTGGGAAGAGAAGGAACAAAAATTATTTGGAAAATAATTTATTATCTTCTCTTGATCCCAGATTGAATTAATAACTCTGTTAAACTTCAAGATGGGAATGACCTCCAGAAATAAACTGTTTCCATACTGAGCATGATCTTACTTAGCATAATAATGGTTCTAAGTAGGCCTGAGTTAAAGAACTCTGTATATTCTCACTGAGTACTTTTCATTGTATACAAGTATTCCTCTGGACACACTTTGGGAAATGCTGCCCTGAGCAATAAATAATGATATGAATCTTCCTTAAAGCAATATTAGACCTGGTATTTGCTTGCTAAATTTCTGTCTGCTTAGAGTTCCCTTTATCTTTCTGGTATATCTTAATGATTCAAGTTGAATTTAAAAAGAAAAAGGAGCCCTTCTTCTATGAAAAATCAACTTGGATTGTTGAATAAAATTACAAAGAGGTTTAGCAATCTGTTTTTTTAAAGAGATGAAACCTGAACTGAAATCATAAATGGCCATGAAGAGGGTAATGTGGCCAAAATCACATAGGACATAAGACCAGGACCAGCATATGTCCCTGCCTATAACCCATTATATTAACTCAACACAGTGGTCCAGGCCACAGACCTACTTTTTCTCTCCATCATTGTCCAAGTCTGCCTCCCACTCATCCACTCTACTATTCTGTACTCTCAGAACTCCTGATTTCTCAATCTATTCCCTCTTCCCTTCTTATCTCTCTTTCCTGAATGGTACCTTGGTTGTGGACTGCTTCTCTCCTTCACACTTCAGCTACTACCACCACCACCCTACTCTTGGATACAAATCCTGTCCCTGACTTCCAGATCCACACACTACCCTGGATCCGTCAGTTCCCTGGATCCATCTGAAGGAATCAAACAGAATCTGGATCTTCAAACTACTAATCCACACAGCATTCTTCATGTTAGATTCAGACTCACTATCTCTTCAGTAAATGCTCTCATTTATCTTATTCAAAAGGAGAGTCAAGATGGCACGTTTCCAGTTGGGGCAGCGGAATAGGGGAGTATGCAAACGGTTTAACATTAAAATATTATTTCCCTATATATGGTCTTTGAATTAACCAAATACAGTACTAAGCTTTTATTTTAGTTTTTAATTCAAAACTGTATAATTAGCCACCAATTTATCACAACTTTGAGTTTACACTAGCCAGGATGATCACATAGAATTATCCAGGATAAGCAATAAAATCCCTTGTGTAACGGAAATCTGAGTTTTCCAGATAGGCATTCTAGGAAAGGAAAAAACTTTTCCTCTACCCTCTTAGCTTTAGTGCCAGGTTCTGTGAATTAAACCGAGAAAAGACAGTAACAAGAGAAAAAAGAGTTTATTTACACATATAATGAGCATACACATAGGTGAACACAGTGATGAGTAATTCAAAGGAGTGGTTAAAATTGGGGGCTTATATACCATCTTAACAAATGGCAATAAATTATGGAGAAATGGCAAGACAAAAAGGATTTGGGCTTCTAGGGATGGTAAACTGTGGGAAGATAAACAGATGAGGGGAAACTAATAGAAGATAAGAGTTATATGAGTAAGATTTGTTTATAAAGACTCACCTCAGTGCTAACTTTCTGCCTCCTATGATAAGGGTTGTTCTCCCCCGGGGTACAAGAGAGGGGAGAGAAGCATACCTTTACAAAGGGAAGTCTATGCCCTGCTTTTAGATAGAAAGAGGAAAGGAAGAGAGTTCCTTCTATGTTGGCTGTTTCTTAATTGTCTTCAGCTCAAAATAATCCTCATGCCAAAGTGGCATATTTTGAGGTGGCATATTCTGATTCCCTTCAGCATAAAATGGAATGAAAAGAAAGGCTATATGCATTCGGAACTGTAGGGATAAAACACAACCAGGCTTTGACCTAGAAAAAAAGTATTTTAAAGTGATGGTTCTTTATTTCATTTTGTGCGAACTGATATTTGATTCATATCATATGAATCATATTTGATTCTAGAGAAAATAGGAAGACTTGAAACTATAAATCAAGAGATTTAAAAATATGAATAATCTCTAAATTGTCTATCCATAGCATACCCAGACAACTTACTATATTTATCTTCCTCACTAGGGAGTTATACAAATGTATGTATGACTGTTTGGGACCTGAAAACTTCAAGTAAAAAAAATGTTTACGCTCTATACATAAATACCCTATCACTGACAAGGTGGTCCTCTCATTTTTTATAGCTGCTATTATACCTGAAAAACGTGAATAAGTAGCTTTTACCTAATTACAAAAAAATAAGAATCCCTAATTCAAGAATGAAAAAAAATGGATGATTTTTCAGAGTGAGTATTAGAGGAGAACTTATGTGATTTTTCACTTAATATCAGTAGAAAGCCAGGACTGTGCTTATTCTGGTGATGAGTGTAGGGAAGAAATGAGGAGCAACAAAACTCAAGGATAACCTTACAGAAGTCCAAACCAACTATAATAGCCTCCAACCTCCTCTCCTCCCCTCCACTCTTCTTCTCTCTCTCCCTCTCCCTCTCCTTGTAATCAGCCTTTAGTCTTTTTTTATTTTCCTACCCAGGAAACAGATTTGGGGTAACATGAATATTTTTTTATTTTAGTCTCACGAGTTTTTATGTATATGATGCTTCCTGCCAAATAGCTGAGCCATTAGAATTATAGATCTAGCCCGAAACATTGTGTGTTGTCCTTTAGTTGACCGTCTGTACCAATGAAAGGCACTATTGTCAAGGCATGCCCCTTTTGCCCTTGTGGTTACCATTTTACTCCAAAGGATTTCCAAGGGTGAGCTATTATATTGCTTCAGCTACTGTATTCACCCTACTGAGTCACATTTTGGCCAAAAGCCTAATAGAAGGCAAAGTCAATACTGAATTCAGATGAATTTATTCTTCAATATTTTTTAAAAGACACTTTTATAACAAGGCCCTACTGGCAATTAACAGCAATATAATTGACAGTTATAAAATCAAAATAACATAGACACATGTGTCACTTAATTTAAGTAATGCTTTAAAAGAAAAACACATTCTTATGTAAAGTGAATTCCTTTTAACCTGTCATTGATTTTAATTTAATTTCAGATACACATTCTGCTGGCAAAAATTTGCCCTCTGTATGTGGTAGTAGTTGTACCTAAGAATGTGGTCACTTACACAAAATCGAATATTTAAAAGAAAAGTAACATTGTTCCGGTAAAACATTAACCAAATCTTCAAAATTATAATATAACAAACAAAAGTAAATAATAAAACTCTATTATACTACACTAAGAGAAACTCTGAAAGTGCATCTCATTATGCCACATCTGGTAAATGCTTCTATAGAGAAAGCAAATCCTTAATCTAAAATATTCTACTTTCCACAAGCCTCAAAATACTCTAACACTTTAGGCAATCATCTTAATTTTTATTTGTACTTTAACACAATTTGAAGAAACTGATCTCTAGGCACCTGGGTTTAATAATACTCAGAGTCATTTGGCTACTAACTTGCTGAGTTACCCTGGACAATTTACTTTTTTTTTTTTTTTAAGATTTTTTTATTTATTTGACAGAGAGAGACACAGCAAGAGAGGGAACACAGCAGGGGGAATGGGAGACAGAGAAGCAGACTTCCCACGGAGCAGGGAGCCCAATGCGGGCTCGATCCCAGGACCCTGGGATCATGACCTGAGCCGAAGGCAGACGCTTAACAACTGAGCCACCCAGGCACCCCTGGATAATTTACTTTAAATCTCTGGATTTCAGTTCCACTTACCGAATTAGGAGTAATAGGAAGTACATACTTTAGTGGTTTTCACTTTAAGGTTCCTTGGAGATGCGTGAGAGACAGTAAGAGAAGCTCAATTTTGTCTCTATCACGTACTCAGGTCCCACATGGGGCCACCATGACAAATGAGTTGTAGGGTATTTAACTGACTCCCAAGGAGTCACCTCAAATAAACATATTACCTAAGTAAAAATAGCATCCTAGCCTGTGTAAACATAGCTTCAAGACAAGATCCCAGCCATAACATACCCAAAAACAGATAGTTGCCCCCAAATCCTGACATATAGAAATTCTTAAGCCACCACTGGACCCACTTACTATTTCATTTTTAAAAGTTTTTGGGGGGAGGGTTTGCTCTTTTTTTCTTTTTTCTTTTTTTTGAAAATTACTAGTGTAATCAAATAATCATGGGTTTTACAGTTAGACCAGTTGGGATACAAATTCCTGTTCTACTTTCTGTGAAACCCTGGGCAGGTTCTTTAGTATCTTAGAGCTTCAGTTTCCTCATTTTAAAGCCAAGGAT
Organism: Halichoerus grypus; assembly: GCF_964656455.1. Lineage (NCBI taxonomy): Eukaryota > Metazoa > Chordata > Mammalia > Carnivora > Phocidae > Halichoerus > Halichoerus grypus. The sequence continues at coordinate 84,210,501 of NC_135713.1, read as the reverse complement.
AATCATATCCAACTCACGAAGTTGCTGGAGTAATTAATAAAATACCGCATATAATTGGGATGTTAAAAATTGGGTGGCTTTCACTGGGTTGTGAGAACTCCCCAGTCCTTCAAGCTGGCACCTCCAAGACTTCTGATAATCTGTGAGGCAATTATAACATTGGCGTCCTTTGCTTCTGAGGCTTGGCTTCCTTAAATTTTAGCTCTGCCTCATTCCACAGGAAAATCAGTCTCCTCATTTCAGTTTTCACAAGTGTTCAAAGTAAAAGCATGATCACATAAAGTGGTTCATATATTTCTCTCTCTTCTTGGCTTTCTCTCTCACATCTATCTCTACCTTCTCATGCCTCCCTCCAGGAGTGGCCTCAGAGCTCTAAATTTTTCTCTATTATGAAAAAAACCTTCTCTCACTATAAAACCTTTGGCAATAGCTATTATTCATATCCTGATTCTAGTCCATCTATTGCATTATTTTCAACAGTTACCAAAAATATACTTGTAAACAATTCTAGGCATTGTGGTTATCTCCACAACATTCATTCCATCAGTCTCTCATTATTTAATAGTTATGCTGGTTAGACTTAGATAAATCTTGCTATTCCAAGTGTGGTCCATGTGGACCAGAAACTGTCAGCATCACATGGAAGCTCATTCAAAATGCAAAATCTCAAGACCCATTCCGGACTAATGAGTTGGACCCACAGATAACCCTGTCTCTCTTGCCACATGATCCTTGAGAGTTCAAGCAACTCATGTCTAAGCCAATAAGTGCCATAAATTCCTGGTTTCAAAAATCAGTCTAGATTGTGTAATGCTAAGATTGTTCAATTAGCATGATGCTCAGGATTTCTGCTTTGCATTTATCAGCAGAGGCTTTATCTACCCTACTACACCATCCCTCGAACACAAATAAGGAAGCATGGAAAGCCAACTGTTCTGTGCTACCATCTTGCTACCAGCTTGTAATGATAAAGGAAGCAGCTGGAGGACTGATCTAATACAAAGAGCATCTCAATGAGTCTGAGTGGAGTGGAACCAGAACTCTGATGAACTGCCCTCCAAAGCTCAGCCTACCTTTCAACACATAATTAAGCAAATTCACCTTCATCTTTAAGGCAGGGTGGGAAACCATGACATAGAGCCAAATCTGGTTGGTATTGCTCCAAACTCAGAATGATTTTTGCATTTTACAAAGGTGTAGGTATAGGAAGGACCTCTGAAACTAATAATACACTACATGTTAATTAATTGTATTTAAATAAAACAAAAAAATTTTAAAAGAAGTGAATTATAAATACTTAATAAATGCTGAGAAAAAATTAAAAATAAAAAGGTATAGGAAGGGGGTGAAGAAGAAGAAAAAGAAAGAGGAGGAGGAAGAGAAAGATGAGGAAAAGAAAGAGGAAGAGGAAGAAGAAGAAAAAGAGGAAGAAGAGGAGGAGAAGGAAGAGAAAGAAACTGACATATATGGCCTACAAAACCTAAAATACTTACTCTCTAGCCCTATACAGTAAAAGCTTCCTGACCCCCAAGCCAAATGAAGCATCCAAACAGATACTGTCTCCACCTCTTCATGCATGCATATGGCTTGGCACTTAGCAAACTCAATTAGTATTAGTTCTCACTTATCACTGTCCTGCTAAATTCTCCTTTCTCTAAGATTCTGTGATATAGTACAAAAAACTAGCAAGTGAAATGCACAAATACTATGTTATGTAAAATCATATTTCCTTACATCTGTAATGCTCTATATCTATCAGGAGATTGTGTTGTACTATACAGTGGTTAAGGGGAGTAGTTCTAGAACTAGAATGCCTGAGACCCAATCCTAATCACTAGCTGTGAGACTGCAGGCAATTTATTTAGCCTGTCTATGCCTCATTTTCCTTATCTAAGTTGGAAATAATATTCACAGCACCTACCTCATTGGGTTGACATGATGATTAAATGAGTTGTTATATATAAAGTACTCCAGACTGTGCCTAACACATGGCAAAACAAATCAACAAAGGTTATCTTTATCACATCTCTGCTTTATAATTTTCTAAAATGTTAAAATACCAATCAAGATTCATCCTAATGTTGGTAGAAATATGTAATTGTTCAACAGATGTTCACAACTGTGGGGAATAAAGAGTAGATTGTACCCAACACTAAAACTTCCCCTAGCTGATCACTGATATCCTCATTCATGCTTTTAGCATGTTGTTCTTGGGTAGTGATGGCTTGGGGTTGGTAAAAACATACTTTGTTGTCTATTCGTTCTCAAATTATGGGCATTGGGAAAGGAAGAAGAAAGAAGACTAAAAAGGTACCTGAAGAAATTGCTATTCTGCTTTCTCCTTTATTGGTTTAAATGCTAATCTGCCACTTCTGAAAACAAGAAATTTCCCCCAGAGCATTCCTTTTGACCTTTCTTAACTTCCTCTCCTTTCTTTCCCTCTGACTTTATTTTTAGACGGATATCAAACAGGAAATTCCAGTCCACTAGGAAATGGTGAATTTTCTAGCTAGAGAGTGGAGGGTGGAGCCCATTGGGAAATCAGTAATGGAGAACAGGCCAGGGGTTTGGGCAGAGGAAGAATGAATAGATACCGGTAAAACAAGAGGTCATCTCCGCTTCTTTTATCTCCTACTAGGGATGAAACCAGTAAGTTCCCTCTGTGCCTAAAGAACAAGTTTTAAAAAACAGACCAGTTGATTTAAGGCAAAATTCAAAAATTGAAAGACTGGCAAGACCTAGAGAGCAGTTGTAGCCACAGAACTGTTCTAATGCCCCAACACCGGATGGATGAGGGTGTGTAGGGTACCGAGAGACATAACGATGATTTGCCACTTACTGCTAAGTGTTGCCAAATGTGCTTTAAGTACCTCATGTACTGGAAATACACTGCAAATTACCTTCCTTATGTTGTGAATAGGAAAAGAAGCTTTTTCTTTCTTTCCTGTTTATATTATCGATCACTGCATATTCAAATCCACCTCTTCTGCCTTGTAAGAAATTGATGTCTAGGGTGTACTTTATAACACTTTGTACTTTTTGGATTTGAAACTGTAAGATGTCACACAGTATGACCTTTCTGAGTGAGTTTATTAGCCTAAATGTAGTTTCAACTTCTTAAGCCAGCAAATACAAAATCTTATACAACTACTAAATTTTTCACAAATTATTTGGAATTCTCAACGATAGCACTATATAGCAAGTTGATTCTGGATTAAAGAATCAACTGGAAACTTAATTTTACAGATTGATATTATTAAAAATCTCTAGCATTGGTTTCCATGGTGTAAGAGATCTGGAAGTAGGCTTCCTAGCTGGGAGAACAGCATCTTTGCTGAAGCTTGCACATAACAAGGTAAAAAACTATTATACACTTACATTACCATACTGGTAAGCTCACATAACAAATGTAGAAACTGGCCCGCTAATCATAAAAGTCCTTCTTACAAAAATAATGATTCAGAAATGACTTAACACTATGAAAGCTTTCTTAAAGTTTTAATCTATTAAAACTCATTAAAAATTAAGATGCATTCTTGGTTTGTCCTCTATTTTTTTTAGTCAAGTAGTACTTGACTAAAGTAAAAAGTGGAAATAGTACAAAAAGGTAAATATATCTATATATGTGACTCCCTTATACCACAGACACCATCACAGAGGAAACTATTACTAATAGTTTATAGCATCCTTCCCAAAATTTTAATACAACATAGCAATACATATCCTTTTTTAAATCCAAATGGGAACATCTTCTGCACGTTCCTTTTTTTTTTTTTTTTTTTTTTTTTGCTTAATAACATTTTTGGATAAACTCCCATCTAATCCTATAATCTTTCAATCTAATAATCAAATCCTAAAATCTGAATACCATAACACAAGCACCAACTGTTATTTATGTTTCTCAGCACACCTTCTACCTATCCAATATATGTTAAGTGAAAGAATGGTTGGTCAGACATATATGAGAAACACTTGAAAAGGTAACACTTAAAGAACGTAAACAGCCTTCTTTCTTGCTGAACTTTCCAGATTCCTGAATGTGCTAGTTTGCATAGTGACCCAAAAAGTTTATGAGGTACACTACATTTCACAAATTACTTTAAGCAAGGAGTTTTCCCACAGGGGAGTATGTTTTGCAATTGGTATTCCAAAGAACACACTTTGGGAACTGCTTAGCTACAGTACCTACTTTAATCATCCTAAAAATCCTGGCAGATAGGTTGCATTATGCCCATCTTATAAAAGAATGAAGCTGAGACACAGAAAGTTTAAGTGACTTTCCTATGGTCACCAGCTGGTAAGTGACAAAATTGGCATCAATCCACCAACTCTATTGTCTTCTCCCCATACCACACAGAACTCATCATCCTTTTAGCATCATTAGGCACTAGTAATATTAAGGAAATATTCCTTGTCTTTAATCTAACTGAAGAGGCTGAGCTTAAAAATATTTTGACAGTATAGGTCTGGATACCAGAAGGGCCAAAATCACACTATCTATAAAATGTGCAACAGGATTTCAGAAAAGGAAGACATGACTGTGGACAGAGTAGTCCAGGAAAGGCTGGTCTGTCTGACCTAGAGCACATTAGTCATGCCCCTCCACAGTCAGTTTCTTCAGCTACAAATCTAAGATAGTGCCTTTTTGGTAGCATTTCCAACCAGATAAATGAAAGCTTTTACACAAAGCCTGACTTCTCAGTCGATGTTGGTTTTTATTGCTGCCTTCAAAATTTGTTCCTGATTTCCTTCCACCCCTACCTAACCTTTATATTATTTGGAGAATCGATCATTTTGCAGAAAACTGTATGTCCTTTCTGCATGATTCACATCAATTTCTAGCTTCCTAGAATTCAAAAATGCTAAATCTTTAAAAAATATTTTTCTGAAATAAAAATTCAAAAATACGTTTAAAGATTTCCAAATCAAAAAGTATAAATATTTGCAAAGTAAGTGTCAAGCCCTGTAATCTTTGCTCACAGATTAGAAAATGGAAACGGTAAGTTGAAACCAGCCAGAAACAAATACTATGGGCCTCAGATAATGAGGATGGGAGAGGGTTCTGGTCTGAGGTCAGGAAGTGGCCTGGAGGAAGAGCTAGGAAGACACAGACTTCTCCCGTCTCCCCCTGAGTCGAGCTGGAAAGTGGATGGGAGGAGATCAGGAGATGTCTCTCGGAGAGGGCAGCGGAATGGGCGGTATCGCTATTCCTCCAAGACTTTCTCCATTTGGTATCCAAATTTTCCTGGATTCACAGTTTTCTCTCTCTAATCACATCCACAGCCCCAGGAATAACAAAATCCTGGGACACTTGGTTTCCAGCCCTTGCTTTAAATTGCTCCCTTAACTGTTAGCAAGTTGACCTATCTTTTGCTAGTTCCTGAACTTCTGACAAGGTCTCCTCTTACTTGTCATAGTTATCTATGGCCTCTTAGCTTTGGCAGAGATAATGTCATTTCTTGGACTAGTTGGCCTCTTGCTCCGGTAACATGCAAAAACTCCTAGCAAATTTCTATAGTAACATAATTTAACATCAACTGCATACTGCCCTGCTCAGGGCTTATTTTATACAGGGCTGATCTTCCACCCACTCTTGACCTAACTGGATCTACACACCTTAAATGAAGGAACTAAGTTGCAGCTCATATATTCTTCAATTTGTAATCTGATTTTCTTACCCTGAAAGTTTAGCTAAGTTTTTATAAGACATCGAGAAAGGATTTTTAAATAGCCATTTCTTTTTGGTAATTATACCAAACATCCCTTATGTACCTGTTTACACATTCTGTTGGCTTTACCTAGTATTCCAACCACTGCTGAGGCAACCAGTTCTCCGCAGGCTTCAACCACTTTCAAGCTGATGCAATCTGGCAGGTCTTCACTCTGAACAATGGGACTGGCGAGCCAAAGGATAAATACTTTCTCCATCCTTTCCACCATCAGTTCTGAGATATATTTCACATGGTTTCTCAGAAAGTTCCATGGGATTGAAAAACCAGTTACCCATTGGCATGACCAACGTGATAACACATTGTTGTATTGGCTCTTCCTTCTTCCTGTTTCACTCCCCTGTCCTTGTCTCCAGCACCCTAAGACTACATTCTCACATAGGCCTCTGCCTCAAGCTCTGCTTTTGAAGGCAAGTTGGTCTACTGATCAGGGTCCAACAGGGAATCAGAAACCATACTGGAAATTTGAACAGAAAAAAATGTAATATAAAAAAATATTAACTTGTACCAGAGGATTAACTACAAAGAGGTAAAAGAATAGTAAAGAACATGAGAAGAGCAGATAAAGGAAGCAGCCATTACTTCTAGGGCTAAGATGAAGTACTCAGAGAAAGAATGAATCGGGAAGAGGGCTCTCTCCAAGACTGAGAATGGAACCTCATTAGGGAAGGCGTGGCTGTGGCCTTTGGACAGCTGAGGAATTAGCTTGACTGCCACTGGTCAGGACTGCCTGGTAGGCTGCCAAAGAGAAAGCCATGTCCCGGAACGCCAGGAAGGCTCTCCGTGAAGCTGCCTCCCAAGGCTCTGGTGAGATCCTTCAGGAAGCCACCACTGCTGCTGGCAAAACTAGCCAGAAAGCTACCCTTTGGAGTATTGGTGACACTCGCTGAGAAGAAGCAGCCCTGGGCATTGGTAAAACTAACAGGAGAGTGTTCACTAGTGGGAGCAAGGACAAACAAATACACTGAAAAGATGAAGAGAAACCCCTTCCTCCTGCAGTGTCCTTTCCAGCTCTTTCTACCAGCAAGGCTAACATTGTGCCAGCTGGCTAAGGAAAAATGTTTACAGGTTCTAACTCCAGTAGCACGAAGCCAGGGCAAAGAAGGGTGGATTGGGAACAGAGAAGCAGTAAGTCACAACTAGCACACAAGGCAAAGACCGCTTTCCACCAACAATGGACAAAACATCTTCTTTCCCCCTGGTTGTTTACCAAAGTAGTTGGGACAAGAGAGCTCAGCCATGAGCAGCAGTTTCATGCCAGGACCTACCCAAACCACATCTCACTCACCTGCTGTTCTTTCCTTTGATCCTCCCTGTTTCCCAGCTCACAGCAGCCCCTGAGCCTTCCTTGCTTTCATGACTTACATCTTGCACTCATCAGCTCCTCATATCCATGACTGTGTGTGAGAAGTGTTCTTGCAGCTCAGCTTTGACCACAAGATCCCACACAGGCCATGCCAGCTAATGAGCTTCTCTGCCAGGGAGAGGCAGTCAGCACCTCGCTTTCCCTCACACTTCCATTCAGATATCGTTCTCACAATGTAAGGTGCTAACCAAATCCCGTTAAGTCCAAAGTGAGTAGGTGATCTCAGCATGTCAACTTCTTTCGCACTCAATAAAGCCATCATAATAACTGTCAAACTTTGGACTGGTAACCTCTATTAATCAAAATACCACCAAAGTCTTGTTACTAAGAACATTCATGTGGGAGTCAGACAAATCAGTGTTCAAATTCTGGCTCTACCATTTGTTGTCATGTGCTCTCAATCAAATTTTTAGTTTTAATCTCATTCTCTACTGTAACATGCAGATAAGTTTTGCTTTATGAGGTTATTTTGAAAATCAAAAAACAAATAAGAAGCTCTCATTCACCCAACAAATATTTGTCAAACATCTACTATGTGCCAGAAATTTTGCTAAACATGAAGAGAAAAGGTAATGTATGTAAACATCTGGCTCTTGGTAGAAACTTAATGCAAAAGAATTTCTTTTCCTTTTCCTTCACTTTATTCCTGTGAACATCGGCCACAGTAAGTGAGCTACACAGTTTAGTTATCATTATTCCTCTTATTTGTGTTTCTTTGTTTTGTAGGAAGCAGAATAGAAAAATCTTTATAGATTACATTCCTATACTAATTACTAGGGCTAGTGCCTCTAAGGATACTCAGGTGACTGCTATGTGTAATTAAGATCATTATTAGTGATCATATAGGCTCTCTATTGCACCCATTGTAAGTAATAGTACACACGTCAAATACCTTTGACATTCTTATTATTTCAAAGACTTGTGTAAGTGTGAAACATTTACATTTTACATATGGGGATGGAGAGGTTAAATCATTTACCCAAGGTCACTCAGTACATCAGTGACATAATTACTAGCTAAACCCTAGACTTCTGGTGTCCTGGTCCCGCTTCCTCTTCCCTCTCCTTGAGAAAACATACAGGGATGCCTACTTGCCTTTTACTCTTCTCTTAAGAAAGTACACCGAAAAAAAAAAAAAGTACTTGCATTTTCCCCCAAATCAAATTAATCAGAAAATAAAATTAAAGTACATTTATTTAGCAGAAAGCTACTCTTTCCATTAATGAGAATTTTATTAAATATAATAAAATATTTCAGGCAATTCCTTTCTTTCTGGTGTTTTTTTCCTACTTCCTTTCTCAGATTTATTGAAAAGCATTTTTATTAGTGCAATAATAGGCTCCAGGACATGCAATTATATTGAGATGCTGACACTTTCCTGTTAGTTGCAGCCTTTGGCCTGAGGCCAAACACTGAACCTAAGCACATGAGTTTCTGTGCAAGCAGTCCTGGCATGTCATTCGTGTGCATTTGTCCTTACAGCAACCTCCAATTGTCACCCACTATAGAGAGAACTAACTAATTTTTCCCTCCCATTACAATTAATCCAAATAGATACTCCCATCTCTCTTTTAGGGAAAACCAAAAATTCCTTATGAAATTATTGGAGGATGCATTTAAGGACAGACCTGCTGTCCTTAAAAAAAAGGTTTTGACTTCAGTTTCATGTAGGGAAATACCATAAAGGGTTTCATTACTTTATGAGTCATTTACAAACATGAAATGCAAATGCTTGTGCCTTTGTCATGAGTATTCTTTATAGCCTTCACTTCTGCACATTTTTTCATTGCAAATCCTCCTCCTTCCAAGTTCTAAACCAGAGTATCTCAGAGTAAAAGTGTAGATATTAACCATAAATAAAATACAGATCCAAACCTCTAGAACTTTTTTTTTTAATTTCTCAGGCAAGAATAAACTATCCTTTAAAAAGAATAAAGAAACCATCAGAGGATGCTTCTGAATCCACTCCCATTTTTTGTTTAAAGACATTAGTCCTAATCCTAAAGGAGTGAAATCTCTTATCCTTGCTAGATTCTGTGCCATAGACCTTCCCCATATATCCCAACCTCCTTCTTGGAAACACTGTATGTGTTGTTAGAAAACCCACATGCAAACCTTAAAAACTTAGCTTTTCTTGCCCGAAGATGTATCTTCAACCCCCACAGGGCATATGACTGTTGCCCCTAAGCTTGGCAGTGTTTTGGCTGTGATTTCCTCAGCCAGGAGGTACTAAAAACACTAGTTTTTCTGACCTAAATTTGGTGTGAGGGGCTCCTGGGAGAGGTCCCAAACACCTATGTTCCTCCTGAACTATATATAGACCCCCAGCACTGACCATATTTCCCTCTCTTTCTGATGACCAGGCTTGGTTTCCTGGGGCCATTTCAGTCCTGTTAGATTAGGACCCTGACTGCAGTGTAGCTCTCATCAGTCTCCCTTCCTGAGTACCGGCCAGACTGCTTGAATCTGGCCAGACCTCCTTGGAAGTAGAGTGCCCCAACATGGTGATAAAAATTATTGTGAGCACTTTGAAACACTGTTGCCAACCCAGATCAGGCCCAGCAGGCAGAGTCCCTTGGACACTGATGGAGCTCTGCAAACCTTCCTTTAGGTTGGCCCTAAAGCCAGGTACTAGGCAAATGAAACCCTAGTCCTACCCAACAGCCACCCCCACCACTGCCGTCCACATGACTCTGAGTAAGTCACAGGGATTCAAGTGCTACAAAAGTCAGAAATGACCATTTTCCATTCTTAGGGAGGTATAAAGAAAGAAAAGTCTCTAGGAATCTCTGAGGTTCAGAATAGTGTGAAGTTGGGAGCAGAGGGGTGGAGGGCAGGAAAATAAAGTTGTAACCAGAATAGCCTTTTCATAACAGGGGAAATTATGATGCAGTGGCTGGTGATATTTTGCTGACCACCAAATCATCTCCATTGTAGCATCACAGAGAGTTACGATGGGGGAAGGAAAGCTGCTTAGCGGACAGGAATGGGTAAGGGCCTAGTTTACAGGTAACAAGTGAGGCTGCAAGTCCCCTCTCTCTTATATATAGAGTGTAAGACATGGAGCCACATTCTCACACTGATAAAGCAAGATAATATAATCTACACACTGTTTTTTAAACTGTACACTTTGTCAGTCCATTCTTTTAATGTAATCATAATATGATTACGCATATAAAATACAGGAACATTCAAATATGTATATATGTACATATATGTCTGTACAGACATGATATGGTCATATACATGTGTGTATATGATGTGGTCATGCATATACATAATGGCGATGCATTAGATCTATCACAGACTGGAACCTCTCTTATCAGTGAAGACATTCTCATGTTTTCCACCTCTTAACAACATATATACCCCTCTATATATTCCCTCACAGCACTCATGATTTACCTGACTTCTATTCCCTTCCCACCTGCCCCCCTCACACCCAGATTACAGCTCTTGCCTGTTTTGTATGTTCCATCTTCTACCCTCTTCTTTCTATCACTGGCCAATGCATCACTGATTCACCTTTCTCCTTCTTAAACCAGCTTCCTTGCCTCTTCACACACCAATATTTTATCATTTTCTTTAAATAGTCTACTCATGGATAAGAAATAATACCCTTATAATTTTTCTCTTATAAATATCATCGAAGTACATAAAATTTCCTTTGAAATTTGAAATTACTTCTCTGTTTATTCAGAGCCCTAAAATGACACGGACAAAGACTAAATGTAAGCAAGTATTACTAATAAATTCTCTTCTAAATTAATGTCTGAATAAGTATGTGGATAATAATTGTCATTCATACCAGTAACAGTATTGATTTTGAAGCTAGACCCAGAGAATTCTTAGGATATACAAACTGGGAATTACCCTATTTGAAATGCATATTTCATTGGAATCTGGTTATATAAAAGATTTCAGGGAAATTGTTTCTAACAACATTGTAACATTGTACCCTAATGTCTATGATGTTTGAGAAATATACATTGGTCACATTTTATGTACAGAATGAATGAAAACTTTGCCCAATTTAGTACTCACATAATTCACATGTTACAAAGGATGGGAGTATTACTGTTTATAGCTTAAGTATCAACATCAGGCAGAAATAAAGAAAATACAGTTTCAATGCTTGGTCCACTTTACCCACCAGGTTTGAATTGTGGAATTACTAGAATTTTTTAATCAAGAAGAGCTGTTTCAAATTTTGAACATAAAGTGAGACCTTATTGATATTTTAAACAAATAATTCCAAAATGAGCAAATAGGCCTGAAAGCTAAAAACAAAAATAAAAGATAAAAAGAGAAGCTTAATACCTCCAAATGTTAAAGAGACTTACCAATGATTTGAGACAGACACCTTCCCCAAGGCTTACTGAAAGTCAGCTGAGAGGACTCTACCCACTTAACTGCTGCCATCTTACCACTGCCTCTACCATTGATATTAGCCATGGCCAGGAAAAAGGAGGAAGAAAGAGTCATTGGGATCATCAGCCATATGGGAAATCCAGAATTCATGGTGAGAAAAGGTTCTCTTGGCTCCATGTGGGGAAGGGGAAGGGGCACCTTCTCCCGACCAGACAAATGAGGAGGGATCCAAGAGAATCACTTGTGGAGTTCAGAGGAAGCTGCCCAGAGAAAGAGACTGGTTTATTGCTCTCAGTATGATAGTTTGGGAGGCAGCAGACTTGCTCATCTGCCTTTGCACCTGTTTCAAAAGAGAGAAAGAGAGCTGGGGATGTGCATAGTAGGGTGGGGACATCTGGCAGGTTCACACCAGTTTTCCATGATTCACGTGAATAGTAAAGAGAGTAGTTGGCCTGAACTATCTAACCTGAATTCCACCCAAGAGGGAGACCACCATTCAAACCTGAACCCACACAGCAGGGAAGACACAGTGAGGTAGCTCCCCCAACCCTCAGAGGTCTTTGAAGAACTTGCACACATGCCCTCAGAGGAGCCAACCTGCAGATACCTGCCATGCTGGGGTCCCTAAACGTAAGCCAGGCAAGCAATGATAACTAAGTGAAAACTTGTTAAGGGACACATCCCCTTTCCCCTCATCCCACGTCCTCCCACAATGCCAGAAGAGCTAGATTCAGCATAGGGAAGAAGACAAGACATTCAAGACACCTAGTGTGAGATCCTCCCTTACAACATGCTAGAGTGAGAACAATGAAAGAGCAGACCTCATTCCCTTCCTCATTTCTGGCCAGCTCTGCTCCAGAAGTAGGGATGGTGATCCAATTCAAATCAGTCAATAAACTGAAGGTTTTAGCTGAACTAGACTGACTCAGCCCAGAAAGTTACCCAATTTGCCTAGAATGTGTCTATGGGCTCCACAACCCAGATTCTTAACAGTACACTTGAAGGCAGATATTAAAATGTTAATAATCCACTTGGTTGAAACTCTTCAATAAACCAGATATATTTTTATAAACCCCAAACATGAATTTACATAATCTGGATTTGTCTTAAATGACTACTGGGTACTCTACTTTTTGAAAAGTATGATGTTTTGGAACTTGAAAGAGTAGGTGTAACAGTGGTTACCGACATGTCTTGAGAAGGGATATTAGTGAATCTAGCCCAGACGCGTAAAGAGGAGTTTGTAGCTGTGCCAGACGGTAACCTAGGCTCAGCCCGTATCCAGCAAAGTCTAGCTGTACTGGTCTCAGTCACGTCAAGTACAAATTCTCAATCTTGTTAACTAGTAAAATGAATGATTTATTTACTATTCTTGCTATACTTCACTTAACCAATAGTTCAAAACTGATAAAATCTGCCTTTGCTAAAACCAGGAGGCACTGGTCCAAAATTTTCCATTTGTAAATTATAGGCCAATGTCCCATTCATAATTCAGCCATGAGTCACTTTTAAAATGAACAGAGCTACAAATGCAATCACTGCCCAGCACAAACACGGTTGTTTTGGTTGTATAAACCTAAGTACTTAAATTTATACCCATTTTGCTCAGCTTTGGAAAGGATAGAAATTCAAGCTTAATACTAATGGTGAACAAGTATGATATTTTGATTGACTTTTCTGTGCTTGTGAATATCAAGGAGCCCATATTATTTAAAAGTAGAGTCCTTCATTTTCTCTCATGTTAATAGCAGACAGCTGTAGCATGAACACAGTTCATCAAACCTTTCTGTTGCCAGGAGCCACATTAAAGCAATAGTGGGTCAAGCAGTGAACAGAACCAAATTACACAAGGTGTTTTTGACCACGGCTTCTTTCTTGAGCAGAGACCAGCAACACATACATAGGGTATCAGAGGTTAGAATAAGCCTACATCCCAATATGAAAACTGATATTCTAATCTGTTTAAGGTATTTTTTTACAATTATATTAATTCATGAAATCAGAATGCAAACACCCAAATTTATGTCTGTATTTATGATAGCTGGAAGCATATTTAGTATACTAGTGATAATAAAAAGCAAGAACTCATAAATATGATTGTATATAATAAAAATATAAGCTACAGGGGTGCCTGGGTGGCAGAGTTGGTTAAGCGTCCAACTCGTGGTTTCGGCTCAGGTCATGATCTCAGGGTCATGGGATCAAGCCCCATGTCAGGCTCCTCACTTAGCAAGGAGTCTGCTTGGGATATTCTCTCTCCCTCTGTCCCTCTTGCTTGTGCTCTCTCTCCCTCTCTCTTTCAACATAAATCTGAAAAGATTTAAAAAAATTAAAAATTAAAAAACTTAAAATATAAGCTATAAATCAATATCAGTTATGCTAGAATACAGGCTTTATGAAAAAACTATGATTATACTCTTTTTTTCTTACTTCATTCAACTAATTTAAGCTTTTGCTATATAAACTTATAATTTAGCTTCATATAAGCAACCAATTAATTTCTTTTATTTTGTTTGGACTTCTAAAGTCTCTGTTTAAGGGTGCCTGGGTGATTCAGTCGTTAAGTGTCTGCCTTCGGCTCAGGTCATGATCCCAGGGTCCTGGGATCAAGCCCCGCATCGGGCTCCCTGCTCGGCAGGAAGCCTGCTTCTCCCTCTCCCTCTCCCACTCCCCCTGCTTGTGTTCCCTCTCTTGCTCTCACTCTGTCAAATAAATAAATAAAATCTTTTTTAAAAAAGGTAAAGTCTCTGTTTAAAGAGAAAACAAGTTTGATGTAAGCAATTTAATTCCATTTTTTCCCAAAATAACAAAACCATTTTTCACCTACGGAATTCCAAGAGGATTCTCTGTACAGAGTTAACTCATCCTATGCAACTGCCCCCATCAACTTTGTAGCCAGTGACAATGTGACTATCTAAGTATTCTAATGATTCATGATGGGAACCAAATTTAGCTACAGTTCAGCTTTTCATTGTTCTGACACTTTATTTTGAATCAAAAATAAAAGTACAATCTGTTTTTCTGACCTGAGCAGACACAAATAATTTATAAGTTCACAAGCTAATTTTAATATTAAAAATAAATATATATACCTATATATATTTAGTCTTCGTGTACATTCAGGTTGTCCTAAAAATAAGATGGAAAACAATCTGCAAGAATTATTTCTTCTGGTTTGATAAAGCTTGTAAATAACACTAAACTCATGAGAAAGTTCAATCTCATAAGGTTTCTAGTTTGACATTTAGGCAAGAAGTAAGTAAAGGCTCCACATTCTTTACTACTTAACTGAAAATTCCTTTCCACATTTCAAAAGGAAAGAAGGAAGCGAAACTGAAATCTCATCTAAAAAAGCTAGCACAAATTACTAAGCTATTTAGGTAGTGTAATACTTGTGAGAGTAAATATTGTAGAAAAAGAGGAAGGGCTATTGTTCAAAAATTGGAGTCATTATAAGGAAGTTTACTTTCTTTGTCAATAAATATTTATAAAGTGGCTTCAATGTGACAGACACTGTTCTAGAAGCCGGTGAAACAGCAATGAACCACATAAATAAAATTTCTCTCATAATAGAGCTTGTATCCTAGTGGGAGAGGCAGCTAATTAACTATATGAACCAATATAAAATGCAATGGTAGGGAGTAATAGGAGCTATGAGAAAAAATAAGCAAGGCATGTGATAGAGAGATGTGGGCAGGGAGACTTTTGTAAGTTGGTCAGGGAAGGCTTCTCAGAAGAAGTGACCTGCCTGCAAAGACCTGGGGGATGGGGAGAGTCAAGGGGGCTGGGGGGAGTCTAGGGGAAGATCATTCCAGGAAGGGGAAAGAAGAAAACCAAGGTAGTGATTTTCTCCTGATAACTCACATCTGATACACATGCCAACCTCCTCTAACTCTTACTGATGCACTCAATTTTTATCAGTTTTTTGATGATAATTTCTTACTGAAGAATGACTATGTTTTCAGTGCATTAAAATGTACATCACATAAATGTGCCCTCTTTTTAATAATGTTTATTTAAGGGCTGGAAAGGATCTTGGAGCAAAGTAGTTCATATTCTCATACTACAGATGTGGAAACTAAGTCCCAGAAAGGCTCTATGGTCTGCCTACTGTCACAAACTAGTTAGTAGGAGAACCAGGAGTAAGTGTAAATCTTAGCCTGACATTTTTCACAATTTCTCTTGCCTTGTAGTTATTTGTGTAGTTATTTATATCCATCTCATTTCCTCAACTAGACTCTGAGTTTCCTAGGAATAAAGAAAAAAATATGTGTGTACATGTATACATATACATACATACGTAGACGTATGTATGTATGTGTGTATGGTCTAGTAGGGTGCTTGCCTTTCATACAACTGGTGATCAATTAATATTTCCCGAATGAACAAATATTCTTCTAAGTCAGCCATTTTTCAAAATCCCCCAGATCTCTTCAAATCCTATATAATCTCTTTGGTAAAGTTATTTTGTCTCTCCTACTGGAATTCTTCAATGAACTGGTAGAGATCTACTTCACTTACTATTTTATAAGTGCTGATAGGCTTAAGCATGGTTCTTGCCAAAGGGTTCATGATCTAAATTAGAAACGAAGATAGAATATAAACACAGAGGAATCCAGTAACATGCTCATTTCATGCCTGGATAGTCCTGCTGAATAATATGTAATTTTGACAGTAAACACTTAAGGAAGAAGCTTTACGTTTACTGTAGAGACCTGAATACATCTTTGGCATGAAATAATCAATACTGATAACAGCCCAAATTTGGGTAATATGCTCTCAATAAAACACATTGATCTCTGTTGATTGCCATATATGCTATTAATAAACATTTCCTTACAAACAATATTAGGCTTCCTATATTGTTATACTTACAACACATATAAACCCAAATTGGGGCTACAAAGGCTATTATCATTTGATCCATATAATTTGTCAATAATAACAAAATACACTGTTACAAAATAATAACAAAATGCATGGGAATATGTAACTGGGATAGTTGACAGTTCTTAAAGAAAGTAAATTCTTCCTAAATTTGTTCTTTCCTTACATAAACAATATAAAAAATAATTAAATCCTTGCAGAAAGACAGCAATAAAAAAAAAAAAAAAATGACCTGGTTTCTGTGCCCAAGTTCCCAGTACTCTGCAGAGCATAAGTTAAAAGTCTCAGCTTTTCCACCGTGCAATTCAGAGAATGTGGTGGGAACAGAATTCGAAAGCAACTCAGCTGGAAAATATCTTAGATGAAATATTTTTGTCGAGCACTTTTCTCATGTGAATTTGCTTCTAGTTTGGTAGATACCAGTCACCAGAACACGGCCTTCATTTTACCTCATGTCTCGAGGATTTTTTTTATTAATCAACAAACCGCTGTATACGCCAGCAGAACAAAGGCAAAAAAAAAAAAAAAAAAAAAAAAAAACAAAGCAACCATGTTTAACAGGAGCTGTATCTCTTATAAGGTCAATAGACCAGAGTCATATTTTAATATCCTCAAAGGTCCTGTCCTATGATAAAATAACAATGCGGAAAACTGCTTAAGGCTCTCTGCCCAGTTGGCTTTCTTCTCAAAATCAGATTCATTGTTACCCATAAGGATTCATCTATTTTTTAAAGATACATGTCAAATTTGATAGCTTTTGATTCAAAGTGAATAATAGCAACCTAAATATTAAAAGCATGTTTTCCCCCAGATGTGCTGATGTCTCAGTAGGTTCTTTTTTATACCAAGGAAAACAAAGCACACAAACTGCTTATCAAATTAACAGCCTGTAGAACTGATGTCCTGGACGAAACAGCAGCAGCCTATTGAGTAGGTGTCATCTGATCAAAAATATTTCAGATATACAAAAAAAGAAAGTTAAGAGAACCATATGAAAGTGTGATAGCCACAGAAACAACCAATTTAGAAATTAACTCCTTAAATGATAAAACAAAATCAAGTCAAAATTATCTTGAACCCATTAAAAGTTTACATTCCAGAGCAGTGATTCTCAATTCCCTGTTGTATACATGCTAAAAGCTTGATCCCATAGAAGTAATCCTTTCTCTACTCACAAATGCTAAAATATATTAAGATTATATTCAATGGGAAGACATGACTTGAAGGAGAAACTCCCCAGTCAAGATTCTTACACTTTATTTTATGCCACTTGCCCCATTTCTAGCCCCTCATAGGAATCACATTTGCAATCTCATTCTTAAGATAAATTTTAATTTGGTCATTTTAATTTGGACATAGTATTGTGGTATTATATTGTGCCAAATGTCCTCAGATTTCTACTCCTGGCTCTGCAGGTCCAAGAATCTTGTAGCCCTGCAGGAAAAACCACAATGCCCACGTAATCATTTACAGGCTACTATTAATGAAGGAGGTACTCTCCATCAAGCACTACTCTTACAGTGGCAAGTGCAGGAATGACATTCCAGAATCTCTCATGAGGAATTACAAAGCGCAGAAGGACATTTTGTAACATAAATTACAATAGAGATCAATTATATAACCCTATGGCATTTGACATTCAATCGATAACCAAATGTTTGTTTAAATAAATTTTGTGTTTTATATAATAAAAGAAATCATATTTTTAAAGATTTATTTATTTATTAGAGAGAAACTGAGAGTGTGTACGAGTGGGGGGGATAGGGGAGAGAGGGAGAGATAGAATGTTAAGCAAGTTCCATGTCCCGCACAGAGCCCCACAGTGGGCTTGATCTCACAACCTTGAGGTAATGACCTGAGCTGAAATCAAGAGTCAGAGGCTTGGGGCGCCTGGGTGGCTCAGTCGTTAAGCATCTGCCTTCAGCTCAGGTCATGATCCCAGGGTCCTGGGATTGAGCCCCTCATTGGGCTCCCTGCTCGGCAGGAAGCCTGCTTCTCCCTCTCCCACTTCCCCTGCTTGTGTTCCCTCTCTCACTGTCTCTCTCTCTGTCAAATAAATAAAATCTTTAAAAAAAAAAAAAAAAGAGTCAGAGGTTTAACTGACTGAGCCACCCAGGCACCCTAAAAGAAATCATATTTTTAACAAATTCTTTTTTGAAGTCATGGAAGAACTCCCATTCCCTTGGATTTTATGTAAGTTCAGCCCATTCTCAGTAGGTACTGGAGGAACCCTAAGAGAAAAAGGAGATTGAGAAAGAAGGACATTTAATATTTGTTAGTTTATGAAAACTAGTTGTAACTGGTCACTCTATTTATCTTTTAATACATTCTTTGAGTCTCCTCGGGAGGGGCATGAGAACCTAGGAGAGAAAGATATTTTCCCCAGGTTTTTAGATAATCTCTTTTGTCATTTGTCCCCTGCCAAACACATCTAGTCATAAATACCAGGACAGTATCACTCACCTAGTAAAATAGGAAAGAAATATTGAGGCAGGAGACCACCATTCAACTATATCTGAAACAGAGATGTATTTGTTGCAGGCTAAGACAGGGCAAAATACAGTCTATTGAACAAAATAAAAACCTGATCTTGTGTTGGGTTTGGGGGAAGCAAAGAATCCAGGGATTGGCTGAATTCTAGAAATGGGAGCATATAGGTACAGGCTAACTTTCAGTGTGTTTAGTGATTGGCCGGCTTTCAGAAACACGGGTACCTGAGCAAGGCTGCTGATGCTTTAGGAAGGATCTACAACCAGTTCTGCGGTTCCTTGCTGACAATTTGAGACTAGAATCAAAGAACAATCCTCCTTGTACTACCTTTCATGAACTTAAAGAATAAGAACACTTTGGTCTCAATCAGAATGGTGACCGTTATGGTCCAGTGTAGAATTTCTGGCAGATAATACTTTCCTATTATATTTTATAAGAAAATATGTTGTCTTAAGAAATTAATTTTTACCTCATTAATAAACACTAAATATTATTTATTAATATAATAATAATTCATTGTATTTTTGTAATTAATCATCAAATCCCTAATGACTCAAATATGTGATTAAGTCTAGCTTTAATGCTGAGAGAATAAGCCTGATCTGAATAACCAAAGTTAAAAATATTAAAACATGGACTACTGCATGTGATAGCTTGAGGACTTTTTGTCCCATATTTATCTACTCCAAAAAAGGAAATTTGGGAATCAGCTAGATCTGTTCAAAATCTGTCATTTACTGAATGTGTAGCTATAGAAAAATTAGTCATATTTTCTTTATAAAAAATAAAGATAGTAATAACTTCCAATGTTGTGAGAAGTGATATATAGAAGAAATGCCTGCATTCATATACAATACATTGTTGAAATTATAACCAGAAATGGAATGTGAGAAAAGTAAATGATAATGTCCCATGTCACTGCATCTATAAGAGTTGATGCTAAATAATGATGAGGATAATAATAATAAAATTATATAAATCCCAAATTAGGCTTGACACTACCATTTTTATATATGATTTTATCTTTATTTTCTCCCCAGGTTAGGTTGAGACAGAAGTTTTACCACTTTCCGGACACTTAATAATTTCCACCCATGCCTTAATTGTACTTAATTGATGAAATACACATTTATTAAGAATAGGAATAGCATTTTCACTTTTCTATTTCCATAAGGCAGTCAGAGAAAAATATAATAAAATATTCAACTCATTTCACTAATTGCCAAAGACAGCAATAGTACCAAATTCAAATCACTGGGTAGGAGGCAATGCAATACTCAAAATATCCTCTTATCAGCTCAGGTGTGGATGTTGCAATTTGTTGTGGAAGAGATACTACATTTATACAGTAGCCATTAGCTACATGGGGCTATTTAAATTTAAATGGA
Organism: Halichoerus grypus; assembly: GCF_964656455.1. Taxonomy (NCBI): domain Eukaryota; kingdom Metazoa; phylum Chordata; class Mammalia; order Carnivora; family Phocidae; genus Halichoerus; species Halichoerus grypus. The sequence continues at coordinate 84,190,270 of NC_135713.1, read as the reverse complement.
AAATAATTAACATCAAATAAAACTTTAAATTCAATTTCTTACCAGCCATATTTCAAGTGATCAATAGCCACATGTGACTACCATATTGCACAGTATAGAGAAAAAATCCAAAAATTCAGTTGGATAGAGCTGGCCTAGAGACTTTTCCTTGTGTAATGTTCGAAAATGTAAATATTTTCTGAAGCCTGTCAATTCTTCACTCCTTATATTTCATCCCTTTCCTTCTATTCTCACAGCTATTACTTTCTGAGTTCAGGATCCTCACGAGTTAGCTATTGCAATAATCTGTAAACTCACTGTTTCTAGTCTCTTCACCTGCTCATCCATCCTATAAACCAAAGTTGATTAATTTTTCTCAAACAATGTCTTTGTCCCCATCCAAAACTTTCAGGGTCTTCACCTTAATTATGTGTGCCAAGCAGAAGTGTTCAGTTCATAAGAATCTTCTATCAACTCACTTACTTCCTTCTCCTATAAAGGGATTCCCAAACCTACACAAGTCCTCTGCCCCATCACAAATATCAGTTCATTGTCCCCCAGTTATGCTTTGCCCATTTCCACTTTTGCCCAAGCTATCTTTTTCTATCTAAAAATACTTGTAGATTCCATCCCACACACTTGAATGTTATGCCACCATCCTATCAAATCCAGTTGGTCTGAGTTTATCCATACAGCTGAACTTGACCACCTCACACCATAACTATCTCTAATAACCCATGTTGGGGATCTCTCCTCTGTAACTGTCTCCATTGACTATCACATTTTACTATGTTATTATTGTTGCAGTCTCTCTTGCATTAAGGAATTTATAATCTGTTTTCTAGAGAGAATTATATATCTATTAACAGTAACCAAGACCTGTGGGGGTTTTTTTTTTCACCCCTAATCTTCTGTGACTTCTGACCTCAGTGGCATAGCCCTTAGCCTCTTACTCTGGGATCCTCTCACCCTGATACACCGTCTTCTTTCACAGAGTCCCATGTTTAAATGACCCCACACCATCTACCACAAGTTTCATGAAGTATATTTTTTAAAATAATAGATTCAGATTTTATCTAGGAAAGGGAGTGAAAAGGTGGAGAAAAATGGTATTTCTTGAGCATAACTCCAGAGCTTCACAAATTATTATTAGTTACATTTTATAGATGAGTTTCAGAGAAGTTATATAAATTGTTCTGGGTTATAGCTAAGAAATGGTAGATCAGAGATTTTAAAACAAATTCTAAAGCTCATGATCTTTTAACTCAAAGGCACATCTCCTTCAAGAAAGGGCCTATGCTTTTTCCTCCAGAGCGAAAACTTTGAAAAGTGCTTATGGCATATAATCAAAAGTTATCTCTATGATTTCTGTCTTCCCCTGTACTTTTAAACATGATCACAACAGGAAATTCATCCCTGTCATTGGATTAAAAGCCAAGCAGCCTCCATGATTTTCTAGTCTCTTCTTAGCGGTAGAAATTCCTATGGTCACTTTAACCCTTCACTCAGACATCACAATATTTAATCCAATATATTGATGAGCCCTTCAAACTTCATTCACAACTAAGACTCTTCCACTGCTCTCCATCAAGGCTGGCAGCAGATGGGCCACCTGCCTTCAGGAATGAGATGGGGCACATTTCTTCTTTCTTTCCCTAGCTCCTCTTATCTTTCTCCCTTAATCAATAGCTGCTGTTTCTTGACCTTACAGGTTCAAATACATGGTGGGAGGTAGGAGAGGTAAAAGACAGAAAAGTTCTTACTGACTTTGCTGTTATGGAAAGGCACCATGTTCTTCAGACTCGCAGAATCATTCTCTCATAGGTGCTTTTGCAGATTCTTTGGAGACTTTCATGCTGGACACCTGCAAATGGGATTCCCTTGACCAAGGCAGCGCCTCCCCCATGACTGGTTGCCCCTAATCTCTCTGTGCTTCTGACCTCAGTGGCAAACCCTTTAGCCTCTTCCTCTGGGATCCTCTCACCCAGATACATCATCTTCTTTTGCAGAGCCCCCTGTTTAAATGATTTCAGGCTTCTGTTTTTACTAAATTTTCCCCATGGCTACAATCACGCACCTTTGGCCCCTTAACAGAGGCATATAGAGAAACTTTCCAGACATGTTCCTTTTTCCTTAAAGTCCACTTCAGCTTACTCAGGCATGAATCAGACATCAGTCTACTCTGTTCCTAACTGTAAAAAACACACATCTAGTTATCTGAGCTGAACTTCTCTCACAAGACTCCAATCACTCCTATGCAGAGGAGGGCATGACACCCACAACACTCAGAGTTCTCCAAAAACTCCCCTCACAAAATCCTGCTCTCTCCCCTCTTTCTTGGTCCTCAACATAATTTTCAGAGTCATCTCGCTGATTCTCAGGTAAGGGGTCACTCTCATAATTCATTCTTGAGTGTAACCTCTAATGTCTTCATGCCTCAACCAAAGCTAAGAGAAGAATCTCGTTTTAACATCCTGTTCCACATGTTAAAGTGAAATTACCTCAGCCAGAACACAATCTCTTTTGTGGGTTATATCGTGTATTGAACACAAAGTGGCAACTTATTTCTCTAAGATACCCATTTCCTATGTATCAACTCACTCTGCACCCTTTCAGTCCCCAACTATTTTTTTCAAGGCAACATATTTTTTTTTTTTACTTTTTCATCACTCTATATATCATACTTAAATCTTCTAAGAACTTAATTATATTTTGTTTTAATTTTCATCTCAGCTATCAGTCATGGCTTTCTTATTCTTTTCATCTTTCTCTTTTTACCTAGATAATGTTGTTCAATAATATTCCTCATCTCCACACATTTTGAGTCAGAAAGAGGAAAAAGTAGATATTATTTTCTCTGCCTCTGATTTCAGATAAATTGCTAGTCTTATTGCAAGTAGTAATCTTCACTCATCCAGTTGTCTTTCACAAACAGAGCAAAGCAGAATCTGCTTCTAAGTTAAACAAAAAGCAGAAATCAGAATGTCAAATTATAATTGGCATATCCCAGACATAATCAATATTGCCTTTTGCAAGTTCCTCCCACAGTAAAAGCAAACCCTGGTTAGCGCTGGCCAAATCTTGACTAATTTGGCTTCAAGTTATTACCATACTTAATATCTCTGAATCAACAGTGATGACTAAGATAAAGTGAACTACAAGAAATGATCAGTCTTCAATGCAAAAACTTTTTCACTTTGTGCCAACTATTGCTGGTGCACCTGTTTTATGTTCAGAGTGGGAAGAAAATCAAAAAGACATGGCCAATTTTGAAAGAGACACAATGTTTTCAATGTCTCAAAATAGCTCAAATACAGAGCATTGCTTCTACTACTTATTCAAACTACAAGGCTGATTAAGCATATGTGTAAGGCAGCATGCAAATAAAAAAATTACCTACTCACATCCCACCTTACTCTCCCAGGTTCCAGTTTCTTATCTAAGCATAGATACTGCACCAAGCAGAGGCAGAGAGAAACCAATAATCCAGGGAGTTTTCAATGGGGTATACACAAAGATGCAATATGAGAGGAATTCCAAAATTTCTGATATTGCATTTGCTAGGGATCGTCGAAATAATCTAAACCAGTGCCTGCTTTTCAGAGGGAGAACTTAAATTTTAGTTAAAGCAGATTGCACTGGTTAAGCTAACATAATAGTTCAATAAAGCCTCTGTGATGTAAAGCCTAGAAAATTGAGAAGTGGACTTTGTATTAACTAGAGATAGATTTTTTTTCCAAAGTTGTAATCTTAGAACCATGAGTGGACTCAGAGATTTGTGATAAGAATGTATTTTAAAGGATCATTAAATGAATAAACCATTATCATTTGCCTGGAGAGCTCACAGAGGGAAAGTGGAAACATGAAGAATCATGTTCTAGATTCATTTCTCTATCAATTTTGTGGGCGCCATGGGTCTTCCCAGAGTTTAGGACAAAACATGGGATTAGATATACAGGGAAAGTCTGAGACTCACATTTGTGCAGATCAGGTATAGCCTGTGAGTGACAACATGAGAGTATGGCCAACCATCAAGCATAATGGATGAGCATGCTGTAATGAGACCCAAGTGGGATTCAAAACTGTGGATAAATCCCTAGGAAGAAAAGATATCCACGGTTTTTGTACAAATAACTAAAAATTCAAACCAAGTTCAACATTCAGAGTGTGTACCCAAGAAATATGGGACAGGAAGTGATTAGAAATCCAAATGGGTAAGGATGTATGTCCAAAGAAGATTCTAAGCATCCACTATCAGAATAGTGGAGAATGTAATAATGTGATGCCTCATTGATGGGTAAATGTACATTATTTGTATGGATATTTTTCCATTGATCAAAAACATCATTTCCCTTCATCTCCAAGGGAAATTTTTTTAATTAAGTTAATACAATGACATTTTAAATAATCCACCAACATTTTCTTTCTTTCTTTTTTTTTAAGATTTTATTTATTTGACAGAGAGAGAGAGCACAAGCAGGGGGAGCGGCAGGCAGACGGAGAAGCAGGCTTCTGCAGATCAGGGAGCCGGATGCAGGACTCAATCCCTGGATCCCGGGATCACGACCTGAGCCGAAGGCAGATGCTCAACCGACTGAACCACCTAGGCATCCCCCACCAACATTTTCTAAAACTATTAGGTCACATCTTTTTGGCAATTGATCCATAAATTGAATTTCAAATCAACTTCAAATACACTATAATGCAAAAATATGTTTCCTTTAACTATCTGGGTCAAGATAACCAGGATACAATGATGAACAAAACATAGGATTCACCTTCATAGAATTCATAGTATGACAGTGAAAATACCCAAGCAATTAAAAATGTGATGAGTTTTAGGAAATGAATTCTATGGGAGTACCACACAGAGAATTCAGTCTAGTACATGGAATCAGAAAATGTCTCCTAGACAAAGTGATATCTAACTGAGATTTGAAGACTAAGTATATGTTTGCCAGGTGAAAATTTAAAAATGTATGGGGGCATTTTGGACTGTCTCTATGACTGAAGAGGCTCAATTGGCATTCATAGGAATTAACTGCCCAACCAACCAACTAACTTATGAGAAATAATATCATTGTTGCTTTAAGCCATTCAGTTTGGGGGTATTTTGTTGTTTTGCCTTCACATGGCCTAGGTAAGGTGCTGAGATAGTAAAAATGGTCTTCTGATCATCCTGAGAAGCTACTGACAGCAGAGTCTGATTTCTTATGCTTTTGCAGACTAAAAACTATGAGTGCCCAAGATCGAATCAGGCATTTAGGTATTTTGTTGCCACAGGGATGGAGGGTGCTATTAGCATTTAGTGGATAGAGCCCAAAAGTGCCAGACACCTTGCACCACAAGAAATTATTCAGTATCTCTTTTGACTTAAGAATATCATGCCAAATATTCAATTAGGTGAAAAACCTGAGCCTACAACTTAAGTTCCTTTTACATATAAACACAAAGTATGCTTTACACAGTTTTTAGATCCACAATATTGGAGGAATGTAACAACAGTGGAAAGTGAGAGAAGACTGCATTTTATTTATTTAATTTTTTTTAAAGATTTTATTTAGGGGCGCCTGGATAGTTTGCATTTATATCATTAAATCCACAGCAATTCTTCAAATAGGAGCACACATCTGACTATTTCATTATGTCTTTTAGGGTCACTTTGCCAGAACATTTACATACAGAAATACATACTATTTTATTTTAATATTAATCTTTTCATTTATATCTTCTCTACATAGAAATAGTTGTATTATTGATTTCATATTACCTGTGGATTTTATTTCAGGAAAGTATAGGTGACATTACCAAATAGATATTGTAAAAAGAGAACTTTGGCTCAAAGAGGACTAAGCTCTGGGGCACCTGGGTGGCTCAGTCAGTTAAGCATCTGACTCTTGATTTCTGCTCAGGTCATGATCTCAGGGTCCGTGAGATTAAGCCCCAAGTTGGGTTCCAGGCTTTGTGGGGAGTCTGCTTGAGATTCTCTCCCTCTCCCTCTGCCCCTCTCCCTGCTTGCTCTCTCTCTCACTCTCAAATAAATAAATAAATCTTAAAAAAAACACAGAGGATTAAGCTCTGAAGGAAAAATGTATCCATCATAGTCCATCAAATTCTTGTAAGCATTTTTAAATGTTGGCATTTTAAAAGAAGATATTATCTTTGTATCCAGCTGATCATTGTCCCATTCTTAGACAATTCCTTTGGATTGAGATATGAGTTAAATGTGCAATGTTTACAGCCAGTCTTAATGCATACAGTTATTGACTGCCATCCATGTGTCTCACAGCTTGGGTGAATTTCTCAACAGTTTGTCCTATTTTCCCCCCAACCCAAGGACAGGCTCTCTTTGGTCATTAGTGTAGCCCAATCTTTTTCAGTCAGGGTTTCAATCAATTCTTCTATTAAATATCAGAATTGTCTTCTTTGAAGAGGCACATGCACCCCAATGTTTATAGCAGCAATGTCCACAATAGCCAAACTATGGAAAGAGCCTAGATGTCCATCAACAGATGAATGGATAAAGAAGATGTGGTATGTATATACAACGGAATATTATGCATCCATCAAAGAATGAAATCTTGCCATTTGCAACAACGTGGATGGAACTACAGGGTATTATGCTTAGCGAAAAAAGTCAATCAGAGAAAGACAAGTATCATATGATCTCAGTGATATGAGGAATTTGAGAAACAAGACAGAGGATCATAGGTGAAGGGAGGGAAAAATGAAACAAGATGAAACCAGAGAGGGAGACAAACCATAAGAGACTCTTAATCCCAGGAAAAAAACTGAGGGTTGCTGGAGGGGAGGGGGGGTGGGAAGTATGGGGTGGCTGGGTGATGGACATTGGGGAGGGTATGTGCTATGGTGAGCGCTGTGAATTGTGTAAGACTGATGAATCACAGACCTGTACCACTGAAAAAAATAATACATTATATGTTAATAAAAAATTTTTTAAAAAAGAATATTCACAAATGGGAGTAAGAGAAAAATGAATTTTTTTTGAATCAAATTTCAGAAAAAAAAAAAAGAAAAAAGAATTGCCTTCTTTGAACAACTCAAACATGAATCAGCATCAGGACTGTACTCTGTCCACACAAGTTCCCTGAATTAATCTTTCTTGCTTTTCCTCAAGTTATTTCATTTTCCATCTTTACTCACTGCTTTATCTATAATTATCCCCATAAAATTCCAAAAGACATATTTCTTGTATCTTGAATTTTCCATCTCTCTTACACTTTCTATACTACCATCGACACTGCCATCTGAGTCTTCACGTCTTCTCTCCTAGTCACTAAATCCTAACTCAATGAATCTCTAAATCAGGTACACATCCCCTGATTTTTGCCTCTTCCTACACAAACACCTGTAAACATCCGTCCACATTGAGTTCTACTAAATGTTTTTGTCATTCAAGAATAAAGGTGGGATGTTTTGTATAACCTGGAGTTTTTGTGTAATTTAGGCAAATCACTTAATCTCTTTTGGCCTTAGTATCCTGATATGTAAACTGAGGTTAATAAGAGAAAATTAATCTAGCAGAGTTGTGAGGATCAAATGAACTGATAGAGCTTAAGCAATTAAAACCGTATCTACACACAGTAAGCACTATATATTATTATTACTATTACGCACAATTTTGTAAGCTATATTTTACAGTCTAGTTTGGTGTTTAAAGGCAATAATTTTAACCATACTTAGTAAAACACACTAATTTCCACTTAATTAGAAAATGTGCTGATTACACAAATATAAACATGCACTATAAAATTCTAGAGTCCCCCAGGAGACACAGAAGAATCTGGCCTGTTTCCAAATGGAATTTGCTTCAACACCAGCAGCATGGGTGAGGCAGTCAGCAACAGTCACTAAGTAGGCACTGTGCTGGGCCTTGGCATTCACTGGGGTTTGGGTCCAACTAAGGCAGGGTAAGCCCTCCAATTTGGCAGCATCACATGTTTGCTCCAGGTTATAGGATGTGAAAAGTCAGCCACTAGGCTTTCTAGAAGCTTCAGTCTCTTGGGAAAAATGGCTCACCATTTAGGCAGTT